>NC_138865.1:89969701-90319079 GCF_965194805.1 Balaenoptera borealis
CAGTCTGTAAGCTGTGTTCCACTTACCTGATTTAGTAATGGGACACTGTAACAGGACTCTCAGCTGTTCCTTTTCTGTCTGGTCAAAGAATGCTCTGAGATTATCTGAGTAAATCCTTCCAAATAGATTTTTTTTCTCTACCAATGTAGGAATTCATGAAGATTACCAGCTGCCTTATTATGATCTTGTACCTTCTGATCCATCAGTTGAAGAAATGAGAAAAGTTGTTTGTGAACAGAAGTTAAGGCCAAATATTCCAAACAGATGGCAGAGCTGTGAAGTGAGTATTTATTTTGGATACTACACAGTTCTTTAAACTGCTTCTGGTTAGTAAGTGGAAATTTGCTACTTTTCTTTAAGGAAAACAGACATTAAGAATTCCCATTCCTCAGTGAGTAAAAACAGAATAATTTGTTTTTCATGTTCAATTTTAAGTATATTGAAAGGGCTGTGGAACATTTTCAGTGGCCATTAGTGTATCAGAACAGTGTTTAGATCTGCCAATGAAACAAGGCTCCTACATTTTTAATTAAAGCTTCCCTTCAATCAGGGCAGCCCAGAATGGTGGGATGAGTGCTGGATGGAATTAGGAGGCCTGTATTCTAGATCAGCCTGGCTACCATTTCAGAGTCTGACTTTGGGCAAACCACTTCTGTTCTCTGGACCTTAATATGCCTTTTTGTAAAATGAGGGATTTGGATGATTATGAAGATGGTTCAGATGATTTTACATTTTATTCATCTCACTGCCTATGTGACTATTCACCAGGAATTTGGGGAAAGTGCTTTCTAGCAGTGTCTGAGCTTTTCAATCCCAGCTCTTACAAAAAGTTTTAGAAATATTTTTGTAGTTGTACCTTTAAAGAATTCATAAGAAAAATTTTATTTAATCTGTCCTAAATTGCTAGCTGTTACTATTATAATACTATTATAATATTGGTGAAACAAAGCATTTCCCTCCAGATTTGATGTTTTGTAGTTTAGGAAGAATAAAAAGCTGGTTACTTAAGTAGTTGATTTTACATCTTAAAATAATGTAGGCCTCAATAGACACCTTTGACATCAAGAGAGTTCCTTGGTTACCTCCAAATCAAGTATCCAGGCCCAGATAAAATATATTGTGTGCTCACAGAATCTGCATGTTTTAACGAATGGAATTGGGCTAGATCTCGTCTTTTAAAAATTTGATCTTGATACTACAAAGCATTTACAAATTGGAATTACTCATGTACTCATTCAGTGATTAGAGCAGATTAGTATTAAACAGATGGCTTTTTAAGCATGAAGGAAAGTTAGCAGTTAACATTAAAAATGCACATGCAATTTGCACTTACTGTCACAGCATGCTGAATTAATGCCATCACTGGCATTTTTGTTTTTTTCTCCATTTGGCTAGTTTTCTATGTACTTATCACTAACTCAATCTTTCACTTTTCTAGGGTTTTACAAATCTCCTCTCAATAGCTGAAACACATCAAGAATTTGAAACTGATAGGATACCTACAGAAGCATCTTCAGAACCCTCTGACTTTTTCCAGTCTGGACTGGGTGTTCTCTAGGCCAGCTTTCATCTTGGGATATCCCTCACCTTTCATCTGTGATTCCCTTTGCCTCTTTTATGATGAATCCTCCTTCCTGGATCCCACATCTTCCTATTTCTTGGTTTGCTCATTTTCCCCCTCTTTCAGCTCTCTGCTCAGATGTTACCTTGTCAGTGAGACATTACCTCTCAACCTATTTAAAATAGCACCTTCCCTCCCTGGCATATTTTATCTCCTTCTCTAAACGATGTTTCTCCTTAGCACTTAACCACTGACAGTCCATGTATTTTGCTTATTTATTAATTATATGCTTTAGCCTTCTAGAATATCAGCTTTATGAGAGCAGAAATTTTGTCTGTTAGCTCACTGCTGTTAGTTCCCTAACACCTAGGATGGTTATCTAGTAGATTATAGGCACTCAGTTTGTTGGATGAATTTATGTATGGGCTGGGCCCTTGGTCATTTTTATCTGGAAACAAATGTTCATTTCTAGGGAATTTTCCTCAAGTATTTCCTTGATGTGTTCCTTTCCATTTTCCTCTGTTCTTTTTGTTCAACTCTGGTTATGAATGTAGATGTCCTGAACAGGCATTCTAATTTTCTTATCTTTTCCCTCCTATTATCCATCTCTTTGGGGGTTTTTTCTCAACTTTCTGGGAGATGTATCAGCTTTTGAGTTTATTATTATTATTATTATTCAGGTGTATCTTCTAGTTCTGTAAAGCTTTTCTAAACCCAAACAAAAACCAAAAAATTATCAATAAGTCCAATATCAATGTTTTCTTTTATCTCTTTGAGGATATTAATGATAGATTGTTGATACTGTCTTCTTTCTATGTACCTTCTGTTTTCTCCAAGGTGCTTTTTTCTGTTTGTGTCAACTTCTGCATTTCATATTACTTTCCTCAAATGTTTGATCAAGCTCATACTCTTCACGTATAAAAGGGGCACTGAAAGCTGATGGGAAGCTTTGTGCACACGAATGGAGCTTATCATCATCAACTGTGATGTGAGCATGATGTAACTGGGTTGCTTCCTTGGGGAACCACTGACGTCAGTCTCTTCAGGTTTTTCCTCTTGGGCGAAAGACTCTTCCAGTCTCTTACCTGGAGGAGTATGTAAAGTCAGTGGCTGTGTTTTCAGAAGAAAGTTTATGGTCTTAGCGTTCAGTGTGTTGTCAGTGTGGAACTTCGCCATGTTCCCCAAGACAGAAATCTCTGTTCTACTCTCTCAGGTGCGAACCTCTCGTCTTCTGCTGGGGTGGGAGTGGGGCAAGTCACCCAGCTGTGTGAGGTTGGGGGGGGCAGCTATCTGGGGTTCTGGCTCCTTTGGCTGATCCTATTTTTAGCCTGAACTTCACCCCAGGGGTACTTGATGCAGTTAATTCCTCAGTTCTGGGGGGCATTTCATGGTGAGTCAGGTTCCTTCTTTGCCTTGAACAACTCTGCTTTAGTATTCAGCCTTTTCAGTCTGCAAAGTAAATCACCCCTTGTCCATCTGGTTTCCAGCTGCTGGCACCAGTACCCTGTTGATGGGTATTTAGGTCATTTCTACTCATTTGCTATTACAAGTAATGCTGAAACAGAAATACTTGTATGTATGTTATTTAAAAAGAAAATGTACAGGTAAAGATTATTATCCAGATCAGTTAAAAGTGGTGCATGCGTTAATGATCTTTCTTGTCTTTTCTTGTAGGCCTTGAGAGTGATGGCTAAAATTATGAGAGAATGTTGGTATGCCAATGGAGCAGCTAGGCTTACAGCTCTGCGGATTAAGAAAACATTGTCACAGCTCAGTCAGCAGGAAGGCATCAAAATGTAAATTCTGCGGCTTTGCCTGAACTCTACTTTTTCTTCAGATCTGCTCCTGGGTTTTAATTTGGGAGGTCAGTTGTTCTACCTCACTGAGAGGGAACAGAAGGATATTGCTTCCTTTTGCAACAATGTAATAAGGTCAATTAAAAACATCCCAGGATTTCTGTGGACCCAGGAAACAGCCATGTGGGGTCCTTTCTGTGCACTATGAACGATTCTTTCCCAGGACAGTTACAAAATGTTGTGTGGTCTACCTTTATTTTATATTAACACAAAACTTTTTTTTAAATGATTGCTGGTCTTAACTTTAGGTAACTCTGCTGTGCTGAAGATCATCTTTAAGGGTAAAGGAGCTGAATTGCTGAGTTATATGAAACATTTCTTATTTTTAAAGAAAGTGATTTACTCCTGGTTAGTACATTCTCAGAGGATTCTGAACCACTAAAGAGTTTCCTTGATGCAGACTTTGAATGTACTGTTCTATAATTTTCAGGATCTTAAAACTAACACTTATAAAACTCTTATCTTGAGTCTAAAAAATGACCTCATATAGTAGTGAGGAACATAATTTATGCAATTGTATTTTGTATATTATTGTTCTTTCACATATTCAGAACATTACATGCCTTCAAAATGGGATTGTACTATACCAGTAAGTGCCACCTCTGTGTCTTTCTAATGGAAATGAGTAGAACTGCTTAAAGTCTGTCTCTGTGTGTTAAAACGTGTAGTGTTTTAATTCAAAAGTTTATTTACCTGGATAACCCAGACTTTTTCTGTTTTGTTTTTTGGAAGAGTTTTTCTGGTATGTCATTTGGTATTCCATTTTGAAAATGCCTTTTTCCTACCAAAATGTGCTTAAACCACTAAAGAAATGAAGTGGCATTAATTGGTAAATTGTTATCATGGTCATGTTTGAATATTCTCACGTCAAGCTTTTGCATTTTAATTGTGTTATCTAAGTATACTTTAAAAAAATCAAGTGGCACTCTAGATGCTTATAGTACTTTAATAATTTAAAATCTGTAGCATACAGACTAATTTTTCTAAAAGGGAAAGTTTGTCTAGCTGCTTGTGAAAAGTTGTGTGGCATTCTGTAAGCCATTTTTTTTCTTTATCTGATCAAAGACAGTGTTATTTTTTTAAGAAATGAACTACGTTTAAAATTAGAATATGGTTAATGTTAAATAACAGGCCTTTTTCTTGGAAAGTAAAGGTAGTTAATAATTTGAATAGATAACAGTGTGTTAGAGAGTCACATTTGTTGTGTAGGAGTCAACGTTCTGTGGATTTTCTGTCTTTGTACCTAAGGTTAGAGTTAGTGTGGTTTTGAGGTCTCACTACACTTTGAGGAAGGCAGCTTTTAATTCAGTCTTTCCTTCTCTGTGCAGATACTGCAAATGCCTAATTCACATGGTTATGGAATGAATTCGGTGCACCCTTGATCTTTGGGAAAGTGGTAGCTAAGGAATATTCTGAGGAGAGGTTCTCCATTTACAGATGTTTTCGGTCAAATTAAATGTTTAAAGCAAATTTGTCACGGTCTTCTCACATTAAGTTGAAACTAGCTTATAATAACTGGTTTTACTTCCAGTGCTAAAAAGTCTGCAAGATTTTTACAGTTTTCGAAGTCCTCTTTATCACTGTGATCTTAATCTGGGGGTGGGGGTGGGGAACCTATCATAGCTGTGAGGCAAGACATTCACCTTATAGTGCTATCAATTTCCTGATGAAAGGGTCAGAATAACCTGTACAGTATTTTGGTAAGAGATAGTGGCCATTTATGCTGACTGAGCTGCATTCTGTTAATGTCTTATCTCTTATACATAGAACAAATCTGAAAGACTATTTGGTCTTAAAGCCAAAGTAATTTCAGAATGAATGACATATTACATAGGAATTTAGTGTCAATTTCATGTGTTTAAAAACATCATGAGGAAAATATGTTTAGAGGTTAATATTTTGAGTCCAAATTTGAGGTTTTTTTGTAGTTACCATGATTTCATCAAAGCAAATGAGTGAGTTTGAGAGGTTTGTTTTTTATAATTGTGTTATATTTCCTGTTTAATAATCTCTAGCTCTATAATCAGGTACTTTAAAATTTTTTTTGGCCATTTACAAGCCTACCAGATCTGCTTTATGAAATCCAGGGGACCAATGCATGTTAATCACTAAAGCTATTTTTATATAATTTTAAGAACATACCAAAAGTTCTTCTCTGATTTAAAGTTGTGATACATGATTTCTCACTTTCATACAAGGTAATCAACTTTTGCTGAAGATATTCTTTATTAAGTCAAAAAATAAGTTACAATTTTACTGTTCTTGCCTAAATGTATAAAATGTACTTTTGATGAATCAGGGAATTTTTTAAAAGTTGGAATTTAGTTCTAAATTGGGTTTACATGTTACTCTAGCTAATTCCATTTTTTTGGCTAATGATGGTTTGATAACGCCAATTGGCTAGTATTGAAAATGAAAGTAACTTAAAAGATTTATAGATCATGATTACTGTGGCTATAACTGCAGAAAAATTTGAGAATTTTATTATTTAAAAACACAAACCTTTGTTTATACTGCCTATCTTCAGATGCTCACTTTCCAAGTTTCAACTTGGCTAAAATACACCTTCAGGCAAATTATCTGTCCACGTCCACTTTGTTAGTATCCCCAGAGGAACGGGGATGGGGGTCAGGTATGACCTAGTGGGGTGTAGACATTCCTGGTCCTTTCTTCATATCTCAGCTCTCTCTCTCCCAAACTGCCTTCCTGCTGGTCCCTGACTCAGAGTGGGATGGCAGCAAGGTGGTAGCTGTGGCAATGAAGCAGTAGCCAGTTGTATCTTCCATAGGACAGGGTAAGGTCCAAAGAGCTGAGCCTCTAGTTATGCTGTAATGATAGTGCTCAGGAAGTGCCTTGAGTCAGGATACAGTGCCATGGTCATCAAGAATTCCAAATTTCAGTTCTTAAAAAATTTCACTGGTCACTTAGCCATTTTGCAGCTCATGCATGAGTTACCTTTTTCCCCCCTCTACATTAAAGAACTGTCACATACAGAATATTTTGTAAAACAAAATGGCAAAGTGCTAATTAAAATGCACAACAAAATTAGTATTCCATTAGACATGTCATATCAAGAGTTTATTTTTACCCCTGCACTGAAAGAGTGGTTTTAAGTAAACTGTTTCTTGACCATGGCAGTGTTCTGGCTCCAGATGGTAGAGAGTCCAAATACTGGTTCTGTCACAGCTTGGCAGAAAATGCCAATTCAGATGTTTTTGAGAGTCTAAAGAATAGCTCATGACATGTACTACAGCTTCTTGAGTGTTTTGCAATGCTGGGATACCCATGGGCCCTCTCTCTAGAAATGCTGGACTTCTAGGACATTCTGAGGATTGTCAGTACATTTAAACTTTTCAACCCTATTATGCAGTCTTATTTGTAATTGTAAACTTTAAAAAATGTGGTTAATAACATTCAACCAGTTTCTTAAAGCTTAAAAAGAACTTCAGTGAATGTTTTTATTTTTAAATGAATTTTGTGAATTGAATATCATGAACCATGTTTTGATATCCCTTTTTCACATTGTGCCAATGGAATGGGGTGTTTGGTATTTCTTTATATGTCAAGGAGATGCTTCAAAATGTCAGTTGCTTTAAACTTAAATTACCTCTTGAGAGACCAAGGTACATTTACCTCATTGTATATATGATGTTTAATATTTGTCAGAGCATTCTCCAGGTTTGCAGTTTTATTTCTATAAAGTATGAGTATTATGTTGCTAAATTACTCAAATGGTACTGTATTGTTTATATTTGTACCCCAAATAACATCTATACTTTGATTTCTATATTTTATTGTATTTGTGCAAAATCCTTCTGGCTTTATCACTGTAATCTCTGGCCTATAAGATGTGTACAGAAAATGTCCATATAAATTTTCATTTAAGTTGGATGATTTTGAGAATCCTCTAAAGAGGAGAGAAAAACGAAAACTGCACTTCCCCATAAGTTTTTTTAAACTGTATATTGTATTTGTAGTAATATTCTGAATGAACTGTAAATAGGAAGTAGAAGAATAATGCTTATGTCAAGTCCTAACACTACAGTAGAAAAATGGAAGCAATGCAAATAAATTACTTTTTTTCCCAAGTGCTAGTGGCATAATTTAAAATAAAGTGTGTATATTGGAGTGAGCCATGCTGTTATGAATTGTAGTTGCTGTAAATAGAGACTAGAAGCTTTGGATGACTACCTGGTACAGGTTACAGTATCAGAACATGTTTGAGAAGTCCCCACAGGTGCACACAGGTGCATCTGTGTGTGTGGAGGCTTCTTTCCACATGCTTGGAGGTAATTGATCTGTCAGTGGACAGGATGGGACATGTCTACATGTGAACTGCTTTGCCTCTGGCTCAGCAAATTTGCTAAGTTCGTGTTAAAGCGGTGTGAAAGTTTTTCGATGATTTTCAAAGGAAATTTAGAGAGTATTTTTCACCTTCTAAGTTTTACCTTATTTTTCCTTCTTTTCCTAATTTAAGGATTTGTGAGAAATAATTTGTAGAAGTAAGTTTTGTTTGTTTGTTTTGTTTTGTTTTTTGTTTTTTTAAGTAGATTTGAACAGTCAGTCTCCTGGGAGTGAGAACTTGGCTGATAAGAGAGCTAAGGAAGGTAGTGGTAGAGAGGGGAGATGTTATCCCCAAGCCCTCGATGGACTCTGGAAGAGGTTTTGCAGATCAGATTGTTCTTGCATTAAAGACTAGTCACTTCAATTCAGAGACTGGATTTAGGGATTTTTTTTTTCCTTCATAATAAAGACATATCACTAGGATGTAGAGCTTTTGTTGGAAGTTAGAAGAAAGTGAGATTATTTTTAAAACATCATAGATTCAGAGAAAGCAGAACTAGCTTTATCTCTTTATCACCTCTTCTGCCCCTGGGGTTTCATAATTTGGAGAAAGTGATTTTACATATATGGCCTGCAACTCTGCTTTTTTTGTTTCATAATTGAGGATTTAGAAAACAGTGGGGCTATTCCGAAAAAGTGAGTAGAAAATCTGATGTTACAAAAGCTAGGGCTCAGCCATGTATGACTTTTACGAGTTAGAAAATATTCAGTTAAATAATATTAAATCATTGTGGAAATAAAGGATTCTTAGTGTGAGTTAAAGAGAAATGGAAAAAAGAAGAAACTTAAGATGACTATTTTCTTTCCTATTATGAAAGAATAGAATTATAAGAAAGGGATATTGGCAACTTAAGTATTTCAAAGAAGGGAAAGGGACCCTAGACTGTTGAGAATTACAGGATTTGGATACAACTAAACCAGCTTTCAAAAATGAAGACCAAAAAAAAAAAGTGGCAAAATAAGACTAAAATGATTTGTTCCCTGTAGATCTACCTTACAGGAAATACTAAAAGAAATTCTTCAGAATGAAAATGATACCAGGTGGTAACTTGAATCCACAGAATGAAATAAAGAGTACTGGAAATGGGAAAGATAAAAGACTGTATAAATGTATTGCTGCTGTAACAAATTACTACAAATGTACTGACTTAAAATAACACCTACTTATGATGATGTCACATTTCTGAAGTCCAGGTATAAAGTGGCTCAGTTGGTTCTCTGCTGCATATTTCAGAAGTGCAAAAAAAAAAATCAATGCATTGGGTGTGCTACATTCCTTTCTGGAGGCTCAGGATGAATTGACTTCCAAGCTTATTCAGGTCGTTGGCAGAATTCAGTTCCATGTGGTTGTAGGACTGACATCCCCATTTCCTTGGGGACTGTCAGGCAGAGGTTGTTCTTCGCTTCTAGAAAGCACTTACATTCCTTGGTCCCCACTGCCATCTTCAAAGACAGCAAAAGCAGTTCCAGTCCTTCTCACACTTCATCTCTCTAATCTCCCCTTCTCTCCATCTTTCCTCTGCTTCTCCTTTCCACCGCATCTCTCTCCAATGGAATCTTCTACTTTCTTCTTCAGCTTTTCAGGGATCATGTGGTTACATTAGCCTAGATTATCCAGAAAGGCCCAATCTCCCTATTTAGTAACCTCAATTTCATTTGTAAAATCCTTTCACAGCAGAACCTTGATTGAATAAACAAAGGATGGGAATCTTGAGGAGACATCTGCCTACCACAATACGTATTTTCTCTTTCAATGGCATGTTATTGTATGACACAAATAATAATACTGTATTGTTGGTTTTATTACACAGATGCAATGTACATTACAATAATAGCACAAAGCAGTGGGTAGGAAATGGAACTATACTGGAACAAAGGGCGATTCTGTATTTTATTGGAATTACATTAGTATTAATCTGAAGATTTTGGTTAATTAAAATACATACTGTAGTCCCTACAGCAACCACTAAAATACTCAAAATACAGTTTAAGAAAACAAATCTAAATGGCACACTAGGGACTTCCCTGGTGGTCCAGCAGTTAAGACTCCATGCTCCCAATGCAGGGGGCCCAGGTTCGATCCCTGGTTAGAGAACTAGATCCCGCATTCTGCAACCGAAAGATCCTGCATGCTGCAACCAAAAGATCCCACACGCCACAACGAAGATCCCGTGTACTGCAACTAAAAACCCGGCGCAGCCAAATAAATATTTTTTTAAAAAATGGCACACTAAATAATAACACAAAAGAAGGCAGCAATAGAAAGATGGAGATGCAAAAACATGAGACATTTAGAAAACATAGTAAAATGGTAGCCATAAATCTAACCATACCAATGATTTCATTAAATTTGATTCAAGTATTTAGTTCAATCATAAGGTAGAAACTGTCATAATGGATAAAAAAGCAAGACTTAACTATATGGTATCTACAAGAGACACTTTGGATTCAAAGACAAATAGTATAAAAGTATGGAAAAAAATATATACCATGCAAACAGAAACCATAGGGGAGCCAGAATGGATAATGTCAGACAAAGTGGGATTTGAAACAAATTACTAGAAATAGAGGACATTTCAAATGATAAAGGGTCAGTATATGAGGGAGATATGTTACCCAACCAAGCTTGGGTTCGCTCGCCTGCATGCGGTAAAGCCAATCTAGTGACACCAGGTTGTGGTGAAGGAAAGTACAGTGTTTATTGCAAGGCACCCAGTGTGGGGCCAAGCAAGAACGGGCAGCTCGTGCCCAAAAGACTCGAACTCCCCAGTGGATTTTAAGGAAGGGTTTTTAAAGACAAAGTGAGGGGGAGGGCCATAGGGTCAGCGATCAGTTCATGCATAATTCTGACTGGTTGGTGGTGAGGCAACAGGGTGATGTTTTGGGACTCTCAATCATCAACTTTCTGGTTCCCAATGGTCTGGGGTCTACATGCTTGTGGTCAGAATGCAGTTAACTTCTTCCAGCTGGTAGGGGTTTTAGTATCTGCAAAACAATTCATGGATATGCCTCAGGATATTATCTATAGCCCCTGAGGAGGAAATAAAGGTCCTTGACTCTGTCTTATATTATTTTGCCTTGCTTGACTGTTTTCTTTTGTTTCTGCATTTTCTCACTTCTGATTAAATTTGCCCTTTGGTACTTGGGGAAGGCCTTGGAGGCTAAAGCTTTTCTACAAAGAAGGGGTGGGGAACATGGGGGTCTGTCCCTGGGAGGGGACTGCAGGGTCCTGCTTGGTTTCAGATATAACAGCTATTAATGTATATGCACCTAAAAACAAATACATGGAGAAAAAAGTGACACAATTGAAGGAGAAGTGGACAATTCAGCAATGATATTTGGAGATTAATATCACATTCTCAATAATTGATAGAACAACTCGACAAAAAGCAAAAAAGAGAATGTCATCACCCAACTTGTCCTGACATGTGTAGACCAACCACCACAGCAGAACACACATTCTTTTCAAGTCCACATGGAACAGTCTCCAGGAAAGAGCACATACTATGCCATAAAACCCATTCATGATAAAAACCCAAACTAGGAATGTAAGGCACCTTCCTCAACCTAAGTGAAGAATTTTTTCAATCTATGAAAATCCCCCAGCTAATAAACTTAGTGATAAAAGAGAGCTTTTGTTCTGAAATCAGGAGCAAGCAAAAATATCCACTCATTTTTATGCAACACTGTAGTGGAGGTTCTATCCAGTTCCTGATCTCCCTTCCCCCAACCCCTGCCAAAGATTAAAGGCATTCAAATTTGAAAAAGTAAAACTATGCACAAATGACATGATCTTGTATGATCCTAAAGAATCTACAAAAAAGCTACTAGGATAAATTGCAAGGTTGTATGATACAAGATCAATATATAAAATCAATTGAAATTCTCTATTAGCAATGAGCAATCCTCTTAAAATTAAAAAACTTCCACGCACAATAGCATTAAGAATACAAGAATAAATTTCATTGAAAAATTATAAAAGTTTCTGAGAGGGTTTTCCCTGGTGGCACAGTGGTTAAGAATCCGCCTGCCAATGCAGGGGACACGGGTTCGAACCCTGGTCCGGGAAGATCCCACATGCCGCAGAGCAACTAAGCCCATGCGCCACAACTACTGAGCCCGTGGGCCACAACTACTGAAGCCTGCGTGCCTAAAGCCTGTGCTCTGCAACAAGAGAAGCCACTGCAATGAGAAGCCTGTGCAAGGCAACAAAGAGTAGCCCCCACTCGCCACAACTAAAGAAAGCCCACGTGCAGCAATGAAGACCCAATGGAGCCAAAAATAAATAAATTTATTTATTAAAAAAAAAAGTTGCTGAGAGAAAGATCTAAATAAATGGAAAAACGTCCCATATTTGTGGACTAAAAGATTCAATACTCTTATAATGGTAATTCTCCCCAAATTGTTCTCTAGCTGCAACTCAATCCCTATCAATATTCCAGCAGGCTTTTTTGTTTGTTTAGAAATTGACAAGCTGATCCTAAGACTTGAATGGAAATACAAAGTATCTAAAACGGCCAGAATGATTTAAAAAAAAAAACAAAACTGAGGAATTACCCTACCCAATTTCAAACTTAAAAAGCTGCAATAATCAAGACAGTGTTTGCTGGCATCAGGATAGGCAGATAAAGCAATGGAACAGGATTAACAGTCCAGAAATAAACCCTTACATATATGAAAAATTGATTTGACATATGTGCCAAGACATTTCAATGTGAGAAAGATCAGTCTTCAATAAGTGGTGCTGGGACTACTGGATACCAATATGGAAAAAGAAATAAAAAGGACAGGAAGAGAGAGTTATTTAGACCCTTAGCTTATTATAGACCTAAAGATAAAAGCAAAGGCTGTACAACTTCTAGAAGAAAATGGGAGAAAATCTTCATGACCTTGGGTTAGGTAAAGACTTCAATGTGACACCAAAAGCAAAATTAAAACCATGTTGATAAATGACTTCAAAATTAAAATCTTTTGGGCTTAAAAATAATTACTGTTGGATGGGATCAAGGTGGTGGAGGGGTAGGACGTGAAGCTCACCTCCTCCCACAAAAACATTAAAGACACACCTACAAGTAGAATGATTCACACAGAACATCTGCTGAATGCTACCAGAAGACCTCTGACTTCCAGAAGGGCAAGAAAACCTCCACGTAGCTGGGTAGAACAAAATGAAAAAGAAAGGAATTGGGACGGGGCCTGCACCCCAGGGAAGGAGCTGTGAAGGAGGAAAGGTTCCCGCACCCTGGGAAGCCCCTCACCAGCGGGGAGACCAGTCTGGATGGAGGGGGAGCTTCAGAGCCTAGAAGGAGAGTGCAGCAACCAGTCTGAGAATGGCAAAATGGGGAGTAATCTGCACAGAAGGTCGGCACCACCACCCTGCACTTCCCAGCATGAGATGCTCATCTGTCGGTGTGGGTGGGGGCTGGGGGCTGAAGCTCAGGCTTCAGAGGTCAGACCCAGGGAGAGGAGCAGGGTTGATTGCGAGGAGACAGCCTGAAGAGGCTGGTCTGTGGCAACTGAGGGTGTACTCAGAAGGAGCCTGGGCCCACCAGTGAGGCAAGGTGCCATTGTTGGGGGGCATACAAGGAGCGAGGTGGGACCACCATAAGGGCTTCTTTCCCTGTGAGTGCTCTCAGGCAATAGGACACCACCTACAGGAGCTCTGGGGGTGGGGGCAGGTTGCCACCACCATTGTCGGCTCCAGAGGCAGGCATGGGCCGCCGCTGCCATTATGAGACTCGAAAGCAGGTGCCAAGCCCTGCCCCACTCGGTCCCAGGAGTGTGTGGGCCGCAGCCACCCCTATGTGATGACAAGCAGGCGCCAAGCCCTGCCCCCGCCATCCCAGGAGCACACAAGTGCCACTCCACCTGCACACGCTACATCAAGGGGATAATGGCCAGCACATGCTGAGGAAAGAGGCAGAAAGCATCCAAACTAAAAGCAGCCCCTCAATTCTGGACAAGATGGCAGAAGGACTTGAGCTCACCTTCTCTCACAAAAACACCAAAATCACAACTCACTGCTGAACAACCAAAAAAGACTGGAACCTACCGAAAAAAGGTATTTTACATTCAAAGACAAAGAAGAAGCCACAATGAGATGGTAAGGGGGGCGCTTCTGCAACATAATCAAATTCCATACCCACCAGGTGGGTGACCCACAAATTGGAAAATAATTATATCACAGAGGTTCTCCCACAAGAGTTCTGAGCATCATGTCAGGTGCCCTAGCCTGAGGGTCTGGCATTGGGAGGAGGAACCCCCAGAGCATTTGGCTTTGAAGGCCAGCAGGGCTTGAGTGCAGGAGCTCCACAGGACTGGGGGAAACAGGGGCTCCAATCCTGGAGGGCACACACAAGGTTTCACATGCACTGGGACCAGCACAAAGCAGTAACTCCATAGAAGCCTGGGCTAGACCTACCTGCGAGTCTTGGAGGGTCTCCTGGGGAGGCAGGGGTTGGCTGTGGATCACTGGTGGGGGCAAGGACGCTGGTGGTAGAGGCCCCAGGAAATACTGATCAGTGTGTGCTCTCCAGGAGGTCGCCATGTTGGCACCAAGACCTGGCCCTACCCAAGAGCCTGCAGGCTCCAGTGCTGGAACACCTCAGGCCAAACAACCAGCAGGATAGGAACACAGCCCCACCCATCAGCAGACAGGCTGCCTAAAGCTGTACTGATCTCCAAGCCACCTCTAGACACACCCCTTTACACAGCTCTGTCCACCAGAGGGACAAGACCCAGCTCCACCCACAAGGGGGCAGGCACCAGTCCCTCCCAACAGGAAGCCTGCACAAGACCTAGGACCAACCTCACCCACCAGGGGGCAGACACCAAAAGCAAGAGGAGCTACGATCCTGCAGCCTGTGGAAAGGAGACCACAAACACAGAAAATTGGACAAAATTAGATGGCAGAGAAATATGCTCCAGATGAAGGAACAAGATACAAACCCAAAAGAACAACTAGGTGAAGTGGAGGTAGGCAATCTACCGGAAAAAGAATTTAGAGTAATAATAGTAAAGATGATCCAGGATCTTGGAAAAAGAATGGAGACACAGACCGAGAAGATACAAGAAATGTTTAACAAAGAGCTAGAAGATTGAAAGAGTTTAACAAAGAGCCAGAAGATTTAAAGAACAAACAAACATAAATGGACAATACTGAAATGAAAAATACACTACAAGGAATCAATACCAGAATAAATGAGGCAAAACAATGAATAAGTGAACTGGAAGACAGGCTGGTGGAAATCACTGCTGTGGAACAGAATAAAGAAAAAAGAATGAAAAGAAATGAGAACAGTCTCAGAGACCTCTGGGACAACATAAAACACACCAACATTCACATTATAGGGGTCCAGAAGGAGAAGAGCGAGAGAAAGGCCTGAGAAAATATTTGAAGAGATTATAGCCAAAAACTTCCCTAACATGAGAGAGGAAACACTCAAGTCCAGGAAGCGCAGAGAGTACTGTACAAGATAAACCCAAGGAGGAACACACCCAGACACATATCAAACTCACAAAAACTAAAGACACAGAAAAAATATTAAAAGCAACAAGGGAAAAATCGACAAATAACATACAAGGGAATCCCCATAAGGTTGTCAGCTGATTTTTCAGCAGAAACTCTGGGGCCAGAAGGGAGTGGCACAATATATGTGAAGTGATGAAAGGTAAAAGCCTACAACCAAGAGTACTCTACCCAGCAAGGCTCTCATTCAGATTCAACAGAAAAATCAAAAGCTTTACAGACGAGCAAAAGCTAAAGAATTCAGCACCACCAGACCAGCTTTACAACAAATCCTAAAGGAACTTCTCTAGGCAGAAAAGGCCATAAGTAGAAACAAGAAAATTACAAATGGGAAAGCTCACCAGTAAAGGCAAACATAAAGTAAAGGTAGGAAATCATCCACACACAAATATGACATCAAAACCAGCAACTGTGAAGAGAGTACAAATGCAGGATATTGGAAATGCATTGGAAATTAAGAGACCAGCAACTTAAAACAGTCGTGTATATACAAAGACTGCTATATCAAGACCTCATAGGAACCACAAACTGAAAACCTACAATAGATACACAAAAAAGAAAAAGCAATCCAAACACAACACTAAAGATAGTCAACAAATCACAAGAGAAAAGAACAAAACAAGGGAAGAAAAAAGACCTACAAAAGCAAATTCAAAGCAATTAACAAAATGGTAATAAGAATATACATATCAATAATTACCTTAAATGTAAATAGATTAAATGCTCAAATGAAAAGACAGAGACTGGCTAAATGGATACAAAAACAAAACCTATATATATGCTGTCTACAAGAGACCCACTTCAGATCTAAGGACATATACAGACTGAAAGTGAGGGGATGGAAAAAGCTATTCCATGCAAATAGAAATCAAAAGAAAGCTGGAGTACCAATACTCAGCTGACAAAATAGACTTTAAAATAAAGACTGTTACTAGAGACAAAGAAGGACACTACATAATGATCAAAGGATCAATCCAAGAAAAAGATATAACAATTGTAAATATATATGCACCCAACATAGGAGCACCTCAATATCTAAGGCAAATTCTAACATCCATAAAAGGAGAAATCGACAGTAACATAATAATAGTGGGGGACTTTAACACCCCACTTTCACCAATAGACAGATCATCCAGACAGAAAATCAATAAGGAAACAAGGACTTAAATGACACATTAGGGCTTCCCTGGTGGCGCAGTGGTTGAGAATCTGCCTGCCAATGCAGGGGACATGGGTTCGAGCCCTGGTCTGGGAAGATCCCATATGCCGCGGAGCAACTAGGCCCGTGAGCCACAATTACTGAGCCTGTGCATCTGGAGCCTGTGCTCTGCAACAAGAGAGGCCGCGATAGTGAGAGGCCCGCGCACCGCGATGAAGAGTGGCCCCTGCTTGCTGCAACTAGAGAAAGCCCTCGCACAGAAATGAAGACCCAACACAGACAAAAATTAAAAATAAATAAATAAATAAATATTTTTTAAAAAATGACACATTAGACCAGAGGGACTTAATTTATATTTATAGAAAGTTCCATCTGAAAGCAGCAGAATACACTTTCTTCTCAAGTGCACATGGAACATTCTCCAGGATAGATTCCATCTTGGGCCAGAAACTAAGCCTCGGTAAATTTAAGAAAACTGAAGTCATATCAAGCACCGTTCTGACCACAGCGCTGTGAGATTAGAAATCAACCACAAGAAAAAAAAATGTAAAACACACAAACACTTGGAGTCTAAACAATATGTTGCTAAACAACCAATGGATCACTGAAGAAATCAAAAAGAAATAAAAAAAATACCTAGAGACAAATGACAACAAAAACATGACAATCCAAAACCCATGGGATGCAGCGTAAGAGTTCTAAGAGGGAAGTTTGTAGCAATACAATCTTACCTCAGGAAACAAGAAAAATCTCAAATAACCTAACTTCACACCTAAATCAACTACAGAAAGAAGAACAAACCAAACCCAAAATTAGAAGGAAATAAATCATAAAGATCAGAGCAGAAATAAATGAAATAGAAACGAAGAAAACAACAGAAAAGATCAATGAAACTAAAAGCTGGGTCTTTGAAAAGATAAAGTTCATAAACCTTTAGCCAGACTCATCAAGAAAAAAAGGGAGAGGGCTCAAATCAATAAAATTAGAAATGAAAAAGGAGAAGTTACAACTTACACCACAGAAATAAAAAGGATCATAAGAGACTACTGCAAACAGCTATGGGCCAATAAAATGGACAACCTAGAAGAAATGGACAAATTCTCAGAAAGGTACAAACGTCCAAGACTGAACCAGGAAGAAATAGAAAATATGAACAGACCAATCACAAGTACTGAAATTGAAACAGTGATTTAAAAACTTCCAACAAACAAAACTCCAGGACCCGATGGCTTCACAGGTGAGTTCTATCAAACATTTAGAGAAGGGTTACACCTATCCTTCTGAAACTCCTCCAAAAACTGCAGAGGAAGGAATACTCCCAAGCTCATTCTATGAGGCCACCATCACCTGGCTACCAAAACCGGACAAAGACACCACAAAAAAAGAAAATTACAGGCCAATATCGCTGATGAACATAGACACAAAAATCCTCAACAAAACAATAGCAAACCAAATCCAACAATACATTAAAAGGATCATACAGCATGATCAAATGGGATTTATCCCAGGGATGCAAGGATTTTTCAATATACACAAATCAATCGGTGTGATATTCCACATTAATAAACTGAAGAATAAAAACCGTATGATCATCTCAGTAGACGCAGAAAAAGCATTTGACAAAATTCAGCACCCATTTATCATAAAAACTCTCCAGAAAGTGGGCATAGAGGGAACTTACCTCAACATAATAAAGGCCACACATGACAAACCCACAGCTAACACCATTCTCAACAGTGAAAAGCTGAAAGCAGTCCCTCTAAGATCAGGAACAAGACAAGCATGTCCACTCTTGCCGCTTTTATTCAACATAGTTTTGGAAGTCCTAGCCATGGCAATCAGACATGAAAAAGAAATAAAAGGAATCCAAATTGGAAAAGAAGAAGTAAAACTGTCACTGTTCGTAGATGACATGATAATATACATAGAAAATCCTAAAGATGCTACCAGAAAACTACTAGAGCTCAATGAATTTGGTAAAGTTGGAGGATACAAAATTAATACACAGAAATCTCTAGCATTCTTACACACTAACAATGAAAGATCAGGAAGAGAAATTAAGGAAACAATCCTATTTACCATCACATCAAAAAGAATAAAATACCTAGGAGTAAACCTACCTAAGGAGGCAAAAGACCTCTACTCTGAAAACTATAAGATGCTGATGAAAGAAATCAAAGATGACACAAACAGATGGAAAGATATACCATTTTCTTGGACTGGAAGAATCAACATTATCAAAATGACCATACTACCTAAGATAATCTACAGATTCAATGCAATCCCTATCAAAGTACCAATGGCATTTTTCACAGAACTAGAACAAAAACTTTTAAAATTTGTATGGAGACACAAAAGACCCCGAATAGCCAAAGCAGTCCTGAGAAAGAGAAACGGAGCTGGAGGAATCAGGCTTACTGACTTCAATAATCAAAGCTACAGTAATCAAAACAGTATGGTACTGACGCAAAAACAGAAATATAGATCAATGGAACAGGACAGAATGCCCAGAAATGAACCCACGCTCCTATGGTCAATTAATCTATGACAAAGGAAGCAAGAATATACAATGGAGAAAAGAAGCCTCCTCAATAAGTGGTGATGCGAAAACTGGACAGCTACATGTAAGAGAATGAAATTAGAACATTGTCTAACACCATACACAAAAATATACTCAAAATGGATTAAAGGCCTAAATGTAAGGCTGCATGCTATAAAACTCTTAGAAGAAAACATAGGCATAACACTCTTTGATATAAATCACAGCAATATCTTTTTTGATCCACCTCCTAGAGTAATGAAAATAAAAACAAAAATAAACAAATGGGACCTAATTAAACTTAAAAGCTTTTGCACAGCAAAGGAAACCATAAAACGAAAAGACAACCCACAGAATGGGAGAAAATATTTGCAAATGAAGTGACCGACAAGGTCTTAATTTCCAAAATATACAAACAGCTCATGCAGCTCTATACCAAAAAGCAAAAAAAGCAAAAAAAACCCAAACAACCCATTTGAAAATGGGCAGAAGATCCAAATAGACACTTCCCCAAAGAAGACATACAGATGGCCAAAATGCACACGAAAAGGTGCTCAACATCACTAATTATGAGAAAAGCAAATCTAAACTACAATGAGGTATCACCTCACATCAGTCAGAATGGCCATCAAAAAGTCAACAAACAATAAATGCTGGAGAGGGTGTGGAGAAAAGGGAACCCTCCTACACTTTTGGTGGGAATGTAAATTGATACAACCACTATGGAGAACAGTACGGAGGTTCCTTAAAAAACTAAAAGTAGAACTACCATATGATCCAGCAATCCCACTCCTGAGCATATATCTGGAGAAAACCATAATTCGAAAAGACACATGCACCCCAATGTTCATTACAGCACATTTACAATAGCCAAGACATGGAAGCAACCCAAATGTCCATCAACAGATGAATGGATAAAGATGTGGTACATATGTACAATGGAATATTACTCAGGCATAAAAAAAGCAATAATACCATCTGCAGCAACATGGATGGACCTAGAGATTATCATACTAAGTGAAGTAAGTCAGACAAAGACAAATGTCATATGATATCACTCATATGTGTAATCTAATTTAAAAATATGATACAAATGAACTTATTTACAAAACAGACGCAGACTCACAGATTTCGAAAACAAACTTATGGTTACCAAAGGGGAAATTGGTGGGGGGGTGGGAGGAGGAGGGATAAATTAGGAGGTTGGGATTAACACATACACATTACTATATATAAAATAGATAACCAACAGGACCTACTGTATAGCACAGGGAACTCTACTCAATATTATGTAATACCCTATATGGGAAAAGAATCTGAAAAAGAATGAATATATGTATAACTGAATTGCTTTGCTGTACACCTGAAACTAACACAAAATTGTAAATCAACTAAACTGAAATAAAAAAGTTAAAAATTACTTTCAAGAGAAAAGATGAATCAAAGATTGACAGAAAAAGTTTACAAATCATGTAGCTGATAAAAGACTTGTATTTAGAATACACAGAGAATTCTTATAATTCAAGACAAATGATCTAATTAAAAATGGTCAGAAAGCTTTATAGACATTTTGCCAAGATATACGAATAGATAATAAACAATTTCTTAAGACTATTGATAAAATTAAAACCATAATAAGCAACTACTCCATACTAGAATGACTATAGTAATAATTTTTTTAAAAAAACAATACTAAGTGTTGGTGAGGATGAGAAACTAAACTCTTCATACATTGATGGAATGTAAAATGGTACAGTCCCTTTGGAAAACAGTTTCTTTTCTGAAGGACAGTTTCTTCCAAAGTTAAATATAGACCGAAGGGGCAGGGATCAAGATGGAGTAAGAGGATGTAGAGCTCACCCTCCCCCATGAACACATCAAAAATACATCTACATGTGGAAAAATTTTCATGGAAAACTACCTGGAAACTGGAAGAAGAACTATACAAACAAGGCTTAAAGAAAGATTCCCAAGTAACCAGGTAGGACAGGAAAAAAAGCACTGGGTTGGGACTTGTGCTTCCAAAAGGGGTCTAAGAGGAAAAGAAAGACTGTGCAGGTAGACTCTTGCTCTGGGGAGTGAATGGGCTGAGCCACAGACTGGGTGTCCCAGTCCTGGGGTCCTACACGGAGGAGACAAGCATCCTTGGCTGCTGAGAGAACCACTGGGACAGACATAAAGGTTGGAGAAGCCTAGACTCCACTTGCTAGGAGTGCATGGATGCTGGCTTGCCAACAGATAGGGTGGAGAGAGGCCCGCCCTAGTGGCTGCTCCTTCACTTCATTCCCCAGTCCAAGCTGGGCAAACACCCTGGCCCTACCCACTCCATATATGGCTTGGCACAGGATCTAGGGCAGCCAGGTCCTGGGAAAAGACTTCATCTAGTGACACAGAGGTGGGCTGGGCTGTAGTCCAGGTGGGGCCATTGTTGGCCATTGTTGGCACTTACTCAAACAGCGTCAGGAAAGCAGCGCTGACCTCCACAGCAGTGCAGCCACTTTAATTCTTGCAACCACATGCCCCAAGCCTCAGTCCCAGCCTAGTAAATGCTCTGGCCCTGCTCACTCCATGCCACAACCTTGCACTAGATCTGGGACAACCACAACAGGAAAAGACACAACCTTGGGCTGTGACTGAGCAGAGCCTAAGATGCCTACACAGGCAGCACATCAGACCTCTGTAAGCACGCAAGTCACTTAATTCATTGCTCCCCTCCTCTGGGCCAAAAACCCCAGTGTGGGAAGAAGGAAAAGCACTTAAAAGGAACAGAGCCTGTTTGAGTCTGACCCTGAGGGCTTCTGCTCCAGCGACTTGGGAGCTGACCCCAAGCCCTGGCAGGGCTGTGGCAGATACTGAGCAGAGAAGAAATCCCACCTCACACCCTGCACAGGATTTAGCTCCTCCAATACTAGCCATACTCTCTATCAAAGTGATAGTGGCCAGCAGACCCTGAAGAAAGATGTGGCTGGTGTCCACATTAAATACAGCCCTCACACCAAAGACATTAGACACATACCATCTATACAGGGATATTCCCACATAAAAACACCCCTTCAAGACGGCAATAGAGAACTGTTTCATCTAAATTCATAGAAAAAGTAAAATGAAAAGGCAGAGGAAGTACTCCCAGTTGAAAAAGCAAGAGAAAACCCGTGACAAACAATGAAACAGAGGTAATCAGTCTACCAGACACTGAGTTTAAAAATTAGTAATAAAAATGCTAACTGAATTAAGAGTATTGATATAAACACTGGTCATTTTAACAAGGAACTAGAAACTATAAACACCTAATCAAAAATAGATTATTCAATTTTTGAGATAAAAGCACTCTAGAAGCAATGAATAGCTGACTCAGTGACACAGAAGAATGAACAAGTAAGCTGGAAGACAGAATAAAGGAAAATCGCCCAATAATAACAGTAGACAAACAAATGAAAAAAAACATGAAAGTAACATATGAGATCTATGGGATAATATAAAATGTGCCAACATATGCATAACAGGAGTTCCAGAAGGTGAAGAGAGAGAGAAGGAGATAGAAAATGTATCTGAAGAAATCACAGCTGAAAATTTCCCAAACCTCAAGAAGCAAACAGGTATCTGGTACTGGAAGCACAGAAGGTCTCAAACAAGATGAACCCAAACAGGCCCACACCAAGACATCATAATTAAAATGACAGAAGTTAAAGATAAAGAGAGGATTCTAAAGACAGCAAGAGAAAAACAAAGTTAATTACAAGGGAACCCCCATAAGTCTAACAGCTGATTTCTCTGAAGAAATTTGCGGACCAGAGTCCTGAAAGGGAAAAACCTGCAACCTAGGATGTTCTATCTGGAAGATCATCATTTAGAATAGAGGGGGAGATAAAGAATTTCTCAGATAAGCAAAAACTAAAAAGAATTCAGCAATACTAAACATACCCTAAAAGAAATGTTGAATGGAAAATGGAAAAATCTATAGGAAAGGGAAAATCCCAATAAGAAAGGCCAGTATATAGTAAGGATTGAAGATCACTTAAATAAGTTAGTACATTGATTAAAAAACAAACAAAAAACTGTAAAAGCAACTATAACTGCAATAAACAGTAAAGGGATAGGCATGAAGATGTAAGATATGGCATCAAAAACAATGTTGGGGAAGGGAATAGAAAATGTAGACCTTTTAGAATGTGTTTGAACTTAAGTGACTAACAGTTTAAAGCAAGTAGATATAACTATGGATCAAAATATATGAACCCCATGGTAACCACAAAATCAAAAACCTACAATAGATACAGAAAAACCAAAAAGAAAGGAACTCAAGCATATTACAGAAAAAAATCAAACCACAATAGGAAAAACAAAAAAGAAATGAACAAAAACAACTGGAAAATAAGGAGTAAAATGGCAGTAAGTACATACCTATAATTTAAGTGTCAATGGACTAAATGCTCAGTCAAAAGTCACAGGGTGGCTGACTGGATTAAAAAAGACCCTTCAATATGCTGCCTATAAGAGATTTGATTTAGGGTGGAACACAGACACAGACTAAAAGTGAGGGGATGGAAAAAGGTATTTCACGCAAATGGAAACAACAAGAAAGCTGGGATAGCAATACTCGTATCAGACCAAATAGACTTTAAAACAAAGGCTATAGAAAAGACAAAGAAGGGCATTATATAATGATAAAGGGATCAATACAAGAAGAGGCTATTACACTCATTAACATATATGCACCCAATACAGGAGCACCTAAATACGTAAAGCAAATACTAACAGGCTAAAGGAAGAAATGAATACAGTAATAGGCGACTTTAACACCCCATTGACATTAATGGACAGACCATCCAGACAAAAAGCAATAAGGCAACAGAGATCCTAAGTGACACAACAGACTAATTGGACTTAATTGATATCTACAGAAAACTATAAGCAAAAAAAGAATACACATTCTTTTCAAGAGTGCATGAAACATTCTCTAGGATAGATCACATACTAGGTCACAAAAGAAGCCTCAATAAATTTAAGAGGATAGTAATTATATCAAGCATCTTTTCCGACCACAATGGCATGAAACTAGAAATCAACTACAGAAAGAAAGACAAGGAAAGAACAAACATGTACAGACTAAACAACATACTGCTAAAAAAACCAATGGGTCAACAATGAAATCAAAGAGGAAATCAGAACATACCTCGAGACAAATGAAAATGAAAACACAACTTTCCGAAAATCTATGGGAGCAGCAAAAGCAGTTCTAAGAGGGAGTTCATAGTGGTACAGTTCTTTCTCAAGAAACAGGAAAATTCTCAAACAATCTAAACCTAAAAGAACTAGAAAGGGAACAAAGCCCAAAGTCAGCAGAAGGAAAGATCACAGAGGAAATAAAATAGAGATAAGATGAAAACCAAGAAAAGATGAAACCAAGAACTAGTTTCAAGGGCTAAAGTTTTTTTTAAAAGATAAACAAAATTGATAAACCTTTAGCCAGGCTCACCAAGAAGAGAGAAGACCCAAATAAATAAGAAATTAATGAGGAGGAATAACGAATACCATAGCAATTCAAAAACAATCATAAGTAAATATTATGAACAGTTATATGCCAACAAAATGGACAACCTAGAAGAAATGGACAAATTTCTAGAAACACACAGCCTGCCAAGACTGAGTCAAGAAGAAACAAACAATATGAACAGACCAATCACTGGAAGTGGAATAGAATCTGTAATAAAAACAAAACCAAAAAAACCCCAAAACAACAACAACAACAACAACAAAGCTCTCTGCAAACAAAAGTCCAAGACTGGACTGCTTCACTGGGGAATTCTACCAAACATATGGCGAACTTATACCTATCCTTCTCAAACTATTTCAAAAAAAATTGAGGAGGAGAGAATATTCCCAAATTCATTATATAAGGTCACCATTACCCTGATACCAAAACCAAAGACACTACAAAAAATATTACAGGCCAATATCCTTGATGAATATAGATGCAAAAGTTCTCAAAATATTAATATTAACATATTGACTCCAACAATACATAAAAAGATTCACATACCATCATTGAGTTGGATTTAGTTCAGGGTCACGAGGATCAATCAACACTCACACACACAGGGGAGCTTCAAGATGGCGAAAGAGTAAGACGTGGTGATCACCTTCCTCCCCACAAATAAATGAGAAATACATCTACATGTGGAACAACTCCTACAGAACACCTACTGAATGCTGGCAGAAGACCTCAGACCTCCGAAAAGGTAAGAAACTCCCCATGTACCTGGGTAGGGCAAAAGAAAAAAGAAATAACAGAGACAAAAGAACAGGGACGGGACCTGCACCAGTGGGAGGGAGCTGTGGAGGAGGAAAGGTTTCCACACACTAGGAAGCCCCTTCGTGGGCGGAGACCGCGGGTGGAGGAGGGGGGAAGCTTCGGAGCCATGGAGGAGAGCGCAGCCACAGGGGTGCGGAGGGCAAAGCGGAGAGATTCCCGCACAGAGGAGCAGTGCCGACCAGCACTCACCAGCCCGAGAGGCTTGTCTGCTCACCCGCCGGGGCGGGCAGGGGCTGGGAGCTGAGGCTTGGGCTTCGGTTGGATTTCAGGGAGAGGACTGGGGTTAGCTGCGGGGAAAACAGCCTGAAGGGGGCTAGTGCACCACAGCTACCCGGGAGGGAGTCTGGGAAAAAGTCTGGAGCTGCTGAAGAGGCAAGAGACTTTTTCTTGCCTCTTTGTTTCCTGGTGCGCGAGGAGAGGGGATTAAGAGCGCCACTTAAAGGAACTCCAGAGACAGACGTGAGCCGCAGCTATCAGCAAGGACCCCAGAGACGGGCATGAGACGCTAAGGCTGCTTCTGCAGCCACCAAGAAGCCTGTGTGCAAGCACAGGTCACTCTCCACACCTCCCCTCCCAGGAGCCTGTGCAGCCCACCACTGCCAGGGTCCCGTGATCCAGGAACAACATCCCCAGGAGAATGCACGGCGTGCCTCAGGCTAGTGCAATGACATGCCGGCCTCTGCCGCCACAGGCTCGCCCCACATCCGTACCCCTCCCTACCCCCAGCCTGAGTGAGCCAGAGACCCCGAATCAGCTGCTACTTTAACCCCATCCTGTCTGAGCGAAGAACAGACGCCCTCAGGTGACCTACACACAGAGGTGGGGCCAGATCCAAAGCTGAACCCCAGAAGCTGAGCTAACAAAGAAGAGAAAGGGAAATCTCTCCCAGCAGCCTCAGGAGCAGTGGATTAAATCTCCACGGTCAACTTGATGTACCCTGCAGCTGTGGAATAACTGAAGAGACAATGAATCATCCCAAATTGAGGAGATGAACTTTGGGAGCAATGATATATATATTTTTTTCCCTTCTTCTTTTTTTGTGAGTGTGTATGTGTATGCTTCTGTGTGTGATTTTGTCTGTATAGCTTTGCTTTTACCATTTGTCCTAGGGTTCTGTCTGCCCGGGTGTTTTTTGTTTTTTGTTTTAGTATACTTTTTAGCGCTTGTTATCATTGGTGGGTTTGTTTTTTCGTTTGGTTGCTCTCTTCTTTCTTTTTCTTTTTTTTATTAGTTAGAAAATTTTTTTTAATAATTATTTTTTATTTTAATAACCTTTATTTTATTTTGTCTTCTTCTTTCTTTATTTCTTTTTTTTTCCTCCCTTTTATTCCGAGCCGTATGGATGACAGGCTCTTGGTGCTCCAGCCAGGCGTCAGGGCTGTGCCTCTGAGGTGGGAGAGCCAAGTTCACGTCACTGGTCCACAAGAGACCTCCCAGCTCCATGTAATATCAAATGGTGAAAATCTCCCAGAGATCTCCACCTCAACGCCAAGACCCAGCTCCACTCAATGACCAGCAAGCTCCAGTGCTGGACACCCTATGCCAAACAACTAGCAAGACAGGAACACAACCCCACCCATTAGCAGAGAGGCTGCCTAAATCATAATAAGGCCACAGACACCCCAAACACACCACCAGACGTGGACCTGCCCACCAGAAAGACAAGATCCAGCCTCATCCACCAGAACACAGGAACTAGTCCCCTCCACCAGGAAGCCTACACAACCCACTGAACCAAGCTTACCCACTGGGAGCAGACACCAAAAACAACGGGAAGTACGAACCTGCAGCTGGTGAAAAGGAGACCCCAAACACAGTAAGTTAAGCAAAATGAGAAGACAGAGAAACACACAGCAGATGAAGGAGCAAGGTAAAAACCCACCAGACGTAACAAATGAAGAGGAAATAAGCAGTCTACCTGAAAAAGAATTCAGAGTAATGATAGTAAATATGATCCAAAATCTTGGAAATAGAATGGAGAAAATACAAGAAACGTTTAACAAGGACCTAGAAGAACTAAAGAGCAAACAAACAGTGATGAACAACACAATAAATGAAATTAAAAATTCTCTACAAGGTATCAATAGCAGAATAACTGAGGCAGAAAAACGGATAAGTGACCTGGAAGATAAAATAGTGGAAATAACTACTGCAGACCAGAATAAAGAAAAAAGAATGAAAAGAATTGAGGACAGTCTCAGAGACCTCTGGGACAACATTAAACGCACCAACATTCAAATTATAGGGGTCCCAGAAGAAGAAAAGAAAGGGACTGAGAAAATATTTGAAGAGATTATAGTTGAAAACTTCCCTAATATGGGAAAGGAAGTAGTTAATCAAGTCCAGGAAGCACAGAGAGTGCCATACAGGATAAATCCAAGGAGAAACACATCAAGACACATATTAATCAAACTATCAAAAATTAAATACAAAGAAAAAATATTAAAAGCAGCAAGGGAAAAACAACAAATAACATACAAGGGAATCCCCATAAGGTTAACAGCTGATCTTTCAGCAGAAACTCTGCAAGCCAGAAGGGAGTCACAGGACATATTTAAAGTGATGAAAGGGAAAAACCTACAACCAAGATTACTCTATCCAGCAAGGATCTCATTCAGTTTTGACGGAGAAATTAAAACCTTTACAGACAAGCAAAAGCTGAGAAAATTCAGCAACACCAAACCAGCTTTACAGCAAATACTAAACGAACTTCTCTAGGCAGGGAACACAAGAGAAGGAAAAGACCTACAGTAACAAACCCAAAACAATTAAGAAAATGGTAATAGGGACATACATATCAATAATTACCTTAAATGTAAATGGATTAAATTCTCCAGCCAAAAGAGATAGACTGGCTGAATGGATACAAAAACAAGACCTGTATGTATGCTGTCTACAAGAGACCCACTTCAGACCTAGGGACACATACAGACTGAAAGTGAGGGGATGGAAAAAGATATTCCATGCAAATGGAAATCAAAAGAAAGCTGCAGTAGCAATTCTCATATCACACAAAATAGACTTTAAAACAAAAACTATTACAAGAGGCAAAGAAGGACACTACATAATGATCAAGGGATCAATCCAAGAAGAAGATATAACAATTGTAAATATTTATCCACCCAACATAGGAGCACCTCAGTACATAAGGCAAATACTAACAGCCATAAAACGGGAAATCGTCAGTAACACAATCATAGTAAGGGACTTTAACACCTCACTTCCACCAATGGACAGATCATCCAAAATGAAAATAAATAAGGAAACACAAGCTTTAAATGATACATTAAACAAGATGGACTTAATTGACATTTATAGGACATTCCAGCCAAAAACAACAGAATACACTTTCTTCTCAAGTGCTCATGGAACATTCTGCAGGATAGATCATATCTTGGTTCACAAATCAAGCCTTGGTAAATTTAAGAAACTTTAAATCGTATCAAGTATCTGTTCTGACCACAACAATATGAGACTAGATATCAATTACAGGGAAAAATCTGTAAAAAATACAAACACATGGAGGCTAAACAATACACTACTTAACCAAGAGATCACTGAAGAAATCAAAGAGGATATCAAAAATTACCTAGAAACAAATGACAATGAAAACACGATGACCCAAAACCTATGGGATGCAGCAAAAGCAGTTCTAAGAGGGAAGTTTATAGCAATACAATCCTACCTTAAGAAACAAGAAACATCTCAAATAAACAACCTAACCTTACACCTAAAGCAATTAGAGAAAGAAGAACAAAAAACCCCCAAAGTTAGCAGAAGGAAAGAAATCATAAAGATCAGATCAGAAATAAATGAAAAAGAAATGAAGGAAACGATAGCAAAGATCAATAAAACTAAAAGCTGGTTCTTTGAGAAGATAAACAAAATTGATAAACCATTAGCCAGACTCATCAAGAAAAAAAGGGAGAAGACCCAAATCAATAGAATTAGAAATGAAAAAGGAGAACAACTGACACTGCAGAAATACAAAGGATCATGAGAGATTACTACAAGCAACTATATGCCAATAAAATGGACAACCTGGAAGAAATGGACAAATTCTTAGAAATGCACAACCTTCCGAGAATGAACCAGGAAGAAATAGAAAATATGAACAGACCAATCACAAGCACTGAAATTGAAACTGTGATTAAAAATCTTCCAACAAACAAAAGCCCAGGACCAGATGGCTTCACAGGCGAATTCTATAAAACATTTAGAGAAAAGCTAACACCTATCCTTCTCAAACTCTTCCAAAATATATCAGAGGGAGGAACACTCCCAAACTCATTCTACGAGGCCACCATCACCCTGATACCAAAGCCAGACAAAGATGTCACAAAGAAAGAAAACTATAGGCCAGTATCACTGATGAACATAGATGCAAAATTCCTCAACAAAATACTGGCAAACAGAATCCAACAGCACACTAAAAGGATTATACACCATGATCAAGTGGGGTTTATCACAGGAATGCAAGGATTCTTCAATATATGCAAATCAATCAATCTGATACACCATATTAACAAATTGAAGGATAAAAACCATATGATCATCTCAATAGATGCAGAGAAAGCTTTCGACAAAATTCAACACCCATTTATGAAAAACCCCTCCAGAAAGTAGGCATAGAGCGAACTTACCTCAACATAATAAAGGCCATACATGACAAACCCACAGCCAACATCATCCTCAATGGTGAAAACCTGAAAACATTTCCACTAAGATCAGGAACAAGACAAGGTTGCCCACTCTCACCACTATAATTCAGCACAGTTTTGGAAGTTTTAGCCACAGCAATCAGAGAAGAAGAAATAAAAGGAATCCAAATTGGAAAAGAAGAAGTAAAGCTGTCACTATTTGCAGATGACATGATACTATACATAGAGAATCCTAAAGATGCTACCAGAAAACTACTAGAGCTAATCAATGAATTTGGTAAAGTAGCAGGATACAAAATTAATGCACAGAAATCTCTTGCATTCCTATACACTAACGATGAAAAACCTGAAAGTGAAATTAAGAAAACACTCCCATTTACGATTGCAACAAAAAGAATAAAATATCTAGGAATAAACTTATCTAAGGAGACAAAAGCCCTGTATGCAGACAACTATAAGACACTGATGAAAGAAACTAAAGATGATACAAATAGATGGAAAGATATACCATGTTCTTGGATTGGAAGAATCAACATCTTGAAGATGACTGTACTACCCAAAGCAATCTACAGATTCAATGCAATCACTATCAAACTACCACTGGCATTTTTCACAGAACTAGAACAAAAAATTCCACAATTTGTATGGAAACACAAAAGACTCCGAATAGCCAAAGCAATCTTGAGAAAGAAAAACGGAGCTGGAGGAATCAGGGTCCCTGACTTCAGACTATACTACAAAGCTACAGTAATCAAGACAGTATGGTACTGGCACAAAAACAGAAATACAGATCAATGGAACAGGATAGAAAGCCCAGAGATAAACCCACGCACATATGGCCACCTTATCTTTGATAAAGGAGGCAAGAATATACAGTGGAGAAAATATAGCCTCTTCAATAAGTGGTGCTGGGAAAACTGGACAGTTACATGTAAAAGAATGAAATTAGAACACTTCCTAACACCATACACAAAAATAAACTTAAAATGGATTAAAGACCTAAATGTAAGGCCAGACAGTATTAAACTCTTAGAGGAAAACATAGGCAGAACACTCCATAACATAAATCACAGCAAGATCCTTTTTGACCCACCTCCTAGAGAAATGGAAATAAAAACAAAAATAAACAAATGGGACCTAATGAAACTTAAAATCTTTCGCACAGCAAAGGAAACCAAAAACAAGACGAAAAGACAACCCTCAGAATGGGAGAAAATATTTGCAAATGAAGCAACTGAAAAGGATTAATCTCCAAAATTTACAAGCAGCTCATGCAGCTCAATATCAAAAAAACAAACAACCCAATCCAAAAATGGGCAGAAGACCTAAACAGACATTTCTCCAAAGAAGATATACAGATTGGCAACAAATGCGTGAAAGGATGCTCAACATCACTAATCATCAGAGAAATGCAAATCAAAACTACAATGAGATATCATCTCACACCAGTCAGAATAACCATCATCAAAAAATCTACAGACAATAAATGCTGGAGAGGGTGTAGAGAAAAGGGAACACTCTTGCACTGTTAGTGGGAATGTAAATTGTTACAGCCACTATGGAGAACAGTATGGAGGTTCCTTAAAAAACTAAAAATAGAACTACCATAAAACCCAGCAATCCCACTACTGGGCATATACCCTGAGAAAACCATAATTCAAAAAGAGTCATGTACCACAATGTTCATGGCAGCTCTATTTACAGTAGCCAGGACATGGAAGCAACCTAAGTGTCCATCAACAGATGAATGGATAAAGAAGATGTGGCACATATATACAATGGAATATTATTCAGACATAAAAAGAAACGAAATTGAATTATTTGTAGTGAGGTGGATGGACCTAGAGTCTGTCATACAGAGTGAAGTAAGTAAGAAAGAGAAAAACAAATACCGTATAGTAACACATATATATGGAATCTGAAAAAAAAAATGGTCATGAAGAACCTAGGGGCAAGATGGGAATAAAGACACAGACCTACTAGAGAATGGACTTGAGGATATGGGGAGGGGGAAGGGTAAGATGGGACAAAGTGAGAGAGTGGCATGGACATATATACACTATCAAATGTAAAATAGATAGCTAGTGGGAAGCAGCCGCATAGCATAGGGAGATCAGTTTGGTGCTTTGTGACCACCTAGAGGGGTGGGATAGGGGTGGGATAGGTTTCATCTTCAAGGAATTCATGGTGGGAGGGAGGGAGATGCAAGAGGGAAGAGATATAGGGATATATGTATATGTATAACTGATTTACTTTGTTATAAAGCAGAAACTAACACACCATTGTAAAGCAATTATACTCCAATAAAGATGTTTAAAAAAACAAAAAAAAACAATCACACACACACAAGAAAAACAAACAAAAACTATGTGACACACCACATAAACAAAAGGATAAAAATCATATGATCATCTCAATAGATGCAGAGAAAGCATTTGACAAAATTCAATATCCATTCATGATAAAAACTCTCAAAGTTGGTATAGAGGGATCAACGTAATAAAGGCCGTTTACAACAAACCCACATCAACATAATACTCAATGGTGAAAAGCTAAAAGCCTTCCCACTAAATTAAGGAACAAGACAAGGATGCCCACTCTCATGATTTCTATTTAATGTAGTACGGGAAGTCCTAGCCACAGCAGTCAGATGAGAAAAAAATAAAACACACCCAAACAGGAAGGAAGAGGTAAAACTGTCACTATTTGCAGATGCAATAATACTTTATATAGAGAACCTTAAAGTTTCCAACCCCAAAACTATTAGAATAAATGAATTCAGCAAGGTTTCAGGATACACAGTTAATATACAGAAATCTGTTGCATTTCTATACACTAATAATAAAATAAGAGAAAATGAAACAATGCCATTTAAAAATTGCTTTAAAAAAACCCAGGAATAAACTTAACCAAGGAGGTGAAAGACCCATACCCTGAAAACTATAAAACACTGATAAAGGAAATTGAAGATGATTCAAAAAAATGGAAAGATATCCTGTGCTCTTGGGTTGGAAGAATATTAAAATGGCCACACTACACAAAGCAATATACAGATTTAATGTAATCCCTATCAAAATACCCAGGACATTTTTCACAGAACTAGAACAAATAATCCGAAAATTCGTATGGAACCACGAAAGACCCCAAATTTCCAAAGCAATCCTCAGAAACAAAGAATAAAGCCGGAAGCATAATCTCCCAGACTTCAGACTATACTACAAAGCTACAGTAATCAAAATGGCATGGTGTTGGTACAAAAAGAGGCATACAGATCGATGGAACAGAAAAGAGAGCCCAGAAATACCACACACCTATGGTCAATCAATCTAAGACAAAGGAAGTAAGAATATACAATGGAGAAAAGACACTCTTTCAAGCAGTGGTGCTGGGAAAACTGGACAGCTACATGTAAAACAATGAAATTAGAACACTCCCTCACACAACATACAAAAATAAACTCAAAACGGTTTAAAGGCCTAAATGTAAGACCTGAAAGCATAAAACTCCTAGAAGAGAACACAGGCGGAACACTCTTTGACATAAATCATAGCAATATTTTCTTGGATCAGTCTGAGGCAAAAGAAATAAAGGCAAAACCAAACAAATAGGACTAGATTAAAGCTTCTGCACAGCAAAGGAAACCATCAAAGTGAAAAGACAACCTACGGAATGGGAGTAAATATTTGCAAATGATGCAACTGACAAGGGGTTAATTTCCAAAATATACAAGTAGCTCATACAGCTCAATATCAAAAAACAATCCAATCAAAAATGCCCATCGACGCGGATCAACTAGACCCGTGAGCCACAACTACTGAGCCTGCGCGTCTGGAGCCTGTGCTCCGCAACAAGAGAGGCCGCGATAGTGAGAGGCCCGTGCACCGCGATGAAGAGTGGCCCCCGCTTGCCACAACTAGAGAAAGCCCTCCCACAGAAACGAAGACCCAACACAGCCAAAAATAAATAAATATTTGAATTAATGTGTAAGTTTAAAAAAAAATGCCCATCAACAGACGAATGGATAAAGAAGTTGTGGTACATATATACAATGGAATATTACTCAGCCATAAAAAGGAATGAAATTGAGTCATTTGTTGAGACGTGGATGGATCTAGAGACTCTCATACAGAGTGAAGTAAGTCAGAAAGAGAAAAACAAATATCGCATATTAACGCATATATGTGGAACCTAGAAAAATGGTGTAGATGAATCAGTTTGCAGGGCAGAAGTTGAGACACAGATGTAGAGGACAAACGTATGGACACCAAGGGGGGAAAACCGTGGTGGGGTGGGGATGGTGGTGTGCTGAATTGGGTGATTGGGATTGACATGTATACACTGATGTGTATAAAATTGATGACTAATAAGAACCTGCAGTATAAAAAAACAAACAAACAAACAAAACAACTAATACTAAACTTTCTTTGGGTTATTTGTATGGAAATATGTTAATATAAATGTTTCAGACATTACACGAAATTTCTAAAAATCTTATATGTTCTGGTATAATGTTATAAGTCATAATTCTACTTATTACTTTAAAATGTATATCTCAGAAATAACTAAATTTCCTTGTCAATTGCATTATTATGAACTTTCATCAAATCTTTAACCGTGGTCATTTTTAAGTCTTTTGTCATTTACAGACAGTTCTGGGTGTACTCTGATGCTTTTGCAAATATGTTCCTATAAAAGGGTTTCATCTTTAAGGAATTCATGGAAAAGACTCTGACAAGTACAGGTTTCTGGTAACTGACTATACTGCTGAACTGAATGAATAAGCATTTTCAGAACTCTAATGGAAAACTGATGAATTCATAAAAGTGCTAACAAAAGATCAAGATGAAAAAAAAATTACATGGGACTGAGTGAACTGATGAGGATGATTATAATTTTTGTGACCTTCTGTTTGAATAAAAAAAATCTTAAAAAACAAAAACAAAACAATCCAATCAAAAAATGGGCAGAAGACTTGAATAGACATTTTTCCAAAGACATGCAGATAGCTAACAAGCACATGAAAAGATTCCCAACATTACTAATTAGAGAAATGCAAATTAAAACCACAATGAGGTATCACCTCGCATTTGTCAGCATGGCCATCATCAAAAAGTCTACAAATAACAAATGTTGGAGAGGATATGTAGAAAAGATCCTGGTCCCTGCTGTTAAAAATTTTGGAGGCAATTTCAAAAGTTGAGACATAAGCATTCCTAAAGCCCCTTCCACCTTTTGCACTTTCCTCTGTCAGGGATGCTCTGACCAATAAAAGTCATAGTAACCATCTTTAAATTCTCTGGGGCCTTAGGGACTGTATCTGTATATGCCTATAGGCTTTAAAGATCCTCTCTAGAAATTCTGAAGGCTCCTCATTCCGTTTCTGTATTTCCTTCTGTGCTTTATTAAGGCTTCTTTGTTTTGGCCCCCTCTTCACAATCCTGCAAGAATGCAGTCTCGATAATGTCCAAGTTTGGGCCTATCCCCAGCATCACATCCCAGTTAGGATGCACTGTTGGTTCAGCTGTGCTGGCAGCATCCTGTATCGGGCCGCCAGGGGTTTCTGAATGAAGCTCACCTGCCTCCTCCCCAGCTCTATCCAGCACCATTCTACATGCTTCTGAAATGAGGAGGGGGGTGAATAAATTTTGAACACCGGCCCAGGTTGGGTTGTGGGTTGCAAGAAATCGATGAAAGAAAGTTTTCCATTCTTTTTGGGTCATCTCTATAAGTTGGCATATTGTTCTTGCAATTAAATAAATCTTAAGTTGAAAAAGGAGAATGGACCCAGGTCAATCCCATCGGCTGCCCCATTTCAGCAATCACACCTCCAGTGGGGACCTGCCTTAAGGGATTTTGCCCCACTTGAGTTTGGGTAGCTCCCTGGCCAAATCGAGTACCCTGGCAGGTATGAGAGGGGAAGACGGGTCCTATTTCCTGTTTCTCTACCCTCAGAGACCAGGGGGGGCAGGACGGGGGTGGGACGAGCCTGAAGCAGCAGCAGCACCAGCGTGTGGGGATGGGAGAGGAGCAGTCGAAGTGTTTGAATTAACAGCAAGTCCTCCTCCTTTGCTTTACAATCAAGTGAAACAAGTTTCTTTGCCTTCCCTTCCTGTTGGGCCATAATCTTACATTTTATCTTGCATTTTATGACACAATAACATAAAAGACTGTACAAAAGGTATTTCATAGCATTTTCCTTCCCATTTACAAAATAAATCTAGTTGCAAGATTTTATTGTAATTTAAGGATCCATTTTCAGGCCATTTTGCTCTGGAGTCTAAAGGATAGTGTGGCTATACAGTGTTACAAAAAATACCATCTTTTTCTTTCTCTTCTATGGATTCATAACTCAAAGTCATCTACTTTTGGAGAATGCAGGCTAGAGGGCTGCAAGAGGGAACCGAATCAACATTGCCCATTTTGAAGGGGCTTTGCTTCCAGTTGCATCAACGAAACCTCTCTACAGGTTCTCTCTGCTTGGTGCTTCTTGGGCACCAAGAAGCTCAATCCCCAATAGCCAATTCCTAACAATTAAGACAATCAGACCTAGACAGACAAGGGCAAACAAAAGCAGAACAAAAAAGACCAAAAAAAAAAAAAAAAAAAAAGAAGTCCTGGGCCTTTAACCCAGGTACCTCAGCAGCTGTAACCTTTTATATTGTCAGCCCACATCCCACCAGCTGGGTCTCCAACCCACGACTCGGTCAGGATCGCACAAACAACCTGTGCACAGGTGCGTTTCTTTAACGAGGTTACCCAGAAGGCGTCTTCCAAACCCAAACCCCCCCAAACCGTTTTTTCATTGCAAAACAAAACGTAAGTGCCGAAGGTCAGTGGCATCTCACCTGGGAAATCCAAGGGATGGTCCCTGGAACTAATGGACCAGGCAGCTGCTTGGACTCATGCACAGGCTCTCAGTACCGGCGAGGGGCCCACGAACCACGGGCAAAAGCTCCATTTGGACTTACCTCCTAGCTGGCTCGTCTTGCCGGACACACAGGAAGCCAAAACGCTGAGATACCCAGGCTTGCAGCAAAGAGAGGGCTTATTCACAAGGCAGCCAAGCGAGGAGATCAGAGGACAAATCTCAAATCTGCCTTTCTCAAGGCAAGGGCCTCGGGTGTTCGTGGGATGACTAAGAAAGCAGCAGGGTGGTCTGAGGCTTGGGAGCAGTTATGTCATTCTGCGCAGGCGTAACCAGGCTACAAGCCTCTGCGCAGTCAAAAACGTCACACTCGCGCATGCCCAGTTGAAGGGTTGGTGGTCCTATCTAGTCTTAACTGGCTTAGCTTGAACTAGACGCAGCTGGCCGCAAGTTCCTAGAAAATAACTGAGGCAAGCATCCTATTGTTTGGACTGCCTGCCACTTGGAGAACATTCAAGTCTTTAAATGACCTTGATTAGAGAAGGCAGGTGAAATGGATTTAACCCGTAGTTTCAGGTATCTGCCTTTACTTGCTAAGCATGGCGACCCTAATTCAAGAAAATGGAAGACATCCACACGAAGAGTTGCCGGTGAATGTTCACAGCAGCATTGTTCATCATAGCCAAAAATGGAAGCAATCAAAATGTCTACCAGCTGATAAATTGATTTTTTTTTAAAGTGCTATATTTATTCAATGGCTTACTATTCAGTGATCAAAAGGGATGAACTGCTCGTACACGATGCAACATGGATGGACCTCAACACCATCATGGCTAGTGAAATAAGCATGACCAAAAGACTGCAGGTGGAAACCAGGGGACTTTTTTGCAATGAGGGGAATGTTCTAAAACTGAATTTTGGGAATCAATTCACTACTCTATAACTTCAATAAAAAATCATTAATTATACACATATAATGGGTGATTATATACTGTGTAAATTACACCTCAATAAATCTGTTAAAAAAAAAACACACACAAAACCTCTCTTCTGCCACTCTTCCTGGCCCCAGCATACTTTATGTGCCAGTCCTATGAAATCATCCTTATGTCCCCTAGCATACCCTGCTTCTTGCCTCTGTGCTCACGCTCTGCTGGCTGCTGGGACCACATGTGCCCTTTCCTCTGCCTTGCTCAAATGTCATTTTCTCCACCTTCACTCATGCTGCCTGTTGGTAGATCACTGATTCCCGGCAGTATTTCCAAGTCACTTGCCTCAAATTCTAATTGTGCTTCAGTCCTGATTTAACCCCCTTGGGGATTTTTAGAACTCTTTTCCTCTTCACCTTGAAGGAAGCAGATGGTTTTCACACTTTTCCCTTTCCAAGCACCTAACATCAGGACTAACAAAATAGGTTCCAGGATTACTTGGATGCTAACTCTGCTGGACCTTTGGCTTTTCAGGGAGCCTGTCCTGAGTTTGACTTGCCCTGTCAATCACGGTACCGCTTCTGGGGGTGTCATCTCTGTGTCCCCACCACACTGTTTATGAAGCCATGTCATATGTACACACTCTGCCCTTTAAGCTCTTGTATAAATTTTGTGTCCTTAAGTGGTTCCGAGGTATATCTCTGTCAGCTAGATAGGAATACCTCAAGAACGAGGACGTGTCTCATCCATTTGAACCTCTTGCCTAGCCCAGAGCCGAGCAGGTCCCAAGAAGACTTTGGTGAATGAATGAACATCCAGTTAAAGGAATCCTAAAAGAATATAACTGATCTGACAGAATCCAGCTATGGAGCTGGATATTTACTTTACAAAAGCAAAGTCCTTCACTCTGGTGATCCCCAAATGGAGGGCCTGCCAGCTTTTTATAGACATTCCAGCCCCCAGGGCTTTTAAAATTTTTATTTATTTATTTATTTTTGGCTGCATTGGGTCTTCGTTACTGAGTGGGGGAGAGTGGGGCCCACTCTTTGATGCAGTGCGCGGGCTTCTCATTGCGGTGGCTTCTCTTGTTGCAGAGCACGGGCTCTAGGCGCATGGGCTTCAGTAGTTGTGGCACACAGGTTCAGTAGCTGTGGCTCACAGGCTCTAGAGCACAGGCTCAGTAGCTGTAGCACATGGGCTTAGTTGCTCTGCAGCATGTGGGATCTTCCCGGACCAGGGATCAAACCCGTGTCCCCTGCATTGGCAGGAGGATTCTTAACCACTGCGCCACCAGGGAAGTCCTAGAGAAGACCTTTCTTACTGTCCTTACTCATCACCCCATCAGCCTCTGGATGGCCTCCCTCTTGCTATTCTGTTTACTTATTCCATCAACGACTTCCATCATCCTTTTCTTGTCGATACTATTTTTCTCATACTTGATATTAAAAAAAAAACAGTGGGCCCTCCTTAGAACACAGCACCTTGGAGTTTTTTGACTTAAATTATTTAAAGTGAAAGAATATTTTTACATGCTCAATAAATACTTATTGAGCATAGACTATATAAAACAAGTCCTGTACCTATTATTCACCTTCTATTTCTTTTCTTGTACTGCCCTACCAAATTAAAAAGCACCCGGAATTCTTATTTATAACATTCCCAACCTCAGTCCAGCTTATGAGTTTAGTGAACCAGATGATTTTGGAAGCCTTTCCAGCTCTAATATTTTGTGATTCTAATATAGGTTTTACTTTTTTTCTTTCTTAAACCAGTAAGTGAATGAAGTCTGCTTTGATCTTATTGGGATGTTAATATTTTCAATCTTTACTTTAAAAAGCAACAGGAGTTCAGTTTATTAGACTGCAGAACCTGGGTTTCTAAGGAATGTGTCCTAGGTGTGGGTAAGCGTGATATGGAAATCCAGCGCTTGCTAAATACAGGTTGGATTTGGCAGGATGGCTCTCCAGATATAGTTTGATTCCTCTTGGACCCTTTGGTTCCTTGGCTATGTCTGAGTCATTCCATAAGTCAGGCCGTGGATCTGTGACTCAGGGAGTAAGGGGACTTGCACAGTATGTGACATATAATAGACACTCGAAAAGTATTTGTTGGATGCCTGCCTGCCAAGGCCACGTGCTCTAACTTCTCTCAGACATGCAGACACTCTTTTGCTACTTTCCAGGATAGAGGCTTCGCCTGCCTTTCTGGGGTACCCACTTTCAGTGACCAGGGGTGCATCCCCTATTTCATGGGACAATATGTGATTTTTGGGAAGTAATACTTATTAAAAGGTCTTTCTGGTACACTACCACTCCTTTTCATTGGTCCCACACATCAAGCCTTTGCCCCGGGACAGCCGTGTCAGAAATCAAGACCATGTCCCTCGTGTCAGCTCTTTGCTCCGGTGAACAAACTGCACTTCTGAAACTGCTGTTCATGCTTTCCCAAGCGTCTCTCTGTATGATCCTGATTTCTTACTATATTGCTACTAATCCACACTCCTGGAGAAGATAAACCAGATTTCAGGTCTGTGCGGGTCTCAAAAGGTAATGATATTTATAAAACAAAACTAAAAGCCTTCCAATGCAACCTATTCTCCAAACATACTCAGTAGATGGCAGTGTTGCTCTTTCACCGGTTTTTGGTCTTAGGGGTGTTTTTTGTTGTTTTTGTTTTGCTTTGTTTCTATAAGATTTAGAACAGCTGAGGTTTCTGTCTAGCTTAGATTGTGGGTTCCACAAAATGTAGTTCTTTTTACTCAATCAGTCTTTTTTGTTCAGGGCCCTACCAAAAACCCTAAGTCCCTTGGGCAGACTAATAATTAAGTAAATCTTCAAACTAGTATTCTATTTAAAATGTTTTAATTACAAAAGTTAGACATGGTTGTAAAAATTCAAAAGACACAGAAATGTAGAAAGTAAAAGTGAATGAAAGTTTTTCAGGTGTTTTACTATGCATATAAAATATATATATAACATTACCTATATTCATGGGGTCATACTATTCATATTATTCTACAACTCACATTTGCTTATTTACATAGTGTGTGTTCCTCCATGTCAATACGTACGATCTTCACTCTTCCCACTTTCATGGTTTATGACATTTACATTCTGTTCTGGAACTATAGTCAAGTCTTCTAGGCTTGAACTTCTGAATACTTAAACCCAATAAAAATAGCATTTACCATATTGTGGTTATGTAAATATTAATCACTGCAGAACAAAAAGTGATCAGATCTACAGAGAAGAAAAGAAAATCACATGTACTTAACCCATACCATAAAATTGTCAAGATTCAAAGCTGTTTTTTAATTTCACTTTTATTTTCCTCACTTTTACTCAGCTGTCACTGTTTTTTATTAGTTTGTTGAATCTCATGTTTCTTGAAATCTCATTCTTTTTTCCCTTTTGCTTTGCTCAAGTACCTCCCTGAGTAATTCGTAAATTTTAGTACATCTGTTATAAGCTTTCTCTGCAGAGCTGAAAATATCTTTCCCCCACTGATTGTTAGCTTGGCCTGGAGTTTTTAGGCTTAAATTCATATTCCCTTGGAATTTTAAAGACATGGTTTAAAAGTGTTTGTGATGGAAAGTCTGATGTTAGTCAGATTCTTATTCCTTTGTAGCTGACCCTTTTTTTTTCCCCGTCTGGAAGCTTTTAAGACTTTATCACTGTCCTTGGGGTTCCGAAATTTCTACGAGTGTCTAGGTATGGGTCTTGTTTTTATTTATCCTGCTTGGTACCTGGTGGGCTCTTTCAATCTGAAGATTTGTGTTTTCCCCTAGCTCAGAAAAATTTTCTATTATGTCTATGGTTCTGCTTCCCAGCCCCCCCTTTTTTTTTGGTTCTTTCTCAAACTCGTATTGAATGAATGACTGCTGACTTCCTAGATCTTTCCTTTGTCTCTGGACTTTTCTTTCATTTTTCACTGCTTTGTGTTTTTCCTGTGTTCTAGGAGATTCCATTGACTTTCAGATAACTGGTCAGGTTTTCAGTCTTGACCATTCTACTATTCCTCTGTTTGCTGGATTTTCTAAAATTTTGACAATAATTTTAAATTTCCACAAATGATTTCTCCTTCTCTGATGCCTCCCTTTTTAATGGCAGTTAGTTCTTGTTTTAGAGATTTAACATTCTGTCAAATCTCTCCAAAGATAGAATTTTCTTCTTGAACATTCCCTACTATGTCTTGTTTTTTTCCAAGATAACTTCTGTTTGTTCATCTTTGTTTAGCTCTTTCATGCTCTTGGTTTCCCTGAAATGTGTGGCAGCCCATGGCTGTTCATCCACTTTCATAAATGAAGGGCTAGATTAATCTGTCTAGATAGCTGGTAAGGCCTGTTTCCCCAGGGGGCCTCTCCCTTGAAGGAAGGGCTGGCTGCAGGCTCATCAGTGGTTGGGCCACATCATCAGCAGGCTTTACCTGGGGCTCCCCACACTTGCCAGTGTACGGACAGGTTTAAAGAATGCGCTGGAGCACTTCACTATGGTTTCTTCTTGGGCAGAGAAACACCCTCCCCCACTTGATGTACATGTCTATTGCGGATGTCTAGAGCGATGCTAAGCTCTCTTCTGCTCCTCTCTTGAGTTTTGACACCCATATTAAGATCCCTTTCTGGATAGATCACCCACATTTTTTGGGGGTAATAATTCTTGGATCCTAGGGACCCAAGAGACAAAATTTCTACTACTAGTTGCTTTTTATGGATTGAGAGTATGTTGGGGGGTAGGGGGAAGGAGAAATGTGGGAGCCCAAACTGGCCCAGGTACTGTGTATGCAGTTCTTTGCTCAGTTATTCTGACGAGGCCCTGTGTTTCTGTTTTCTAGTTCTTGGCTCTGAGTTGGGAGTTTCTTTGGAACTCCCTTGAGAAGGGAAGTTCTTGGTCCTGGTGTTCCGGGCTATGGTTTACCTTTGCTCTTTGTCTGTCAGCCCGATCCCATCTGCTTTCCAGCTTCCTGCATTTTCTCAGACTTCCTGATCTGCTGGCACCCTCTCTTATTTTCTAGCACTGATATAATTCTTTAAAAAATACCTTATATGGGCATGGTATGGTGGAGTGGTTAAGGCATGTACTCAATTTGTAACTTCTGATATAATAAGTTTTTCAAACTTAAGAGTCTTTCTTAATTTATGAGATTCAAAAGGTATAAGACAGATATATAAAGTGGAAATATCCCTTTCATCCTGTTCCAGATAAAGACTACTAACTGTCCCCTTATATCTTCTCTCCCCTTCTTCCTTTAGAAACAAAGCTCCAAATCTTAGCTGGGCTCGTGACTGCTCAGCTAAGGAGGACACTTCCTGGGTGTGGCCAAGTGATTGAGTTCTGGCCAATGGCAGGTGAGCAGAGCAGCTGCTCAGTCTCGCTCTGGCTCCTCTAAAGGGCATGGGTGTGCCTCTGCTTCTTTGATTTCCTCTTTGCTCTTGGCTGGAATGCAGACAAAGTGGGGAGCCGCCCTCATCTATGCAGGGGAGGGCGACGCTGTAGGGACGGTTAGAGTAACAGATGCAAGGAGCCTGGGGAGTCCCTGACACTTCATCACTGTTATACCAGCCCTGGTCTGTGAGAGAGAAATGAAATGCTGTCTTGTTTAAGCCTTGTATTCTGGGGTCACTTTTTGCAGCAGCCTATCCTATCTCCTAACTGAGACAGTCCCTGGGCTATTCAGTTCTCCTCCCTGGAAGCAACCAGTGTGAACATATTGCTGGATCCTTCCAGGGATATTTCATGCATAGACTAATACATACATGCATGAGTGCACGCATACATACATAAACGTACATACACACATGTAGCCCCTCTCTATTTTTACGTAAATGGTGCTGTACCAAAAAGCTGTTCTTTAGAGAAGAGGCCAAGCTCTGTTTGAGAAGGAGTATTGCTGGTGACAGCCCTCAGCTCAACTTTTCCTCTTCGGTGCTGACAATTTGAGCTCTGTCTCCAAACGTGCATACCATCCCCCACAAAACCAAAGCTCAGCTCACCCTGCTTTGTGATGGTTTCTTACAAGCATGTTCCTCAGAGGACTCGTTATTCCTTTCTCCCTAAAAAGAAAGATTTATTGAAATGTTGCAACCACACAGAATAATCTGTGTGGAGTTCCAGTGAATTCACTTTTTCTCCCATCTTGTATCTTTCTGGGGCCTTTGTATGATAGGGTTTGGGCTCCAGTGGCTGCCCAGTGGTCTCATCCATTAGCCCAAACCTGGTGCTGTCTGTGGAAGCTCTGAATGCAGATGTCACAGCTGAAGAATGAAGCAGATTGTTGAATGCTCCTTGAATGGTCTGTCCACTCTCTGCCCATTTTCCCCTCCCCCACTGTCATGTCCCCATGCTGGATTCCAGTGCCCTGAATTGATCTTGTGAGGGAAAGCACTGGGGACTGGACAGCATCTCCTCTGAATTTTCTACACTTTCTAAAAAGAAGAGAGAAGCCAGGAATCCACCTGGGTTGGTGGGGAAAGGGAAAAGGTGTGTGTGTTGGGAAGGGGGAGGGGTGGATGAGATCACTCTCAGAGCAGAGAGGTGATCAACAGGGGGCTGCTTGTTTATTTCATTTATAGCAGTGTGTATCTGTTAACCCAGAGTCCTAATTTATCCCTCCCCCTCCTTTCACCTTTGGTGACTGAAAGTTTGTTTTCTACCTCTGTGAGTCTACTTCTGTTTTGTAAATAGGTTCATTCGTATCCTTTTTTTAGATTCCACATGGGATATCATATAGTTGTCTTCCTCTGACTGACTTCACTTAGTATGATAATCTCTAGGTCCATCCCTGTTGCTGCAGATGGCCAGCACATCTCCATGGACAGCTGACTCTCAGAACAGACCAGTGGGAAGAGAGAGCTGACTGGCTGGTCTCACAGGTGAGGAGCACACCACCGGCTTGTTCGTAAACCCCGAAAGACCCGCTGGGATTTTTCTCTGCCTTCATCTCGGTCATTGAGGGGTTAAGCCTCTGCAGACCCTCAGGGGTTTCAGCCTGGACTCCCGGGCCATTAATCATTGGGGACCAGGGCTGCAGGAACAACACTTACTAGCAATTAACCTACACTAAAGGGAGAATTGCCCACCCCCCACCCCCCCACCCCCCCACTCCCCCCACATGTCCCTCATCTGCACGCCCAATTACTCTACATTAACATTTACCAAGAAAACTGCCTGTTAATTGGAAGGGCAGTAGAAAGAAAGGCCACACACCTACCCAGTCTAACTTAATAACCTCAAAAGAAGCCATTAATTAATGGGAAACGTTGCACATTCAGATCTTGTTTAGACGGTTCGCCGATAACCGTGGGTTTGTGTTTCTGAACTCGGCTCTGCGCTCCCCCCTCCATCCCCTCCAGCACCTCAGGTTATAAAAAACACACTCGTAAGTGAAACTTCACTTTGAAGAATGTCCACACTGACCGGCGTCCTTACAGATTTCTGGGAACAATCTTCTTATTGTCTAGATGGGGAAACTGAGGTGGAGAAGAGAGGAGAGAACTGCCCGGAGTCGCAGGTTCCGACAGCAGCTGGCTGCCTCCCTGGCCGGGCTTCTCTTCGCTGCGCTGTGCACTGGCGGTGGTCTGAATCTAGAGGCAGCACCCTCTCTGGTCCCCAGGTGCCAGACGATCAGGTTTGTCAGCTTTCATGCTGACTGATGAAGGGTGAGAAGCAAGAGGCTTCTCGGAGGGCATGAGGAGGGTGGGCAGCAGGCGCAGTGTCTCCGGGAAGCCTGCTCTAAAACGCCCTTCCAGGCTCGCTCCCGGCCCCTCCCCAGGTGCGCCGTGGGTTGAATGGCACCTACACCCTGCAGCCCAGCAATCCGAGGGTCATGGCAGACACTTCTCCCTCACCCCCGCCTGCCATCAGTTCCCACGTCCTGCCCGTTTGAATCCTGGGCATCACTCAAACCCAGCTCTTCTCTTCCTGCACACGTTCCTGGTCTCCATCCCAGCTGGGCCTCCTCCTGGCCTGGCAGTGCCCGAGGTCACCTCTCTCTCTCTTCCATTCCCCCCAGCGGCTGTTTCACAGTTTCCTGACATGCCTCAAGCCCTTCACCCATCCCTCCACGTCCGTATCAGATAACCTCACCTCCCTCCCCAAGAAAGTAGACACCATGGGGGAGGGGCTCTGCTTAGTTCCCTTCCTTCCTGCTGGGACTGGGCCTGCCCTGCCTACAGGGCTGCCCTTTAGTTGCAGAGGTGTCCTGGGTCCCCGACCCGGGCTCTGAGTCTGTGCCTCCTCAGGGACCTTGCTCCTCTCTGACTTGACCATCTCACTCTCTCCTCCATTCTTCCCACACAGTGGAAGACTCTCAAGTGACTCCCATCTTAAAAGGGCACTGCTTCCCCAGCCCCCCTCCTCCAGCTGTAGCCTCCCTCCCTCCCTCCCTCCCTCTTCCTCTTTTGTGTTGAGCCATCTACACTCATTGTATACTCTCAACCTCCCACCCACTCTCAGTTGCCCCACAGAGACGGTCTTTCCTAAATTCAAAATAAGCTCCTTGTTACTAAATCCAGGAGACATGTTTTCGGTTTGGGTTTTTAAAAAAAATATGACCCTTTTTTTTTAGAATTTTCTATGGTTGATGACTCCCTCCCTCCTTCCTGAAACTCACTGTCCCTTGGCTTCCATGGAACCACTCTTCATTTTCCAGCCATCCCTTTCTGTCTGTCTCCTCCTCAAGCATTCTCCACGGGCAGCCCCACCCACTCTAGGTGATGGCGTCCGTTACCAACTAGATGACGCTGCTGCTGGCGGTGGTGACGGGTGATAACGACGATGCCTCTTGAATTATACGGAGTCCAGATCGGCTCCTGAGCGTCAGGCTCATCTCCAGCCACCTGGCAGACATCTCACTCGGGAGTTTTATAAGCATCTCACACTCACCATGTTCAAAATGAGCTCATTATCTTCCCTTTGTCTGCTTCCCCCCTAGGGCTTCCCATGCACATGGGAGTCATCCCTCCCCCCATCTCTCCTTTCCAATCAGTCAATCAATTAATCCTCAAGTCCTATACATTCAGTCTCCAAGGGGCCTCTCTATTCCCACTGCCATGACTTGAACTGTGACAAATTCCAGTCTTACCTCCCTACCGCTAGAGTGATCTTGCTAAACCCATATTTTATCAAATGGCACACTTCAGTAGCTCAGCACTGCCCCCAGGTCAAGGGTCAAGCTCTTTAGAACACCCTACAAGCCAGACTACACATTGGAAAAACCCATGGATTAGGACAAGAGTTCGCATCTCGGCCTCAATTTTCTCATTTTTAAAAATCAAACGAACATCCCTTCAGCAATGTTGGTTCTTAGAACTTTGATATCCATTTCTTGGTTTAAGGCATGAAACACTTCCATGAGGTAGGCACTATTGCCCCATTTAACAGATGAGAATAATTGAAACTCACAGAGTCTGAGGTCACAAAATAATTAAGGCAGGATGTGAACTCCTGCCTGAGACTTCTCACACTCTTCCCATGATCCCAGAGCTCAACAATCCAAGGGAGCAGAGAAGGGGGTCTTCCAGTGACTCAGAGACCACTCTGACCATGTCACAGATCTAAGAGACCTTCTCACGTTGCAGACATCATTTCCTGTGTTCACTGTACCTGGGGCCTGAGCCCCTACCCTGAGTTCTGGGTCAGAGAGAACTGCTCCCACACCTAGTCTCAGATGGGGTAGGGATGATGGACGAGCAGGGCATCAATAGCCATCTGTCCAGCTCCACTGACAAGCTAATCTTTTCAGTAAACATTTCATTAGTTCCTGCCAGGCTGCTTGCACCTGCTGACAGAGAGGCAGAACAGGGTGGGTGAGGGGGTCTCTGCTTTATCATATGGCTCAGATGTCATGTTGGCTGGGGGTCTCCCGGCCCCTGAGATCCAGCTAAGCTCGGCTAGGACATTGGTGCCACGCACGAGCGGAATCTGAATCATTCCCAAGGTTTTTGTAAATTCCTGGAGACTAGTGTTCTTTTTGTCCCCTCTAGCTCTTCCCCAAAGAAGCATTCACGACCCACCATCTAAATGAGACCTCCCTCAGCCCCACCCCACAAATTTCGTCTTCCCTTCATTGTGCTCTTACTACTGCTGCTGCTGCTACTGTCAGTCGTACTACTAATAACAACAGCAAACATCTAGTGAGCGCCCACTCTATGCTGGGCATGGCGCTAAGCGTCTTGCATGCCTTACAGCAGCCCTGCGAGGCAGGGCTGTTACACGTGTCCATTTGGCACATGAGCAACGACTCTGTGAGAGGCTACGCGGGCGACTTGTGTCCACCTCCAAAGTCCAAGCTCTTGCCCACCATGTCACATTTGCAATTTGTGGAATTATTTTACTAACTTCTGGCTCCGCCACCAGACTGTGAGCTCTGCAAAGATGGGGAGCATGCTTGATTGCTTCGCCACCATGTCCCCAACACAATGATTTTTTTTTTTTAAACGATACAAGGTATTGCACATAAGTTTGTTCAGCCTTTATTGCTCCCAAGCCAATGGAGATAAGAAGCTGGTTTTCATTTGTTTTTGTGGGGGAGCAGTGGGTTTTTTGTTTTGTTTTGTTTTGTTTTTTTGTTTTGTTTTTGCCATGCAAATTCCCTCTTCTCCTTGGTTGCTTGAGGAAGACTGCTTCCTGCAAATACAGCAAGTTTGGGTGATCTCTCGCTTAGATTCCTTCCCCTGCCCCCCACCCGCTTCTTAAAACCAAACCATGTCCAGAAAGCGTCCTCATGCTAGCTGATAACCCCTACCTTCCCACAGCAATAAACAAGCTACTCCAGTTTTGCATGTCATGGGGTGTGCATTTTCAGAATTATGTTCGCTGGCTTTCCTGGAGGTCTGCCGCCTCTCCACCTCCCCATACGTTTCCCCTGTTCATTCTCCTGCTCTATTTCCACTGCTTTGGGCAGCCCTTCCATAATTTTAAGTTTTATTTGTCTCCAGTTTCAATAAAAATTGTTGCCATTGGATGATTTCCAGGAAGAGAAAAGGGGTTAGTTGACATCATGTCATGACGTGACTTTATGGGGATTGGGATGAAGCTCTCTGGGGGGGCAGCCCCAGCTGCTTGTTGGCATGTGGGCTGTGGGCTCCTTGGTACCAGATCTTTCGGGTATTCATATTGCTGGGAAAGGACTGAGCCAGAATTCTTGGTGTCTGATCATAAAGTCCTTGCTCCTAAACATTATAAGGTCCCCATTAGCCATGCTATTGGAAGAAAAATAGAAAACACTGATAAGCTAAAATAAACAGTTAAAATCACCCATCATGTTTCCACCTAGAGAAAACCACTGTCAAATGTGTGATATGGTGGTTGAAAGCACTCAGACTTTTTCTATACATATACATGCATACAAAAATATTATCATATTAGGCATGTGATTCTGAAACCAGATATTTTTACTTAGCACTATATGAATGTATTTCTATATCAATCAACACAGATTTATTTAACTTTTAGTGGCTCTATGGTATTCTAGTGTATGCAGGGAGTGTGATTTATTTTATTAGTCCTCTATTGATCACTGTTTCTAATTTTTAACTTTTTGTAAAATGCTACATTAAATATCCTTGTATATATATCCTGTGTACTTGAGTTTTCCCCCCTAAGTCAGGGTTTCTCAACAATGACACTGTTGATGTTTTGGACCAATAATTCTTATCCCTGGGGGGCTGTTCATTGCAGAATGCTTTGTAGAATGTTGAGCAGCTTACCTGGCCTCTACCCACTAGATGTCAGTATCAGTAGCGCATCCCTCCCCCAGTGTCCTGACAATCAATATCTCCAGATGGCCAAATGTCCCCTGGGTGGGAAAATTGCCCTTGCTTCAGAACCACTGCCCTAAGGATAAATTTCTTAAATCAAAAGTTTAAATGATATGCGTATTTTAAGACTTTTGTTATCTACTGCCAAATCACCTTCTAAAAGTTGCAGGATTTATCACTTTATACTCCCACTAACACTGTATGAGCGTGCCCAATTTACTACTCTATGGATATGAGCATTATATCCATAATTTAATAATTTATTAAGACAAAAAGTTCTTTCATTGTTTGATTTTGTTACTAGAGTAAAGTTGAACATTAAAAATACCACGTTGATTGTGTTGATTGGCTATTGTTTCCGTAGCGAACTATCTCTCCGAATAATTTAACATTTTTTCTTTAGGAAAATTTTTTTTTCTTATTTTTCCATGTGATCCTTTAATATATTAAATATAAAGTACATTCCTTTCGTAGCCTGCTGTTTGTCTTTCTGTGTTGATATTTGTGGTAGTATTTGTTTTAAAATCCTTAGGAATCTCATAACCAGGGCCAGGGAAAGCATTCTTGCACATCTGCCTTTGGGGGCTCTGTGTCCCTGCCCCTGAGCCTCCTACCCGGCTGGTCTCTGCCTGGTAGAGGATGCCTTTGGGTCATGCTCTTTTATATTAAAATCTGCTGAATGATCCTTTTGTGTTTGAGTGAAAAGTTCTTGCTCTGAAAGCCCACTTGTCAGGAGGAAGCCTTGATCTGGGAAGACTGACCTGGGGCTTGACCATAATTAGTTCAGGTTAATTATTGCCAATCTGTAGATTTGCAGCCCAGGGGCCTCTCTTCCCCTAAGCCAGGGCCTCTGGAGGTTTCTTTTATGAGCTCCGAACCCTGAGGGAGGACTTAAAGTAATGAATTTTCCTGTAATCAGATTTGAGGGTTTGTTCCCTGGGCTATCCAGTCAATTGGAGAATTGAGCACTGACTGGTTTATTTGGCCAAAGGATGCTGAAGATGAAGCACAAGGTATCTGATAAGCAACCCAGTGAGTATATTGAAAAAATGACTTGACATTTCAGAGACACCCACCTCTTCTATTTCATGAAGTTTTTAGAGGGAACAGATTAATTTACAAGGAGAGGATATCATCTGGGAGCTACTCAGGAAAGAACAGGGTAGTTTTTGTTTTGAGTATCAGGGAGAGAGAGTCTGATTATCCTCCAGTGAAACCTTTTGAGTTTCACCTTAAACTTCTTCCCTATGGGAGTAACACGGTTTGTACATGTTTATAAGTATTTAATTTGTTCAATATTTATTCAGCATTCATTTGTTTGTTCATTCATCCATTCGATCACCAGGAGGCGATGGGGATGTACAATGCATGATATGAGGCTCCTGCCCGTTTTAAGCAGCATGCCGTTTTAGCGTACATGCCGCCTGTATTACTGGGCGAAAATAGGTGCTTTGCGAGCGTTTGTGTTACGTACATCCGGATTTACAACATGAATACCTGCAGAGACCAGGTGGCAAAGTCAGTGAAGCCGGTTCAGGGATCAGGAAGAGGATGAGAGTGGGCTTAACTGAAGGCGAACAGTGATGAGTAGCTGCCGGTCAGCCCACAGGCATTCAGTGGACGCTAGTTCCTTCTCCCAGGAGAGCTCCCATTTGAAGCTCTCAGAAATGCAACAGCCTCACTAGCTCTGAACTTGGAAAAAAGCTCCTTGCAAGCGGGCTTCCCAGTCAAAGAACAGGAGAGAAGTTCAGACCTTTGCGTTGCTTGGAGGCCTTGTGGTCAGAAGCAGAAGGGAACTGCAACATCTCCTGTTGTCCTGTGGCAGGTACCTAAATGGCCAAATTCAGGCCCCAGGCTGGGTGGGACCTCTAACAGAGGGGAGCATCCCAGACCAGAGCTCCAAGGAGCCCTGGAGCTGGGAGGCAGCCAGGTGGGAGTGAGGGCAGTGGCTGCAGAGAGGACCATTCTGCCCTCTGATGCATCACTGCAGTGAATCATGTGTATCCTTCTGACTCTTGATTACATTCATTTCTTGTTTTTCTTTATAATTACATGATTTTTCTTTCCTTTTTAGCAAGTCTCATGGGTGATATAAAGGGAATTCTTGAGGGGAAGTTTCCACTCAACCCACTTCTTCTTAGGAGTTGCTTACTGGTTTCAGACAGGAACGTAGGTTATAAAATTTTAGGAAAAAGACTGTTCTAAAGACATATTTCAAAAGAGAAGTTCATTATAGAGGGATGTGAAGCTCTCAAAACTGTCATTCTGAGTTAATTCTATTCCGTAGTTAATTCCAATAAAGGAGAAAAGAGAGAGGCAGCTAAAGGCCCAGGCATGGCTGTGCAGGAAATGGTGCCAGCCTCGAGAAACATAACCGCTCTATGCCAAAGATGCAGTAAGAACACACGTGCACACAGACACGCAGGAGGTGCAGCAAGGGCACGTAGGGACATGGTCAGGATGGTAGCCCACTGTGGCTGAGATTTGTGGAAAAGAACCAAAATTTTGCTGGTTCTGCTCCATGTGAGTTCAAAATTGCATTTAACTGCTGATAGCAGTGACCTGAGATACAGCAGCTTAAATGAAACAGGAGTGCGCTTTTTCCTCTTGGGCAGTGCAGGGTTGCTCTGGCGGCCTCACCATGTTATCACAACCTTCTATCTTTCTGCTCTGCCATCCTTCGTAAGTGGATTCCCTCTGCAAGTTCACCTCATGGCCCAAGGTAGCTGCCAGTGCTCCTGCTGGGAAGAAGAAGGATGTGGGGAAGAGCACAAAGGGTGCCTTCCAAATGTGTCGGCCCCCTTTAAAGTAATTCCCCAGAAACCACCCCCCCCCAGTGACTTCTGTGTACTTTTGATGGACCACCTCATCTGCAAAGGAGGCTGAGACATGGCGTTTTGTAGCGTGGCATGTGGCCGCATTCAGCCATGAGGGGGATTCTGTTACCAAGGGAGAGGAGAGGATAGACCATGACCAGGCAAGTAGCAGTTTGTGACACAAGCTCAAGGAAGACAATGAACAAAGAAGGCAAAGCGCTCCCCCTCTCCTCCTCAACCTGCGATGCGTGGTGCACTGTTACTAGGCAAGAGAAAGCCCAAGACTGGAAGCTCTAACTAATTTGCTTCCATCTGTAACAGGGAAGAGCCAAATCTGACTACATGTTGGATCTGTTTCTTTTACTTTAACCTTTGCTTTCCGCTGCTTTTGTTCATTAAAAGGATACTGTCTATACATAATGGCCTGCCTCGGAGAACCCTGCCCCTCTGCCTGAATGTTAACCAAAGTGCCTTTGTTCAGGCAAACATCCGGACCCTGTCCACCTGTGGATGGCTACAAGAAAGAAGAAATTAACACATCCCCCCCCCACCAAGGCTGGCCATTCCAGGTGATATTTGCAAAACTTATGGCCTTTTTACTTTACTTCCTCATCTCCACCCCCTCTCTGTACTATAAAAGAAACTGGCATCCAAACCCCGATAAGATGGTTATTTTGAGACTTTAGTCTGCCATCTTCTCGGTCTGCCGGCTTTCTGAATAAAGTCGTCTTCCTTCCCTCAACACCTCGTCTCTCATTTATTGGCCTGTCGTGTGGTGAGCAGAGGGAGCTTGGACTCGGTAACACGTCTTCTCCTAAAATGTAAGAGGAAAGTTCAGACCCAGGGAAGTTGAGGAGATACAGCAGAATCTAAAAGGATTTCAAGTTCCAGCCCCCTGGATAAGTTTTAACACAGGGCAGTGAAAGGACTGAGAAATCCTGGAGAATCTGGTGGGGGAGGGGCTTGAAGGGCATCACATTTTCTGAAGTGTGCTCCACAAGATGCTGTTGGATGTTACATGAAGAAATGGCTCCCAGGTCACAAAGTTTGGGAAACTCTTGATTAAACCAAGTGAAGCTGTTTATTTTGCTGCAGAAAATGTTGGAGTCATTAATATGCTCATCTTGTGATTTTTTACTTTTCCTTCTAAAAGACAGCATCCCCAAGCTTGTAGAGATGGAAGTCACTTCTTGCAGAGTGTCCCACGGGATGTGTCCAGAGTAAATATTTGGGCAATAGTGGTGTGGGCAGAGGCTGCCTCCTTATCTGCTGGGCTCTAGCTTTCTCAAAGCGCTGCCCATGGAACGCCTGCGTCAGAACCAGCTTAGCCTCATTTCAGACCCACTGAATCACAATCTCAGGGCTGTGGCCTGGAAATCTGCATTCTCCCAAGGTTTCTGGGTAATTCTCATACTCACTGAAGTTTGAGATCCACTAGATGACAGAGCTGAGCCTTCACTTTACGAAGAGTACAACTTGATGAATTTACATCCAGGTGGCTCCTCCCAGCCCCCTCAAAACTCATTTCTCTCATCACCGTTCGGTATTTGGCTAATTTTCTCAGCTCTGTTCAGAGTGGCTTGCATTTATCTTTATTGCCAGTCTCTTTATTGATTTAGGTCCTTCTCTGCAATTCGTCAAGCTTGGATTGTATTTTAATCTTGTCCTCCAAAGTAGCTAAGATCCCTTCCAGCTTCGTATCATGCAGAGATCTGATTAGCTGGGTCTCGATTCCATCCTTCAAGTCATTAATGAAAATATTAAATGGTCCTGGGTTGGTACGAAGGTCTTCAGGGTTCTCAGTAGATGTATGGCTTCCATATCTGCCACTGGCCTCTGCTTGGTGCAGTTACAGGTTCGAGATCACACCCAATATTTCAGTTGTAGGTTACCATTTTCTCATTTACAAATCCACACATGTAGTGCAAATCTATGTAGAAAACCCCCCCATTAATTAATTCAATAAATATTAGACCAGCAAATGCCTTTAAGGCCTCCTTTACTTTCCCTCTCACATCAGTGGCATGTTGACCACAGGGTGAAGAAGCTTATACCAAATATGTGCATTAGAAAGATCAATTTTTATGTAAAAGGCAGCTCAGCTCCAACTTTGAGGTACACCATTCCAGGCTGAGCCAACCTCATGACAAGCGGCTTCTACATAATAATGCAGTAAGAGCTCACTTTTCTGAGCATTTCCTAAGTGCCAGGCACTGTTCTCATCTCTTTACGTGTATTCATGTATTTAATGCTCACAACACCCCTACGGTGTGAGTGCTGCTGCCATCACCCTTTTCTAGATGGGCCGTGTGAGTCACGTAACACACATACGGTGACCGAGCTGGGAAGCGTCAGAGCAAGATCTCAAACTCAGGCAGTCCGGCGCCAGTGCCCAGACTCTGGGTCACTATGCTGTACTGTTGCAGCAGTGACTGAATGAATCATTTGGGAGGAAATGCCTACCCAGCGCTCAGAGCCCAGAAATTTCCAGAAGACTGACCGTGATACTAACAGCTCTTCATCAGTTCTCATTTAATGTCTGAAACCTCCGTCAATCAATATTATTTGCTCTTATTGTCTAAATGAGAAAAAGAAGCACCAGGATAACTCCCCCAGAATCAACCCCAGGTCCCGCGGACTCGCTCCTCCCTGGGGGCTTGCCCAAAAGATGTGCCTTGGAGAAGCGGAGGCTGCAAAAACGGGTGAAGAAATAAGCGTTGCAGGTCAGATGTTCGGTCCACCCCATTCTCCCTAGAAACTCTTTCTGTGGCCTCATCTTCAAACCTGTAGCAAAGCACTGACAGGTACGACAGCTGCAAAGCCTGCCTTTCTCCAGAGTGGTCTCATTCCCCGAGTAGGCCTGGGAGATGATGGCTGGGCTGAATTTTCTCTCTTTCAACAAACTCACTCAGTGGCTCCAGGCCGGGCCTGGCCTTATTCCAGGAGCTGAACAAGACCAGCCCCCGCCTTCAGAAATGTAAGAGTTGAGCAGATATCTGCCACAGTCCTGCTGGCCCTGACATGTGGAGGTGTGGGCTGGTAGCCAGCGTGCAAGCTGTCCCTGCTTTGGGGGAGCAGGAGGGAGTGAGCGAGGTTTCCTGGAGGATCTGGGCCTTGAAGCTGGATCTCAGTGACAGCCGAGGGGTGGGCTGAGGGGGGTCCTAAGAGGGAACCGACATGCATGCGTTGCCCTCATGAGCACTGGAGCAACTCTGGTGGCTGATGACTTAGCCAAATGCCTGCCAAAGCAACCGACAGAAGTCACATTTTCACCTCAGTTCCTCGGCCCTTCAGCCTGGCACTCAACAGCTCTTTCCTGAGCTGATATGCATCTCATTAGTCAGTCAAGCTGAGGCAGCCAAGGCCAGGGCCCCCAGAATAAAAGAACTGCCACCACCACTTCTCGCTTGGCCAGTGAGAGGAGGCAGGTCTTTGTTCTCGGAGTTACAACTATGGAGCTCTTTGTCCATCGGCCACCAGAGGGCGACGGTAGTTCACACATCGGATATTCCTGTGGCGAAGTGGGGGTGAGGGGCAGGGTGTCGCAACTGCCTGGTCGATCTGGGGAAGATGATAGGGACTTCCACACCCTCAGAGCTTTAAAAAACCTTTAAGGGTGGGATGTATTCCAATCTTAGACAGCAGTCTAGTTTAACAATGGCTCCTGAGGTACAAAAACACTTGATCTGGCAGAACACAAGAGAACTGGGTTCAGACCCCAGCTCTGATGCTCACAGACTGTGTTCACCCCCAGCCTTAGTTGCCTCATCTGTAAAATGGGGATAACACTGCTTGTCGTGCCTATCTTACCAAGCGGTCATGAGGTTTAAATGAGACAAAGAAGTTAAGGAGCTCTGAAGGATGGATTTGTGAAGGCAAGAGATTTTGATCAAAGCTGCTTTGTTCGTTGCCAGCATCCTTCCTGTCACGGGGAGGGTCCGACCCTGCCTCGCTGCGTTACCTAAGGCAAGTCTCTCGATCTGTACAGTGGGCAGGAGATGGGATCTCTCTGTGCCCTTCCAGCTCTGCCTTTCCAAGTAGCTCCCACCCTTCAGTGTCCCCTGAGCTGTTATGACATGGGAGGCAATGGCAGGGAGAGAGAGATTGCTGATCCGGGGAGCTGGAGGGGAGGGGCTGAAGCGTAGCCCCGATGCACAGGGAACCTTGGGACTCTTTTTCTCTGGGCCTTGATCTTCTCATCTATGGAATCGGCAGATTGGACTAGTTGATCTCTAACCATTGTCTCCCCCTAACCTGTCTCAATAAATACACATAGAATCCATGTGGATACTAAAATGCCCTGATTCTGATTCCATTAGAAAAACAAACAAACAAGCAAACAAACACTTTGCCCTTGGACTGTTCCTGACCTCTACAGCACCCCTAACGTGTCCCAGCTAAACGACAGTTGGAGAACATTACCATGTGCACATGTGGCCCTTCCCCCCACTATCATCAGAGGTAAAATGATAGAACACTTAGTCCAACCAGACGATGGGCTAACAGGATGGTGGTGAGAACCACGGTCTGGTTGCCCTCCTGATGCTCCAGGGCCTGGATGCTAAGCTCCACCTTCAAGCTGTGGCCGTAGTTACCCTTTGTCCAGTCTCTGGTGTCCTCATCTCCAGCACACTGAGGCTCTGTCAACTCCATGTTGGCACCTGGTCCTTTTGTGGCTCCAGTGGCCCGTGGAACATTGTTACGTTGTGTGGCCCATATTTCTTCAGTTTTATCTTCTAATGCTTTCCACTGATTTTTAAAAACTTTGTTACTTCATCTTTTTCTCTTTCATACTTTTTATTTTAATTGTGCATCTTGTAGTTTAAATGCACACAGTTTATTTTTCTAAATTTATTTAATTAATTAATTTATTTGTGGCTGCGTAGGGCCTTTGTGGCTGCGTAGGGCCTTTGTTGCTGCGCGGGCTTTCTCTAGTTGTGGTGAGCAGGGACTACTCTTTGTTGAGGTGGACGGGCCTCTCATTGCGGTGGCTTCTCTTGTTGCAGAGCATGGGCTCTAGGCACGTGCGCTTCAGTAGTTGTGGCTCGTGGGCTCTAGAGCGCAGGCTCAGTAGTTGTTTCACACGGGCTTAGTTGCTCCGTGGCATGTGGGATCTTCCTGGACCAGGGATGGAACCTGTGTCCCCTGCATTGGCAGGCGGATTCTTAACCACTGAGGAGGTCCCTCCATTGATTTTTAAATTCCAGTGCAAATTTAAAGCAAACTGAAGTTTACAGAGTGTAGGAAAGGACAATCCATCTAAAAACTCCCCACTTGGAACTGGGATTACCTCCCCCCTCTCCTCCCAAGATCTGCATTTCTACCCTCTCCCTCCTCTTTGCTGCATACAGGTACAGTTCTTCCCAGTTTCAAACAAGCCTTCCTTTGCTGCTGTGCTTATATCAGGACACAATCTGGCTTCCCTCTTCCCTAGCTGTGAGACCAGCATTAACCTCCTCTAGGCTCCTTTCTAAAATGAAGACTGGATCCCATCACTCTCTTGCCTAAAGATAAGGGTGGCTCCTATTTGCCTTCAGCCAGCGTCACTGTCCTTAGGCTGTTACCACTTAGAATAATAGCAAAGACTAACATTCATTGCACTCTCACTCTGCATAAGGCTCTTCACTAAGTGCTGTATGTATGCTATTCTACTTCATCCTCATAACCATCTTAAGAGGTGGGTCATATTATTATCCACATTTTGCAGATGGGAGAATTGAGGCACTGAGAAGTGACCCAGGCCCAAGGTCACTTAGTTAGGAAGGGATGGTGCTGAGATTTGAATCCTGTTTTCAAAGACTACCCCTTATCACAGTACAATCCACCTCATCATTTTGAGAAGCTTTCTGAGATTACTCCTAAGGGACAGAATTCAAAGTTCCTTCATCTTTGCCTCCAGGTTTTCTTATTATGGTCCTCCTTGAAAGACACTTTGCCGTGTGCCTCTCTGCTCCATTACTAGATTGGAAACAACTCAAGCATGAGATCAAGGCAAAGATACTCAGAAAACATTGGTTAAATTGAATCCTCCTCTGTTCCAGTAGTTTCCCGGTATCGCATACCTCTTTTTCTTACCCTCTTCCTCATCCTCTCTGCATTTGGACTCTGTGTATACCTCTGCCCATCACGGCCAAGTCTCCAGGGACAGACATCCTTGTGGCCATGTACAGCATCATGCCTGGACTCTGCTGTTGCCCTTTCTCCTTGCCAAAGCTCTCCCCCCTCGTGGTCTCCAGCATGCTGCCGACTGGTCATTTTGCCTCTGCCAGCTTCTCTTCTGTCTCCATCCACAGCCCTCCCACTCCAGTCAGGGAGCTGTCCCCAGCTTTGCCCCCATCCCCATTACATGATCCACCTACAGCCCATACTGGGGGACATAGAAGCCGTTCCATAAACAGGAGCTGGATGAATATTTAAAGGGAAGTAGTAAGTAGTATATTAACAATTTACATTGATGTTGTAATGATCCACAGTGAAATATTCCTTCACCTCTTTGTGAAATTATCATTCCAAACCACGGAATACATTAGGTTTTATGATCTACTTGCTTCTTTGGGGAAATATAAATCTTGAAACATCATCTTCATATGACAGGGCAAAGAGTCCCCTGGGATACAAGATGTTTAAGAATGTTAACTGAGAATCAGAAATAGTTTGTGACTAATATTGGGGTTTTGTTTATGGGCACAAATAAATCCCAGGTCTAGGGCCGACCTGTACAAATCTGCCCGCGATGAAAACTCTGATCGCAAATGATGGAATGGGGAAACAATTTGAATTTAAAGAGGTGACTGGGGGGCAGGGTTGCAGTGTTTAGGAGCTAATATTTTCTGACCATAAATTTGTATGCTGTTCAAACATTCATAGTCACCAACTAAAATAAATATGATAGAAACTAGGAATTTATATCGATGGTCTACAGCCACCCAGGTTTGTAAGTAGGTCATATGAAATGATGCAGTTCTTTTTTCTAGGATCGTCAAAAGAGGCCCCCTCACCCTTCTTTCACTGTTCAGGTGAGGAGCTATCGGTGATACTCGACACGAGAGGGGCAGAGGAAGACATATTGGCATTTGGGGGTCTGCATGACTGGAAGTAGGGTGGGGGGTCCTCATGGGGGGCATTGCTTGGGAATGAGAAGACCCATGTTTGCTTCCCACTTGTTAGCCTTGATCAGGCCTCTTCCTTGTTTAAAACCCATCACATATGATACTATACATAGAAAACCCTAAGGACTCCACACAAAAACTACTAGAACTGATAAACGAATTCAGCAAGGCAGCAGGATACAAGATTAACATACAGAAATTGGTTGCATTTCTTTACACCAACAATGAAATATCAGAAAGGGAATGCTAAAAAAAAATACCTTTTAAAATCAAACGCCCAAAAATAAAATACTTAGGAATAAGCCTGACCAAGGAAGTGAAAGACTTATACACTGAGAACTATATAACATTAACAAAGGAAATTGAAGATGATTCAAAGAAATGGAAAGATATCCCATGCTCTTGGATTGGAAGAATCAATATTGTTAAAATGGCCACACTACCCAAAGCAATCTACAGATTTAATGCGATCCCTATCAAATTACTCATGACATTTTTAACAGAACTAGAATAAATAATCCTAAAATTCATATGGAACCATAAAAGACCCAGAATTGCCAAAGCAATCCTGAAGAAAAAGAACAAAGCAGGAGGCATAAACCTCCCAGACTTCAGACAATACTACAAAGCTACAGTAATCAAAACAGCAATGGTATTGGCACAAAAACAGACATATGGATCAATGGAACAGAATAGAGAGCCCAGAAATAAACACACACCATGGTCAATTAATCTTTGACAAAGGAAGCAAGACAGTCCTCTTCAGCAAGTGGTATTGGGAAAGTTGGACAGCCTCATGTAAATCAGTGAAGTTAGAACACACCCTCACACCATGCACAAAAATAAACTCAAAATGGCCTAAAGACTAAAATATAAGACATAACATCATAAAACTAGAAGAGATCATAGGCAAAACATTCTCTAACATAAATCGTATCAATATTTTCTTAGGTCAGTCTCCCAAGGCAGTAGAAATAAGAAAAATAAACAAATGGGACCTAATCAAACTTACAAGCTTTTGCTTAGCAAAGGAAACCATAAACAAAATGAAAAGACAACCTATGGGCTGGGAGAAAATATTTGCAAATGATGTGACTGACAAGGGCTTAATTTCCAAAATATACAAACAGCTCATACAACTCAACAACAAAAAAACAAACCAATCAAAAAATGGGTAGAAGACCTAAATAGAGATTTCTCCAGAGAAGAAATACAGACGGCCAATAGGCACATGAAAAGATGCTCAACATCACTAATTATTAGAGAGATGCAAATCAAAACTAAAATGAAGTACCACCTCACACTGGTCAGAATGGCCATCACTAAGAGGTCTACAAATAACAAATGCCGGAGAAGGTGTGGAGAAAAGGGAACTCTCCTACACTGTTGGTGGGAATGTAAGTTGGTGTAGCCACTGTGGAAAACAGTATGGAGGCTCCTCAGAAAACTAAAAATAGAATTACCATATGGTCCAGCAATCCCACTCCTGGGCATATATCCAGACAAAACTATAATTCAAAAAAACACATGCACCCCTATGTTCATAGCAGCACTATTCACAATAGCCATGACATGGAAACAACCTAAATGTCCATTGACAGATGAATGGATAAAGAAAATGTGGTCTATATATATATATATATATATATACATACTACACAATGGAATACTACTCAGCCATAAAAAAGAATGAAATAATGCCATTTGCAGCAACATGGATGCAACTAGAGATGATCATACTTAGTGAATTAAGTCAGAAAGAGAAAGACAAATACCATATGATATCACTTATATGTGGAAACTAAAATATGACACAAATGAACATATTTATGAAACAGAAACAGACTTATGGACATAGAGAACAGACTGGTGGTTGCCAAGGGGGTGGGGTTTGGGGGAGGGATGGAGTGGGAGCTTGGGGTTAGCAGACGTAAGCTATTATATACAGAATGGATAAACAACAAGGTCCTACTGTATAGCACAGAGAACTATATTCAGTATCCTATGATAAATAATAATGGAAAAGAATATAAAAAAAGAATGTATATATGTATAACTGAATCACTTTGCTGTACAGCAGAAATTAACACAACATTGTAAATCAACTATACTTCAATTAAAAAAAATTGATTAAAAAAAACCTATCACAGACTCTCCATGGCTTCTAGAACAAAGTCCAATCCTCAGAATCCTTAGCCTGGCTTATAAAACCTGTGATTTGACTGCCTCTCTCTCCAGGCTCATTTCCCATCACACCAGGCTTTATGAACTCAGTGCATGCTCTCCACTTCTTGGTCCCTCAACCTGCAATGTCTGCCCAGATGTCTATCCTTTTGAGCCATTTGGTAAACAACTGCTGATTTTTAAAAACACCATGAAGGTCATCTTGTCCCTGAAGACTTCTCAAGGATAGTTTCTCCTCCTCCAACTTTCTAGTAAACCCTGAACACCGCCCTCTCCCTCTGTCTGGTGACCTCCTGGTACACAGAATAATAGAATATATTTCCCTGCCTCACTGGTTTTGGACTTGGCCAGGGGACTTGTTTAGACCAGTGACATGTGAAAGGAAGAGCCAAGGCCTTAAGAGGCAATGTCTTTTTTATATTCTCTAGTGCGTCTTTGACTTTCCACATGAAGAATGTGTCTTTGGCAGCTGCTGTTCCAAGGAGACTATGGAATCATGTGGAGCAAATCTGAACCCAGCTCCGAGTAAGGGCAGCAGGCGCGCAGCACTTGGTGAGGGTGTGCTGGGGGTGGGGAGCTGCCTTCTGGGGAACGGTGGGGCAGGCAGGGGCCTCTTGGGACAGAGGGCAGGTAGGTTTTTGCTTGATGCTAGACTGGGAGGAAAAATCAGTGTTCAATTGTGATTTTAAACAGATTGTGTTTACTTAAGAAAGTAATTAGCTGTGGATATTTCCTTGCAAATGGCTTGAAACCGTGTCTTTACTTAGTTATGCAGATGTTTGCAGGTAAAGAGAATTTTATCTTTAATATGAATTCACCAAATATACTGAGTGTCCACCACGTGCCAGGCAGAGCAGAGAATGGATTTGGGCATGGAGTAGTGAATGGATGAAGAGAAACACAAAAATGAATAAATCGAGGTCACCAATTTCAATGAGCTTATTATCTACTTTAATGTTTTCCCATATTTGCTTTATCTATTTCTTAAATTTTTTTTTCAAAACTATTAGAAAGTAATTCCAGGCATCATAACTCTTCATCCCTATGTATTGTAGCACAACTCTCCTAAGAATAACACACTCCTCTATCACCATATACCATTATTACTAAGAAAATTAATAATAATCCTCTAATATCATCTAACATCAAGTCTATATTCAAATGTCTCTAAAATGGATTTTATAGCTGTTTTGTTTTAATCTACTCTGTTGTGGTGGTGGCGGTTTTTTTGAATTACCTGGAGGAAAACCAACATTTGATTAGTGTAGTAATTGGCATTTCTGTTCATCACACAGCATTTGCTTGCACTGCAGGGTCCTTTGTGAAAGGAAGTCACCAGACTTTGCAGGGCTCGCCCTGCACGCTCTTGTTAAGTAACGTCAATTACTGAGGCTTATAAGGAGAGCTGGCCCCTTTCCAATTCCTCTTTCCAACTGTATCTAGGAAGACCTTAGGCTTCTATCTCCTGGAGCATGGAATATCCACTCAGGGAGGATGAATGGGCTGCAACAAAGTAGGTTCTTTGACCCCTTCTGCGGTTGCCAGTTTCAAACTGATACCATTCAATTTGGCAAACATTTATTAAGTGTCTGTCATGCACTGGCCCTTTCACATGTATTACACTGTTAAATGTTCACAGAAACTCTGCAGAGCAGTATAGTGGTTACGAGTCTCAGCTCAGAAACCCAGGTGTACAAGAAATATTATTATTCTTTATTTCCTTTAAATCAACTTTGGACTCTCTGAGTTCTTTTACCATGATTATTTTACCTTTCTGCTTCAGTTATCACTGGGGTCCTCCTTCGCTGCCCTCTTTCCTCCTTCCCTCTCTCCAACCTTTCTCTCTTCCTCCCCCTCTTTTTCCCCCTGGCTCTGCCTTTCTCCAACCCCCACCTCACCCCTCCTGCCCTCCTCTCCCCTGCTCTTCCCTCCCTCATCCCTTCCTCCTCCTTCTCCTTCCCGTCTGTCTTCTCAACCACACTGAGCTCCTGGGGATGGGGCCATGGTCCATAGTCATAACAGTAAATTCCCATTTATTGAGTGCTCACTGCATACCAGGCACACAGATGCTTCTAATTAGCCCTCACCTAATCCTGTGAAGCAATATTATTGGTTATGATGCCTTAGGCTGTAAGTAAAAAGAAATTCAACCAACAGTGGCATGGACCATGAGGACATTTATCCTCTCCTTAACAGAATGTCTGTAGGAGGATGTCATCTTAGTTCAGATGGTGGCATCAGGAGTCCAGCCTGCTCTGCCATCCTTCCTTGGGCTTATTCCTTCATGATCTCAAGATGGCTATTGGGTCCCACTTCTATGTTCAAAGGCAGGAAGCAGGACAGAGGCCATGGCTGTGAGAGCCTTTATTTTCTTGCGCTTATGTTTCGCGAGACAATGGCTTTCCCAGGAGCTCACCTGAAAACTTGCCCCTCTCAACTCACTGCCCTAAAGCGAGTTATATGGCCACTTCTACCACAAGTAAACTGAGTGGTTAGCACTTTTAGCCTCTGTGGTGGTGAGAAGAGAGAAAGGAGTTAGGAATGGCCTTTGGGCGGCCATTTAACAGCGTCTGCCTCATTACTGGCCTCACTTTTACAAAAGAAAAACTGGGCACAGTACTTGACTAAAGGTCCCACTGCTAATAAGTGACCAAGGATTTGAACCCACATTTCTTTGATTCAAGTTCACAAAAGTTTTTCAGAAAGCAATTCTTATTGACAGAGGGTACTCTACAAGGCACATAACTCTGTCACCGTCCTCCTGCATGCATCTATTCAAAATCTCTGAGTTCTTACTGTGTGCCAACCCTGGGCTGAACACCAGGGGGCCAGAGATGAATGAGGAGGACACAGGCCAGTGAGTTCATTAACAGATGATTCCAGTACAGAGTGGTAAGTGCTCCAGAGAGCAGATGAACAGAAGCACGAACAGCTAAGGCTCAGAAATGTACCTTGACCGATATCACCAGTTAGAAGGTGGCAGAGCAGAGACTCAAAACCTAAGCCGACTAATCACCAAGCCAGAACTCTGCCCCCCTCCCCCTGTGACTTCAGCCGTGCAGTGAGTAACTCTGACACTTAAGCAAGAAATGGTCCCCAGGGCAGGGCAGGTGGTTTCTCAATGGTGGTGATTCTTCTCGTAGCATTCCACAAAAACCATGACAAGAGCTTAAAGAAAACAAAAGCACTGAAAGTAAAAGCATCTCCAGAATAATTGCCCCTGAAAAACCTATTGTATTGGTCAGCTCTGGCTGCCATAACAAAATACCACGGACTGCGTGGCTTAAACAACAGACATTTTTTTCTCACAGTTCTGGAGGCTGGAAGTCCATGATCAAGGTGCCAGCAGGGCTGGTTTACGGTGAGGCCTCTCTTCCTGGCTTGCAGACAGCCGCCCTATCACTGTATCCTCACATGGCCTTTCCTGTGTGCACACTCGAGGTGGTGGTGGGGAAGGAAGGAAGGGAGGGAGGAAAGAGAGAGAGAGAGGGAGAGGTCTCTAGTGTCTCTTCCTCTTTTTATAAGGACACCAATCCTATTGGATTAGGTCCCCACTGTTATGGCCTCATATAACCTTAATTACCTCCTTAAAGGCCCTACTTCCAAGTACAGTCACAGTGGGGCTTAGGCTTCAGCATGTGGATTTTGGGAGAACACAATTCAGTCCATAAGACCTGTCCAGTGTTTTTACTAAAAAACAAAAGTTTTGGTCCCATCTAAATTGGCTCAGCACAGAGTAGACAGCCATTTGGATCATCCACATCCTACTTATTTTCTTCAATGCTGAGCATTTCTTCTCCTCTTAATTGAGTTTCCACTTGGCTATGTCTGCAGACCCAGTGAAAGGAAGTGCCAACTTATCACAACTTGGAGAAAAAAACCCAGATCAGTTCTCAGTTTCTTCCTGAAGTCCCCTCCTTGAATCCTCCTACTGTAGGAGCTGAAAACACCAGATACTCACTGCCCCATATCCTTTGCACCAAGCTGGACCATGACCCCGGCTCAGCCAGGCTGACTCATCACTTTGAACTGCAAGCTAGTGAAGCAGAGGAGGGACCCCACAGAAGCCATTCTGGCAAGGGGCTGGCCGATCTGGTGGCTACATCTGAATCTAACATCAGAAGGCTGACCATGTAAACTGTGGAGTGTGGGTCCATGACACCAGCAGTGGAGTCTCCACCAGGCCAGTTCTGCAGTTGCATGGCCTCCCTGGTGGGGTTTGGGCCCTTTCATAAACTCTGTGTGCTACCCAATGTCCTATCACAAATTCCTTGTCTGTGTAAATTAGAGTAAATTTCTGTCACTTGCAACTGAGAAGTCTGGCTGATGCCTGCCTGACATCAGAAGGAGTAGTCTTACTACTAGCTTCCTACTAAGCACAAAAGATGCTGCTAACCTCCTTTTTAAAAAAATAAACTTCTTATTTTAGAATGATTTTAGACATACAGAAAAACTGCAAAGATAGCAAAGAGAGTTCTTGTATATTTCATACCCAATTGCCTCTATTATTAACATCTTATATTAGCATGGTACAGTTGTCACAGTTAATAAACCATTATTGATACATTATTATTAACTTAAGTCCATTAAGTTAAGTCCATTAATAATCTTAATTGTTTTGATTTCCTTAGTTTTTACCCATTTAAACCAGGGTCCATTTTCTGTTCCAGGATCCCATCCAGGATACATTATATTTGGTCACCATGTCTCCTTAGGCTCCTCTTGGCTGTGACAGTTTCTCAGACTTTCCTTGTTTTTTTTTAATTTGTAGTTTAAAAAAATTGAGATGTAATTGACATATTACATTAGAGTGTCGCTTGTTTTTGATGATCAGTTTTGAGGAGTACTGGTCAGGTGTTTTGTAGAATGTCTTTCTATTGAAATTTGTCTGATATATTTTTTCTTGATTAGACTGAGGTTATGGGTTTTGGGGAGGAAGGCTGTAGAAGCAAATTGCCAATCTCATCACATCATATCAAGGGTACACCCTAGCAACATGACTTATCACTGTTGATGTTGACCTTGATCAGTCGGTTGAGGTAGTGTTTCTCAGATTTGTCCACTGTCAAGTTACTCTTCTTCTCCTTTTTCATACTGTACCCTTTGGAAGGAAGTAACTATGCGAGGCCCCGAAATTAGCAAGGAGGGAGTTAACACTCCACCTCTTGAGGGTGGGATGTCTACATAAATTATTTGGAATTCTTCTACGTGGGTAATTTGTCTATTCTATTTTCCCCCATTTATTTATTTATCCAATCATTTATTTATATCAGTATGGACTTCATGGGTATTTGTTTTATATTTTGGGTTATGATCCAATACTACTTTATTTATTTTGTTGCTCCTATGTCCCATTGACATACCCCCCATCGATGTGGGTTTTTAAATTTTTTTTAGCAATTTCTTACTTTTGGGCATTACAAGAAGCTCTAGGCTCACCTTGTATATTTCCTGCACCATTCTAGGCTCAGCCATTTCCCTGTGAATGCTTTCTTTTACTGGAGTATGGTATTAGAAACCAAGAGTTGGTGCTAGGTTTGCTTTTCGCTACCGAGTCATTGTTGCCATTTTGTAGCCCCTTTCAGGTGAGAAGGCAAGGAAATACATGTGTGTACACTAACCTATGTATAGACACAAATCTATAAATATTTCTTTGTGTTAACCATCTGCGTCTATATTAAGTTAAACATGAATTCATACTGATATCTCCAACCCAACCACATCACCACATTGATCATTCTAAGCCATCTCCTTTTGCTTATGTGAAAACTCCCACTCCAACAAGGAGACACCTGGCTCCACCATCTGCCATCCATACTGACTTGTTCAGTTCCAGTGGTTTCAGAATTGTTAACCCGCCCACCCATGGTAACAACTTTGTCAACTAGAGTAAAGTGTTTGTGTGTCTTTAGTTTTGTAGACTCCACTGATTTCCAGAGTTACCTAGGGTGGCACCTTTTTCTCCCACCCCTTTCAGTGAGGTTGTTTCATACATTTGTACAAAATTCCCTTTTCTCCCTGGTAGGCAGATTTCAGTCCATGTAGAGTCAGCCTCAGACAGTCTCTGGGACCCTTTCTTTCTACTGACTTCCCTTCCTCTCTTCCACCCTTCTGCCCTCTTCTTGGACCCTGGTTTCATCCTGCTCCCCTTTACCTGGTGTGGGCCAAGAAATAAACATTTGGTTTCTATCTTGAAGGAACAAAGGTGTGTTCTTACAATTGGTGTTGATGCTCCACAGACCTCTGGGGGATGAGAACCTGGTCCCAGGTCCTCCAGAGGAGAGAAACTAGAAAACAAGAAAAACTTTCTCTAATGTTCATACACACTCCGATCGCATTACTTCAGTATGCTCTTATGCTAACGTAACTGCCATCCACAGACAGAAGGATGGAAAGGAAGACAGGGGGCGGACAGGGTCAGAGGACACCATCCTGCCACATGGAAGACTGTGAGGACAGGCTGCGAGGCTGGGTGGGAATCAGCCATGCCAGAGCCATGCCACAGTTCTACACGATATAGATTTCCAAAATCAAATCATTCAAGGAAACATTCGCCTTTAAACATTTTGTACTTCAAATGTCTCTATTAGGTTTATTTTTTAAAAGTCATCAGAGTATTGGAATACTCTGAAAAATCACTCACTCCTCCTTTAAAGGTGATCTAACTAACATTCTCATAGTTATAATAGTCCTTGTGGCTCTGCGGTAGTGGTGGTGGGGAGGTGTGGGAGGCTAAAGTGTGAAGTGACATCCTTATCAGTTCTGTCCCTGGGGATGAGAAGAGAGCCTGACAACTGATCACTTCTTGCCTTTGATAAACACCTTTCTTATTCTAATTACACCTTTCCCTAAAGTAACTTTTCCAGCTTCCCCCCTCACCCCACTCCTTACATCCCTGTATAAAAGAAGCCTATTCAGACAGCTTGTGAACAATGCTGCTTCAGGATGGTTTAATCGGGGGAAAGGAAACCTGTAGAGGGTCTTATCTGGGTTGAGCGTCTCAAGCAACTAAGATTATCTCCCTGTCACCTTGTGACCCATCTTCTTCATGCCACCTTTTAATTTTGGTAGCAATTACGGTGTATATGGATAATGCCCATTAGCATATTCATGGTCATCTCTTCATATTTATTGTCTGCACAACTCATTAATCTTCATCTACTTTGTGTGCTTGACAGCTCAATCTATTTTGCAATCTCTGGGAAGCAGCCATAGCCCCCCCAAAGCTTTTGTTTTCCTGTAAATAAACTGTGTAGGGGACCAGAGGACAATGGTGCATCCCGTGGTGATTGACACCAGCCACGGCTACTAATCAGGATGGGACTTCACTGCCAGCTGAGTCGAGTGCATCATGGGGCCATTGTTCCAATGCTGCCAGGGCAAGAACACACACAGCCAGTCACCTTCACAAGATGGGTTGATTGTTCTTCAAGATTAGACCGAGTTGCCTTATTATCTGTCCCAGACAACAAGGCATCTCACCCAAACAGACGCATTTGCAGGAATGGCCGGTACACTGGCCAGATTTGAATTGCTAATGTATAATCTGCCCGGCACAGATGTGCAATGAATATTTGGATGTTGTTTTGCCCGTCAGTCTAGCAGGCTGAATTGATGAGGTGATGAGTATTCAATGATGGGTCCTGGACGTTGGCCAACAGCAGAGTTTGAGCACTTGCGCCGAAGATAATCAGATTACCCCCCAAAGTGCCTTTGCAGTAATTCAGTGGCAAATTCTGTTACAGAGGCTGTTTGGTGGAAAGTTTTTTTCCTTTTTGGTGCAATTAGATATTTTGTTATGCTTTTCAGACTTGGGACAGTTATAGAAGTTGCCTTTATTGTGTCCTCACTTGCCAACTGTTAGGGCTGTGAGTAATGTGGAACTGACTGCCTGGGTTTGAATTGGCCATTTTTGAGCGTATTTTCTTAAGCTCGTTTTGCCTCAGTTTTCTCATCTATTAAAATGGGTTGAAAAATTCTATCAGCCATATAGAGCTGCCATGAGGACACAGTGAATTGATATCCATAGAATAAGTCCTAGAACATTGCCTGGCTCATAGTAAGTGTTCAACAAATATTAACTATAAACATATTATTGGTCACTTGCTTTCTCTTGAGATTACTGCGGTCCAATAGGTTGGATACACTGGAAATAAAATTAAACCACTTTTGTTATCTCAGGATGTCTCCTGGCCTTTACCATGCTACTCTGCCTAGTACATTTACAATTGTATGGAACATTTCCCACACTTATTTGACCATGAAGGCCTTTTCTCTGGAGCATCTTTCACACCTTATTTTGCCTAGAACATACTACAGGAAAATCTACCTAGAAGATGATAACACAACAGTTGCAAAGGTTTGAAAGAAAAAGGTGATTCAGGAATTTTATATACGACCAAGCTATACATATGTGAAGGCAATGGGAATTAATTATGCAAATACATGTATTCTTTCTGAGAAAATGGTACTCAACGTGTGTCCATAGGAAGAGGATGATGGCTCTGAAGGACGAACTCAAGAACAGCAGGCAACAACTTGTAGGAAGCAGTGAGACCAGTTGATTGTATTGAAATAAGTCTAAACAACTGCAGCAAGTATCTTGTCAAAACTGACATCAAAAGATTAAAATATTTGAAATAAATTATTATACTGAAATCATGGGCTATTGGCATACATCAATGCAGATCAAAAGAATGAAGAAGGGGAAAGGAAAAGCAAGTGTCTTTTTAAGAAAAAGAAAAGGAAGGTAGAAAGGATACACTTCTGTTTAATAAAGGTATAATAAGAACAACCACAGTCATCTTTAACAAAGACTTTAAAAAAATCTAATAAATCATTAAAGGCCAATACTCTTAGATATGAGGAAAAAACCCCTTAAATCCAAGGTTTCTCTGCTTATTAGACAAACAAAAATAAAATGAAATATTCAAAAATTAAAATAGGAGTAAAATGTAATTATTCAAATGTGAACATAAAGAAAGTCAGGTCTGGCAACATTAATATCAAGCAATGCAGAGCTATACAAGTCAAAGAGTATGAAACTGTTAACTTCATTCCTTTATCTCCAGGCCCTTGCACAAGGAAGCTTGTAAATAGATATTAGCAAGATGTATTGCGGAAGTGGAAGTAATGGGCAAAATGTACATGGGAAGGGATGGCTTGCCTGCCAGGGCCCCTTGAGTGTAAGATCATTTTTTAACTAGAGAGGACACCTATTTTATCTTCCCAACTCACCTTCTGGGATCTGCTTCCTGCTCCTTCCTCTGTACACCCTGGACTCCTTTCTCCCAGCTATACGATTCCTGCTGCTGTGTGATCCTGGATCCTACCCACAGTTGATGGGAGCCAACCTGAGCCTGGCAAACCACAGTACCTTGCCTCCTGACTTGCTTCCTTACTTTCAGGGAAGGCACCTGAACCAAGAAGGTGATGTCTTCAATGATGTCTTTTTTAACGCTGAAAAAGGCTGGTTCCTCTTTGATGATGGAAAAGTAAGATGGAGGTTCTCGGCTGCTATTGGTGGTCATGTTTCCTACCACGAGAAAGAAACTAGTCTATAATGAAAGACAGTGACGTCATATATTTTAAAAAATAGTTTCCTAGTGGCATGTGAATTCCTGGTTCCATTTGAACCTCAGGCCTAGCTATATACCTGCACTTCCCCTGTTTCAGTTATGTAACTTATCCTTGAATCATCTATCCCTGTAGCTTCCAAAAAATTTCCCTTTTCTGCATTAGCTACAATTGGGTTTCTGTCACTTGCAACCAAAAGAGTTCTGGCTAATACAGTTACCTTCTTAAAGTTTTAAAATAGTGGTATGTCCTGACATATGATATTGTGTTAGTCTACTGAATTGAAGTGTTCAAGTTAGGTTTCCAGGTCCCACAATAAAAGGGAGCATATAATTTGGCTGAAAGCAAGCTGGACAACATGGTAATTTGGTTTGAAAATAAACATCATCAGTTAGTGACTTTTTTTGAAAATTACTATTTTTTTTGGTGTATTGCTAGGCAGTTTTGCAACCTTTTCATATGTCTACTTTTTTCTGATTTTTTCCTTGTCTTTACTTTTTAAATTTGCTTTTTAAAATTTTAAATATTTACTTTTAGAATTTAAAGTCAATTATTTTTCTGCTAGGTTGCTTGTAGTAGCAAACAGTTGGAGCAATCATAATATATAATAATAAGGGATTAATTAGAACAGACGATACTTCCCAAATAGGGCAATAGTTGGTAACACAAATGTCTAAAAATACACTGTAAGAATATAAGTGACCAATAAGATTATCTTATGCTTTCTTTTATGTTTGAATTTTTTTACCTTATGAGAAAAATCAGCTTATGGCGTATCAGAAAATACAAGCAAACAAAAGAAAATTTTAATGCCTATGGATTAATCACACCCACCTGGGGACAACCAATGCTACCTGGGCACAACCAATGTTATCACCTTGGCGTATATTCAATTAGAAACTTTTATAATTATATATATATATATTCTCACATTTATTCATTTAGAAAACCTTTTCTATAAAAATGGGACTACATCACTTGTGCTTTTCTTAAAAAAAACTTAATGAGGTATAATTTACATGCAATAACATGCACTCATTTTAAGCATACATTTGATTAGTTCTGACAAATTTATACACCCTTATAACCACCACCATGATAAAGATATAGGACATTTCTATCATGTCAAAAAGTTCCTTTGTGCCCTTTCCTAGGCAATCTCTCTCTCACCCTGGGCCACAGGCAAACAGTGATCAGCTTTCTGTCACTATAGATTAGCTTTGCTTTTTCTTTCCTTAAGGTTTCACATCCATGGAATCATACAATATGAACTATTTTGTGTCTGACTTCTTTCACTCAGCATGTTTTTGAGATTCATCTACATCGTTGTGCTTATCAGCATTTCATTCCTTTTTATTGCTGAGAAGTATCCCATCGTATGAATGTACCACAATTTGTTTATCCATTCACCTGTTGATGGTCACTTAGATTTTCAGTTTTTGACTATTAATGGAAAAAGCTGCTATGAATATTTGAATAAGTCTTTGTTTAGATGTATGTTTCCACTTATTTTAGGCAAAATATCTAGAAGTGGAATTGCTGGGTCGTGTGGTAAGTGTCACATTTAATTTTGTAAGAAACTGTCAAACTGTTTTTCAAAGAGTTTATTCCATTTTCGATTCCTATCAGCAACGTGTGAGAATTCCAGGTGCTCTACAGTCTCACCAACATTTTTACTGAGTCTTTCATTTTATGGGTGTGCACAGATATCTCACTGTGGTTTTAATTTGCATTTCCTTAATGACCAGTGATGTTGAACATCTTCATGTGCTTATTGGCCATTTGTATAGCTTCTGTGAAATGGCCATTCAAATCTCCGCCCATTAAAAAATGTGGGTTGTTTGTTCTTTAACTATTGAGTTGTAAGACTTCTTTACATATCCTGGATGCAGATCTTTACCAGATATATTAAATATTTTCTCCCAGGCTGTGACTTTTTCTTTAATTTTTTAAAAAAAATTACTTTTCTTTGAAGAGCAGTGTTTAATTTTGATGAAATCAACCTACCAATTTTCCCCTTTATGCTTTGTGCTTTTTGTGTCCTATCAAAGAAATCTTTGCCTACCCCCAAGGTTGTGGAGATTTTCTTCCATTTTCTTTTCTAACTTCTGCAGTCTAGCTTTTACGTTTAGGCCTATGATACACTTCAAGTTCATTTTTGTATATACTGTGACGCAAAGGTTGAGGTTCTTTTTTTTTTTTTTCATACAGATATCCAATTGTTCTAGCACCATTTCTTGAAAAGACTATCTTTTCCCCATTCAATTACCTCGGCACCTTTGGCAAAAATCAACTGCCCACATAGGTGCAGATTTATTTTAGAACTCTATTCTGTTGGATTGATCTATTTGTGCATCCTTACTTCAGTACCACACTGTCCTGACTGCTGGGAAACCTGATATTGAGTTATGCAATCGACAAATTGAGAGGGGAATACTACTTGTTGGGGTTGCTTAAACATTCTGCCCATCTCCCCATGGTGTGAGTTTCCCTGGCGAAGGTAGACTTCCAATACTACTCTTACTGGGATCCCAACAGACAGGGGCAATTCATCCTGACCTGTGAAAGACGGCCTTCATCCCTAAGAAGCTCATGGCACTCTACAGTTTACACATCAGCTTCACATCCTCTGTCTCACTCATATACTGATTCAGTCCCCTCACTCACTCTCTTCACAACCACCCTATGGGGTGGGCTACTTAGACCTGATTATACCCATTTTATAGATAAGGAAACCTAGACTTTAGAATTATCACCATCAGGACACCTTCTCAATAGTTGTGGAACCCTGAAATTCTAGTTTAAGTAACACAGAAAAGCAAAGGCCGATCTGACTTCATCAACTTAGCAGTCTGCTCTAATTCTGCCTGTAAATTTCTTGGGTGAGTGGCAGGTCACAAAGGTAAGTCACACCTGTGCTACACCTGTGCCCCCCCCAAAACCCCAACACACACAGACACACACACATACATATACACACACATACATACACACAACCCCTGAGAGACTTCAGGCTATATTTGTCTCAAATGACATCAGTGGCTAGCCTAGTGATAGTGCTTCCTACAAGACAGTTCAGCATTTGCTTGTGGTCCTGTTTCTGGGTCACAAGACCAGTTAACCCTTACTGTGAGCCCCACGCAATCCCCAGTCCGCTGGACAAGGACACAGTGCTGGCTCTAGCAGCCCCTTGGCTCGGAGGCAGCGTGGTAAAATCTCTCCCTATCTCCCCTGCCAAGGGTTGCTGTTTAATCAGAGGACAGTTGTCACTGAGAAAGCTCCCCACCCCTCAGCTAGCAGGCAGGAGAGCACTGGTGTCTGGGTGGTGGCACCGTCACAGGCTGCTGGGGACAGAGCTGCAGGGGACTGAGGTTAGGAATGAAGGAGTAAGAAGTTCAAAGGAAGTCGCAGGATATAAGGGGTTTTGGACAAAGTGGAGGTGGAGTGAGGGGCTTCAGAATGAAGTTAGAGGAGGGCAGCAATTGTCCCTCTGTGTGACCTCAGGCAGGTCCCTTTCTCTTTTTGGGCCTGTTTTCCCATCTGTGTAAGAGCAAATTAGGTTGCGTGATCTCTGGGGTCCTAGTCAGCTCTGAGTCTACTTGATTCTGGGAGTTGGAAATGCAAAGAAAAGAGGTCACAGGACAGTTAGTGATGTTGGCAGAGGTGGACAGAGAAGGGCTGATGGTCATGAACAGGGATGGGGGAGTGTCCAGGTGCCTCATTTTCTTTATGGAAGGAGAAGACAGTAAAAGTGAAACTGGCATACTGGCCTGTTAGAAGGTGGTGAGGCATTTACTGATGAGGCATCTGTAGTACAACTGAAAGAACTGTTGACTTGGTCCAGGGCTTCCTGGCTGTAAGCCTCAGTTTTTCAACAGTAAGCATGGCTACAATAATTGCCTGGAATGATGCTGTGAAGGGCAAATGATACAACCTGGAAAGGGCTTTGCCAACTCTAAAGGCTGTCCAAATAGGGCTTCAGTATCATTAGTCATTAGATCCTTTCCAAACAGGAAGCACCACAATACTGCTCCCCATCAGCTGAGTGAGTGGATGTCTTTTCTAAGTACATGCCTCCAGCCCCACCTCCATCTTGTGTGTGTGTGTGTGTGTGTGTGTGTGTGTGTGTTAAGGGTCAGGGGTTGCATCCATGTGCACAGGTGAGCGAGCCGTCACAGGTAAACAGTGACCCCTTTGAAAGAGAGTGCATGAGAAAGAAGCTTCCATCTCCAGCTCACCCATCCTTGGATGGGGGTGGGGACGTGACAGTATTTTCTGGTGTGGATTTTTTCAAACACCCAACTCTTAAAACCTTTTGAGTTACATCAGCTTGCATTTCTGCTTTGTGCAAGGAAATGACCCTGATAACTCCACTAGTACTTTGAATGACCCAATGTCTGCTACAGTGAGGGCAGGTGGCATGGCCTCCAAGCAGCGATTCTCACGGGGTTGGGATAGGGCAATGGGGTGGATGTGGGACATCAGCACCTCTTTTAGGGTCAGAGCACTAATTTGAAGACAGAAAAGTGTCCTGTCCCCCAGCTTTGATTTGACTCAAAGAATGCTATATTTATGTTGAATTTCATAAATATTGAAGGACATGTGATATTTATGATTGTCAAAGGGGAGCTGGCTGAGAAATTCTGGAATGTGCCATCCTGGATGGATCAGGTAACTGTGGGTTGAATCCTGGTTCACTCACTTTTCAATTGTGCCCTTGAGCAAGTCTTTCATCTCTCTGAGCTTCTTTGTGTATAAAATGAGGGACAATCATACCCACCTCACAAGACTGCTCTGAAGATGAAAAGGGAAAATGAATAACAAAGTCTTTCTAAACCTGAGGACCTGAACAGGTGTGCCTGCAGTCGGGTAGAGGACTTCTGACTGAATACACACACAAGGAGCTTGGTCAGGGTGGAGGCAGACTGAAGAACGGTAAAGTGGTTGGACTTTGGAATCAGAAAGCCTTGAGATGCTGCCCATCCTTCCAGGCTGTGTGACACAGGCAACTGCTTAACCACACTCATCTCGAAAGGGAAGAGTACCGACACCTCATAGAACTGTTAGGATTAAATGAGTTGTCTGATATGTGTCTCATGGCCCACAGTTAAGTGCCAGAAGAGTTACTACTGTTAAGGTCCTGGACAGTTCTCTTCAGTCTTCCATGCTTCTATTTCCCCTAACTTCTCCTTAGTTCTGGAAGCTGTGAATACCTCCTATGGGCAAAGCTCCATCCTAGGTCCAAGATGCACCAGAGGCTGGAAGCTCAGGCAGGGCTTTGCATCCTTTCCAGATCTGTGGTCTTACTGTCACCTGCTGGGACTTCAGACAATGAAGGGAAGTTAAACTTAAGGCCCATGAACCCAGGTAGCCCATTTTGGAAAGATCTGCATAAAAATGGTCAAATAGGCAAAAGTTTTAGTGCTTGGAATGGGTAAGCATCAGTTATGGCTCAGCGCATGACTAAGTCTGTCTGTCCTAAACCCAGTGGTCAGAGCCATCGGGTCTTTCTGGAAAGGCTGCAGTTCCCTGGGAAATACATGCACCAAGCCACAAAAGATGGGATGACGTACTTTACTGGATGGCAAGCTTTCACAACGCCAAAGGAAAGAGAACTCAACTGAACTTTTCATTCCATAAAAGACTCAATAAACCTGACACTCTCATTTTAGAGAACTCCTTACTGGTACAGTCATTTCATTTCATTAAAATGCTCCTGTGAGAATCCAGTCTTTTCAAATGTAATGAAATGTTAATGAATACTAAGTCTGACAACATTAAATTTGGTAGTGATTTAAACATTAATAAAATAAAATAAAATAAAATAAAATAAAATAAAATAAAATACTCCTGGGGTATAGACCGACGTGATAAATCACAACCTGAAACTTCATGCTCTAAAGAACCCCAAAGAACAATATAGTAATGCAGCACCAAACCACACGGAACTTCGACAGTAATTTTTGATATCCCTAAATTGCAAAATAGCTAGTATTTATATACCCCATACTATGTGCCAACTACTATTTTAAGTACTTTACATATATTATGGTAATCCATCACAACCACCCTATGAGGAAAGTACAAGAGTAGTTACTCCACTTTACAGATGAAGAAGCTGAGGCCCAGAGATTAAGCAATTTGCCCAAAGTCACACAGGCTGTTAGGCTCTCAAGTCTGTGCTCTTAGAGTTGATTAATGTGGAACCTTTGGCTAGTGATTTTTGCTATTTCTGAAAATGAATTTAGCTTTAAGGATATGTGGGAAAGTGCTTTATGTTTATTTGTACTTAGACCAATAGGTAAATAATGAACTCTAAGACTGGTCAGTGCCACCAGAAGGTCAGAGAACGTGGAAGGGGAAGGTCACTTCCAGTTCAGGAGCTGGGTAGAGGGTCAAGGAAAGCTTCATAGCAGTGGCATGAGGCAGGCCTTGAAGGATAAAAAGCACTTGTGTCTTACACTTAGCAGGCGCTTACTTAATAAAACACAAATATTAATGAAGCCGATGACTCAGATAACACTAGGAGATAAACCCTAACCAAGATGCACACTGCACACGTGACAATAGCCATTCATTCCAATATCCAGTTAACTCTAGTTTCTGATTCAGGCTTGGCTGTCTATAGTCCTAACGCCACCACAATAGATCACAGAGGCCAAAATCTAGTATTTTGTCTTTTCCTATGATAAACATCATTTATTGTCATGTCTGTGTGCAAAAACACAACAAATCATCTTTGTTAAAAAAAAAACAACAAAGCATTATTGCTATGGATTCAGGCAAAGGTATGACTAACAAAAATTTCCTAACAGAGTTCAATGAACACTGAGGTGGACTGATTCTGGAAACTACAGTAAGTGTCTTCTCATTACACTATGAAGCCAAATTAATCAACTTTGATGATGACACACTTAAAGTGTTAAAACCAAATAAGGCACAATATAACTCAAAATTTATAAGTAGAGCAACAATCTAGAGAACATATAATTAAAATATTCTGCTGAATGTGAAATTGTACCATATTTACATCTTAATCAACACTGGTAAGACTCAGAATTATTATAGTCTAAAAGATACTATTTTTTTCTAAAAAAGCAGACTGGGAGATATGGGGTACAGGAAGGTGATTCAGATTCAAGATTCAAGTATGTTAAAAAAAAAATCTCTTCTGCCCTAGATACTAGGCTTTTTTTCTTTGGTTTCAAAACTGGGTCAACAATCTACAAATGTGATGTTAATGAATACAGCATAAAGACCTGAAAAAAATCTGATTATACCAGCAGTTTGGTGACATATTGGTAAAGCTGTTCTGTAAATGCTTCAGGGGAAAACTTCTCTTTCACCCTGGCTCTTCCGGCCAGTCCCATTGTGGCCTTTAAGGAAGGTTCATGGATGAACCTTTCTATTGCTTCTGAGAAGTCAACTGGGTCAGGCTCACACAGAAACCCTGTGACGCTGTGGACAATGGACTCCAAGGGCCCGCCTGAATTAACAGCAATGACTGGGCACTGCATGTACATGGCCTCCAAGGGAACGATGCCAAAGTGCTCATTGCTTGGTGTGTAAAGCACACATGTGCAGCCGTGGAGGAGTGAGATTTTCTGTTTGTCCGAGCAAGACCGAAGGAAAGTCACATACTGGCCTAGGTCAGACTGCTGGACCATTTTCTTCAATTCCTGGTAGTGTTGTACATTCTCCAGGACTCTCTCATCATAACCACCTGCAATGATCAGATGAACTTTGTCCCAATCTTGGGATGACAATCTTCCACGCAGCTTTACTAGGGCTTCTAGTGCCAAAGTCAGATTTTTCTTCCTTTCATATCTGTTGATGGAGAGGAGTATGAATTTTTTCTCCTTGGGAACTATGTCATCAAGCTTTTCAAGAACAGCTGAATCAAAGCTGGTGATATTCAGAGATGGGTAGAGGACATCGGGGTCTATGTGAGACAGGGACTTGAACGTTTCCTTAAAAATGGCAGCTGTGAACCGGCTGTTGACCAAGATGCAGTCTGCCATGCCTGTGGTGTACTCCTCTACCCAGTCAATTGGGGCCCTGTATAGGCGTTTAATAAAAGAATCTCTCCTGGTGAGAAGCAGATCTGGGAAGTGACAGTAAAACAGGATTTTCTTACGCCGTCTGGCCAGCTTGAACACTGGGATACAGGCAGACACCTAGCCAAAGCAAAAATCAACAGCAGATGAAGTGACTGGTCGACTAAACTTCAACCAAATCAAAGAAACAGATACCTACCCTGCCTGCTAGTCTGTGGGCCCTTCATGGGCAATGTCTGGTTCTTCTTTGTGTGCCCCCAGACTCTCACCTGGTACAATGCCTGGTGTACAGAAGGCTGGTAGACAGTTTCTGGATATGTGCTAAATATTTAAAGCTGCAAGTCCAGTGGTTTCCTCTAGAACAGCACTGTCCAATGGAAATAAAAATCTACTAACTACACTAACAACTTTTTAAAGGTTAAATTAATTTTAATGTATTTTATCTAAAATACTATCACTTCAAAATGTAATTAATACTTAAAAAGTTAATGAGATCTTCTATTCTTTTTTTCTTTTTCACATTAAATCTTTAAAATCAGATGTGTATTTTACACTTACAGCACATCTCAGTTCAGACTAGCCACATTTCAAGTGCTCAATAGCCACCTATGGCTAGTGGCTACCACACTGGACAGAGCCACTCCAGGATCTTCCTCATCCTAAGGAAGTGAATGAATGAACTACAGTAGTTTAGAGTGTAGGCTCTGGAATCAAGATTGGCAGGGTTTGAATTTCAGCTCTACTAGCTAGCTGTGTGACCATGACCAAGTTATATACCTCTCTCTCTGGGCCTAAGTTTCTTCTGTAAATTGGTGACAATTCCAGTTTAAAAAAAAAACCCATATAGTTTTTGTCATTATTAAATGCACTGGTGCATGTAAAACGTGTAAGAATTTAGCACACACTATGTGCTCAGTATTTATTGAAATGTTAACCATAATCATTACTAGAGACTTTCCTGTTGGGTAATCTTTACAAGTCAATCTCTGGCTCACTTAATACCTGAAAAAGGTGAGCTTTAGGGATATTGAGTGATTTATCCAAAGCTACTTAGAAAGTAGCTGATATGGAACTTGAATCCAGGTCTCCCACTTCCAAGCTCGGTTTTTTCTCTAGCCACTACAGTCTCAGTTGCCTCATACTTACTGACTAGTTTTACACATGCAGGATATTTGGTAAATGCCCACGTTTCTCAAAAAGAAATAGCTTGTACACAAGCAAGGATGATCAAAAGTAACTCAGAAGTAATAATTAAAGAATACAAATACAAACGTGATGCCATTTCCACCTATTAGTTTAGCAAAGATTAAAATGCTGATATCATCCAATGTGCACAAAAGCATGGAGTAACAGGCTCTATCACTGTGGGAGAGTAGAATGACAGAACCTCTTTGGAAGGCAAATTTGGCAAAAGCTATTGACATTTAAGATGTACAACTCTTTGACCTACCAATTTTGACCTACCAATTTTATTTCTATGAATTTCAAAGGCCATGCTTGCAGAAGTACAAAAAAAAAAGGCATAAAGATGTTCATTACAACACTGATCTATTCACAAAAAACTGGTCACGCTGATACTGTCCTTTAGCAGAGAATGTATAAATTACGGTACAGTCAAACAAAAGCAAATTTTCCAGCCACTATGAAGAATGAAGTGAATCTCTAATATTGATATGTAAGGATGTCCCAAGTAAAAATTTTTGGTGAAAAAGAGCAAGCTGTCCAATAGTAGGTGTGTCATAATCCTAATTATTACAAATAAGATGTGTCTATGAACAGACATCATATGCTGGTATAGCCACAGACAATTTCTGAAAGCATACAGAAGAAACTGTTAACAAGTGGCTGTCTTTATGGAGTGGAATTGGAATGGGGCTTTTACATTCTAGCCTTTCTTATTATTTGAATTTTTAGTCCTGAGTAGGTGTTACTTTTTAAAATAAATATTTTTTGGGGAAAAAAAAAACCACAGAGAGTCTAGAATAGCTAGAGCCCAGATCCAGGTGGACATTACCTACCAAGGTAAAGAGCCTGGATTTTTCTCCAGAGACTAATGGGGAGCCATGTTAAAGTTTTAATACGGACATGACATGTTTAGCTTAGGGCTTTATTAAACACATGACACTGCTGAGGAACGGAGTGGCCTGACAGCAAATGCTACAGTGGGATGCATGTGGCTTGGAACTAGTGTCAAGAAGAATAGTGCAAAACAGGGAAGACATACAAAACATGACTGAAGGCTGACTTCTAATGCTTGCGTTTCTTAGAGCGAGCACCAAGGCCCATATGCTTCAGAATCTCCCGATGATCCAGTGAAAATGCAGATTTCGGGGCCCCACCTCAGGGGCCCAGGATGAAAACACCTGAGGGTGGGGCCAAGCAATCTGCCACTTTAACGGGTCCACACTAAAGTTTGAGAACCACAGTCTCACTCCCACTTTGATCTCTCCAGATCAGTTCCGATCTTTCCGAACCACAGACAGGGAGAGATCAGCAGAGGTCATGCGGCGCGCCCTCCGTAGTGAGAAAAAGAGGAGCGGCGAGGGCCGGTCGTGGCCACCTCACCTGGTCGCACACTACCACGTCGAACTCCTCGTCGCCAAGGAACAGCACGTACAGAGCCAGGAAGATCATGCGCACGTAGGCGCAGATCGCGGCGCCGCGGCCGCCCCAGCCCAGGCTGCGAGGCAGCCAGTCCCCGGCGCAGCGCACTGGCAGCTCGCGGCTCTCCGCGAAACAGTGGCCGGGGTCGTAGTGCGCCGTCCAGATCTTCACGCTACATCTGCGCGCCCGCAGCGCCAGCGCTGCGTCCACAACCAGCCGCTCGGCGCCGCCCACACCCAGGTCCGGGTGCAGAAACAGCACGGACGGTTTAGGACCCAGGTCCTCATCTTGGCCCTGCTCCTCCGCCATAGCCCGGGAACCGTTCCTTCACCTCCCACGCTTAAGGGCTTCCGCGCATGCTCCTTCCTCCAGCTTCCCAGCTGGCCCTAGACGGGGACCGACCACGCCCCGCGGCGCGTGCGTCGGTTAGGTCACGTCAGCGCAAATCTGTGGGTGCCTAGTAACTGCCGGAGGAAATTTCTCGTCTCACCATGGCTAGATCCTCCCATTGGTTGAGACTGGACTCTAGGAAGGACGCTGTGATCCAAAGGAAAAATACATGAGGTCTGTAATTCCCATACAGCAGCTCACCAGGTCTCCTCTTGCAAAATTCCTACAGGCATATCATAGGACAGCCCAGGCGTCCCTGGAGTCAGCGAGGACCCTGCCAGCAGGTCTGGGGGCGGGACCTGAGTCACTCCCTCCGGCCGCCGGGCTCCACCGCTTCCCCGCCGTTCACTTCAGCTTCTTGCCACCTTCCTGTTTTCAGCATGGTTTGTGGCCCCAGCCGTCCCTCCTTGTCCCGGCTTCTCCCAGGCACCGAGATTCCTGCCTTACGCTTTGTCCTGCTTCCGCGGCTCCCTTGTTTTCCCCAGCCCCCCGTGCATGTCCCGGTCTCGGCCGTCAGAGCCTGGGGTCTGGGGGCCGGCCGGCGGCGCTCACCAGTCTCTGTCCTTGTCTCCCTCTACAGCCTGGTCCGACCCCCAGTGGCACTAACGTGGGCTCCTCAGGGCGCTCTCCCAGCAAAGCAGTGGCCGCCCGGGCGGCGGGATCCACAGTCCGGCAGAGGTAAGGATCCTACGACCCTCTCGGCTGTGGGCTTCGAGGGATAGGGCCCAAGAATTCGTTGGTTCTGAGAAGGAGATCCTGGGATGTTAAGATTTATAAGGGCAAAACGAGCTGCCTGTGATGTGGCCGTAGGGGTAATTAAAGACTTCTTGGTCTTCTGGGTCTCGAGAGGGAGGCAATATTTTCTTCGCATTGCTCAGCTTTGAGTACCACTCTTGAAAAAGGAAAGTTAAAGTGGAGTAAGGTCATAGACAGCATTAAGAAAACCGACGTCATTAAACTGGTGTCTTTAGACCTGAGCTCTCCACTCACATTTCTATCTGGAAGTCCCATACACACTCGGTCTAACATGACTCGTCTAACGCGCAGCTCAGTCTTTCCTTTCACCTCAGCTCCCGCCCCCAATTATATCTCCCTATGTCCATAAAGCACTGCTGTAAACTCGTTCACCCAAAGCCAGAACTTCAGCGTCATCTTGGATTTTTTTTAATGCTGTCTTTATCCAGTACGTTTATACTGTACATGAAGAACTCCTCATCCGTTCTTTCCTTCTCCATTTCTACTGCCTCAGTTTAGCTCTCAGTTTCTCACATCTAGAGAATTTTCTACGTAACTCGCCTCCTCTCCAGATCATTTCCACTCTAATGCATCTTCTGCTCTGATTCTGGCACACTGCTGGTTAGTTTCTTGTTGCTGAACTTAAACACGGTGGGCAGGGGGAGAGGGTTACCAAGGCTCTTGGTGGTGGGTTCCCCCCCCCCGCCCCCGCCTAATCGCTTCTCTTCTCTCTCCTGTGATCCAGCAACAGTGAGCTTATTACTGTTTTCTAAACTCACTAGACACCCCCACCCCCACCCCTCCAGCCATTTGTGTATATTCTCCAAGACTAGGCTCAGGGGTTATTTCCTCTTGAGGCCTTCCCTGACTCCAAAGGCAGCAGTAGCTACTAGTCTTCTCTTTTACTCCCAAGCATTTTGTTCATACCCTTCTAATAGCATTTCTGTTTCCATGTTTATCTCCTTCATTAGACTTTGACAAAAACTGCCCATCAGCTCTATCCTACCATAAGGCTGACACAATAAATGATGAGTGAGGGAAGGAATCAAGCTACCCTGTAATCTTGGGATTTTTTTGAAGGAACCAGTGGGGGTTTTATCTAGAGAGGAAAAGACCTTGAAGAGATACACGAAAACTATTCTCAGGGATGTGAAGAGGGATGAGACTTCTCTTGTTGGCTACAGTAGGTAAATCTAAAACTGATGATTTGAACTTAGATGAGACAGATTTCATCTTAGAGCAAAAAAAATTCCAGTAGAACTATGAGAAATGCTAAGATGACCCTGAATGATTCTGAGTTCCCTGTCATCAAGATGTTCAAGGTAAGGCTGGGATGGACCAGCTGGAAAGTGTGTCAGGCTGTGGTGTAGGTTATTTGGGCTTGGGGTGCTGTCTTGTTCCCACCCTGGATTTCAAAGATTCTTTGTGCTGGAATGGAAAACCTGTCCTGTAGGTACAGTTCCTTGGGGAGTGGGTCTAGTTAAGGAGAATTGGTAACACTGTGGCAGAGAAGTTTAGCCATCTGAAAACTCTTAAAAAAAGAGAGATCATGTGTTTATCAAATAAATGAAATAACTATTTACTTAATAAATAAAATTGAAATAACTGCTGCACAAGTGAAATGGAGACACAAACATTTGAGGACAGATGCAGCTTATCAAGTTGGGGGTGTTGATGTCATCTTTTAGAATTCACTACTGCTGGGGCCAGTGTAACTCAACAGACCATGGTTGTATGTACTGAGAGACCCTACAGAGTTCCCTTCTAGAATCTTGGTACTCTTCTAAGTGTTACTTCATGAGTGTAATGTAATAGGTATTGACTGTTCAAGAATATATTCCCTCTTTGTGAGTCTGTAAGAAAAAGTTGAAGCTAACAGTTAATAATAGTGCTGTGGATTATGTAGTCCACAGATTTGCATTCTGTCTCCATGTTCAATGAGGTAATAGAAGTAGAACCTTGAGAAGTAACTATGGGATTTAAGGTCAGGCCAGGGTTGGCGTCCTTGCTCTGTTACTACAGTATAAAAGGAAGTTGCTAGGATGAAAAGGAGCGATAACACATTGTAAACTGTAAAGCCTTAAAATGCTGCAGTGTTCAGGATTTTTTTTTTTTGAATTTTTTTTTTAATACAGCGGGTTCTTATTAGTTATCTGTTTTATACATATCAGTGTATATAGGTCAATCCCAGTGTCCCAGTTCATCCCCCCCACCCCCCATGCTTTCCCCCTTTGGTGTCCGTACGTTTGTTTTCTACTTCTGTGTCTCTATTTCTGCCTTGCAGACTGGCTCATCTGCACCATTTTTCTAGATTCCACATATATGCATTAATATACGATATTTGTTTTTCTCTTTCTGACTTCACTCTGTATGACAGTCTCTAGTGTTCAGGATTAATGGGAATCAGGCATAGTAAGGTGATGGACTAGCTGGGGTTTTAAGGAAGTCATCAAATAGTTATTGAGGGTACATGCCAGGCACTGTTCCAGTCATGAGGCTGTATCTGTGGACAAGCTAGTCAGGGTTTGACCTCATGAACCTTATATTCCAATGTAAGAGACCATAAACAAGGCAAATAAATAGATAATTTCAGGCAGTAAGGCCAAGAAGAAAAATAAAGTTGTATGGAGACTAGAGGGTGGGTGAGGATAGGGTGTTCAGAGTAGGTGACAGGTGAGTAGAGACCTAAAGGAGACAAGGGAGCAAATTATGCAATGGTCTGGGGAGGAATAGGCTTCCTAGACAAGAGGAATAGTTAAGTGTAAAGACTCTGAGATGGGAATGAGCTTGGCTTCTTTGAGGAACAGCCAGAAGACCACCATGTTAGAACAAAGTGTGTTAAAGGTTGGTTATGAAAACCATTGCGTTAGGGTATAGGAAGAGGGAGGCAGTTACACAGTGGCCAGAAAGAAAGGGTAAAATAGACCCCAAAAAGAAATTTAGGAGATTAAAATGGGCTCTGTTAACTTCTACCTAGCTTCCCAGTAGGGGGGATGGGAGGTATTTTGAGTACATTTTTGGTATTTCTAGGTGCCCTGAATCCTCTGCTATGTCCCGTGTGCCAGCAGATGTAAGAAATCTTCAAAGAGCACAGACTGATTCCTTGGGGGCTCCTGAAGACTTTGAAGACAGGAACTGGAGTTGGGTGGGTGTGGGAATAGTAGAAAGTACCTGGGTCCTAGTCTTGGCTCAGCCGATGACTTATTATGTCCACACTGGGTTTATCATCTAGCTCAAGTTCCTTTTTATGAACGAGGAAAATTTCACGTATCTACTCCACCAATTAGATGATGTGTATCTGTGTGTGAAAGCTCTTGTAAGTGTATGAATTACTCTGTAAGTCCCTGTACAGTTTACAATCAGTTTTCCTATAGAAACATACAGATGGAGTTAGAAGTTCCCAGGTGACCATGTAGCCCATAATTAATGTGTCTGAAATGTAATCTTTTTAGTACAGTACATCGAAATCATCGTTTGACACTAATTGTTTTTAGATTGCTAGCATGAACACAGCGCTTTTTGCTGGAGCCCACACTGGAACCAGGACTCCACTCTCCCACTCCATGCAGCAGGGCAAGCTCCCTGAGCTCTAGACCAGTGCTTCTTGCATTCAGAGTGTGGAATAAAGTCTGGTAGGGTGAGGTGGGGATTAGGAACCAGAGTTGGGAGGCAAGAAGAGATGGTGGGGATAGGGTATTCACTTTTGGTTTCTCCCTGTATGCCTGTCTTTTTTCAAAAATCCAGAACCAGCAGTCCACGGATAACTGGAATGGGATTTTGAGGGAGGGTGTCTTGGGATTTGGTTAATGGCGAGGGGTGGTGATGGGACAGGGCTTTCTCTCTCTCTTCCTTTCCCCTTCCCTAGAATTTCTGAGTTGGTGATAAATGGGCTGAAGAAGGTTTCTTCTGACCTGTCTCAAACTTACTACTTATTTTTACGTGGTACCAGTTTCGCACTGAGGGGCGATGAGAAGTGGGATTGGAGGAGTGCTGTGTGGGAGAATAGCTGTTGGGGAGGGATTCCCAGTGACCGAGGAGAGGAGGGAAAGGATTCCCTGGCTTCCTTCCTGGTCAGCGGCATTAGTGCTGTTCGCTGCTTCTGTGTGCCAGGGCTGCCTGCACCACACAGCTCACTTCACAAGCCTTGATCCCCTTGTGAGGGACAAGTTCTGGTTGGGTGTTTCCTGCATTTTTTCACGTCCTACCTCTGTCCAAGATCTATAGTCAGTATATCAAAATAGTGAAAACAGATTGTAAAATAATTTTTCATAAAATATATACTCTGTTTTGACACTTGGATTACAATTACAACTTACGTTTTTTGTCTTTTTTGTAGAAAATACAGTAATTTTAAAACATTTTAAAGTAGTCATTTAAAAATCAGATAATATGGATTCAGGGTATTTTTAAGCAGGAGTTTTTTACTTGACTTCACAAAAATACATGTGAAGTGAAACTGAAGTGCATTGTCCAAATGCGGTGCCCATATGTGTGAGCAAGTGGATGGGCTCAAGTCAGAACTGGGTCCACAGCCGCGCGTGGCTGCCTGCTGGCTATGTGGTCTTTGGCACTTTGCCTAACCTTTTATGAGCCTCATTTTCCTCATTTATAAAATGGAGATGGTAACTACTTCTCTGGGTTACTGTATGCATCAGTGTATGGCGGGTACTCAGTTCTTAGTGCTTATGATCAGTGGAGTAAAAGCAAGCAAAAGCAAGGAGGTATTAGCAAAGAAAAAGTTAATTTTTTGGTTCTTTACCAGTGTAATGGTAGCATATGTTATAATGCTCTGATAAGGGTTTCCAAGAAAAGGCCATTTGTAACATTTTTTCTCTCAACAGGAAAAATGCCAGCTGCGGAACGAGGAGCGCAGGCCGCACGACCTCAGCAGGCACTGGGGGGATGTGGCGATTCTACACAGAAGATTCACCGGGGCTCAAAGTGTAAGTCCTGGGAGCAGACCTTGTGCTTCTGTCCAGAATCACAGAGCCCTTTGGCAGCACTCTCTCTTTGCCACCAGTGGTGTTTGCTTTGATGAGATTTGTAATACACAGCAGCTTCCTTTGTGCCAGGTGGGCGGGGTTTGGTTTGTCCATATAGCAGCCAATTAGTTTAGGGCCTGGAGTGACATCTGTTCATGGTTTGAGTGAAAGCAAGGGAACATCTTCATGTAGCTCTGTCAGAATAAATGATGGGAATAGAGAGAACTGGAGGGAAAATGGTTTAATTAGGTGAAATTGCTCTTCATTTGGTGTTCTTGTCCGACACTGAGAAACAGGAGTAACCATTTGAATAGGAGCTAGGTGATTTGTCAAAGCTCTCCTGGAGGCATAAGCTGATATTATTGCAGTCTAATGGGAGTTTCTGCATTAGGCTGTGTTACCAAAAGTTCTTTGGCCTCCTTGCCGTTGGTGGGTGGTGACTGGACCCCTATCACTTCCCAAGTTCTAGGCCTGGGAACGCTCATTAGGTGATAGGATATGGGCATCTGGGGGAACCCCTGTCCCCATGCCTCACCTCGCTTTCTGGTACTGTGAAACCTAATCCCACAGGTTTCTGACCAGGTAGGCTCCAGGACACCACTGCTTACAGCTGTTTCCTGACTGAATCCAGTGGATGACGAATTGGAAAAATGACAGCAGCTCTCATTCGTATAGCACCTCAGGTTCAGAAGTTCAGATTCAGAAAGGCAAAGCTACTTGTCAAAGACAAACAGCCAGCAAGAGCTGGAACCAGATATTCTGGGACTGTTAAATTCCATGCTCTTTCCATTCTGCCTGTTTGGTAACAGAGACAAAATCAGATTTATTTGGATTAGTTTAATTAACTTTTGACCACTAGCTTGACTTAGATCACAAATTTAATTTAGAAAGACTTCCCTAGAATTCTTGAGGTTTTGTTTTATTTACTTATTTACTTACTTATTTATTTACTTATTTACTTATTTATTTATTTACTTATTTATTTCCCTGTTATGACGAAGACTTACAAGGTGAGAATGTATTTCAGGAAGTAATTCTTGGGGTTGGGGATGTGTGAGTTGGCAGCGTTTTGGTCCTTGTTAGAGGTAATTCTTCTGAGTATTTCAGAGACAGATTTTGAAGCCCCTTGCTCTTCAGGGTATCCAGGGGACAACATTTTAAACCCTTATCGAGGTGGTGAAACAACTGTCCTCTTGTGGGTGAATCTGGCTTGTTCGCTTTGGGCTGTTGTGCAGCCAGGCTTGCTTGCTGCTGTTGTGAGTCCTAGGAATCGACAGAAGCTATTCCTTTGCAGTGTCATAAACCACAGTCTCATCATACCAGAGAGAGAGGTTTATGGTGAAAGGACACAGTTGGGAAATTGTATCCTCAAATCCACATCTTGGAGCAGTCAGGTACCATCTTGGAGCTTGCTGTTGGCTCTTCCTGGGAGTTAGAATTCTTTTTCAGGTTGATAATAGTAGCATTTCCTGAGAGCTTACTAGAAGCCTGCACCGTGTGTGTGTTAATATATTTACTACCTCAGCAACCCTATGAGAGAGGTGCTGTGATTATCCCCACTTTACAGATGAGGAAAATGATGTTTGGAGCAGGTGAGTCACAGGGCCACAGTCACAGCTTGTGAGGGACAGAGTTGGTTTCTAGACTCCAGCGCTTGGACTCTAAGCACGGCACTCTCAGCTTTATGGCTGATGTTACCTAATGGCGCTGTAAAGTAAGGCAGTGTGATCCAGTGCATCGTGATGACGATCTCTTCCTAGGTACTTTTAAGTGTGTTTACTCCCATAATTGTACACATTTGGAAGAACACACTAGTGCAGCAAGGACTTGGATCTCCGTGCACTGATCGTCGTCCACTAGTGGACTCTTGCTACCTGCTGCTCCGCTGGGTTACTCTACTGCCCTAATTATAAAGACTCCTGGGCTCTTTTCCTGTGTCCACCCCCAGGTGTATCTGGGAGGTGAAGGGACATCTTGAATTCTTCAAAACTGTTGTTGGCAAGAAGAGTCAAAAAGACGAGGCCTTTGACTGACATCAGCATTGACAGGTTGTGTAAAATCAAGGAGTTCTACCTTTAAGAAACCCGTGTACTAATTCTCAACCTGGAAAGCATTTGATGTAGGGAAGGGCTGATGAGTAAAATCTACTTCCTTTCTACAGTAAACTAAATATAAATCAAACTTAATTAATGTTGCCTAGAATGTTTGCTCCCGTAAATATGGGAACCTTAAAGCAGTAAAATGAGCACTATGTGTGGAAGCAGAAAACCTGAGTTCAGATCCCTCCTTTCCATTCTGGCTCTGTGTTCTTAGGCTCTGTGTTCTTATTTCATAAGATTAATATTTGTTTCGCCTGTGTCTTCAGTTTGTTAATCATATGGGATCATATATTTGAAAATGCTTCATAACTTATAATGTGATATTCATCTTTGTTATGCCTAGTTTATTGTAGTTAGACGATGAAGGTTGTCTTTAAATATTAATTTGAAATAATAGTTTGGTAATTGGATCATTTGCACTTAAAGAGTTTGGGGAATTTTTAAAATTACTTTTTATTATGGAGAATATCAAATGCACGAAATTAAAGAGACTAGTGTCTCTAAGACATTAGATCCTTTTTTTGTATATATTTTAGTATGTTTCATTAAAAGATAAGGATTCCTCCTTTCTAAATAACCGCAATGCTGTCACCACAACCTCAAACTATCCACAGTAATAATTTTCGGAATGTTTTTAAATGATGTAAATAATATTCTTCTATGGATCTTAGGTGCTTTCCCCTCCCTTTTCCCCTAGGCAGTCTTTAATATTACAAATATAATAATGTATTATTACTGAAACTAAGCCTGCCTTTTCTTATTTCCAGTGGCCCTGTTCCAGTATTGGTTATGAGTCTTCTGTTCATCGCTTCTGTATTTATGTTGCACATTTGGGGCAAGTACACTCGTTCATAGATTCGGCTACATCCATCTGTCTGTCATGTGAAGAAGAAAGGAAAAAAACCCAACATATCTTGGACCAAAAGCATAGTGATTTTCTGTTCATGAGAAAGAAATTTTCTGTAAGCTTACTGTTTTACAGGGAACTTAATGAAAACTGATTTTAAGGAATCATTTTTTTCCTATGGCTAATAAACTTTTTAATTCATATACCAAGTCTCATTGCTTATGCCTGGCTGCTAGGGCCCTTAGTCTCTCTGCCTTTAGATTTACAAGTAAATATGTAGAAAGCGTTTTATGGAGATTGTTTTTTTGGTTGGATTGACAGTTTCTTATATGACCATGTAGTCATTCAAATGCACGATACTGTCAGTGGCCCTGGCTTGTTTTCTTCTAGGTATCTCTGTCTTGGTCCTTGTTATTTTGGGTGTTCTGTGGTTTTCAAGGAGTGTGCCTATGACTCCATCAGGCAGATCTGTGTTCAAAGGCAGCTGGTACCCAGCAGAATCGTCATAGAAATCATCCAGAAATCTTGGATGAAATGTTTGCTCATTCTGTTCTTTGTCTCTAAAACCATACATAATATTTTTGCCTCTTCTTTCTATCAGTTCTTAATTCTGTGGGTGTAGATGAGGGGTTTCAATCTATTTATCACTTGTTGCTAAACCCCTTTTGAAAGAATTCATTTGATAAATTGGATTTCTTATATAAAATTTTGTTTTCATTTTGAAAATTAAAGACCTTAATAATCAGTGTGAGATACCATTTCTAAACTGAGTTGATATAATTCCAACCAAAAATAAAAATTTTTGAAGTTTCACTTAGCTTATGCTGCCTTCTGGATATGAGCATTCACTTTCTGGTAGACCATAGGAAATACCAAGAATAGCTCAAAGGTGTGCACTCCAGGAGTCTAGGACTCTAAGCCACAATTTCTAAAGATTGAGATCCATGTAAAACGCTCTAGTTGTCCAGCAGAATCACAAAATGATGAAGAGGTGTATTAGTTTAAAAAATCGATAATTTGGAAAACATCTTTCTCTAAGCCTATTAAAAAAAAATTCTAGAACAGTTTCATAAGTGTTTTTCTTAAATCCTGGCTGAAAAGTAATTTTAGGTCCAAAGTGCCAAATTTAAGTGGTGAAAGTATGTATCTTTAAAAATGATTTCCTGGGGCGATATATGGGTGAGTGTGCTCTTGTAAATCCTAACAACAGATGGCAAATTATTGGGGAAAAAAATGATGCAAAACTGGTTCCCTTTGATCTTGGGAATTGATTATTGCATGAAATAAGTATCTTCATTTTGAAAGTCAGAGGAAAAAGTCTCAATTTCATTTGGAAGAAATTAAAGATGATAGTATCTATAATGGAATTTTTTTTTTTCTGATATATATATTTTTTTCATGTTGACAATACTAATAACAGTTAAAAGTTACACATTTAATTTGGGAAAGAAATCTGCTCCTCTGCGGGAGGGGGTCTGTTTTTCTTTGGGGGAGAAGCTGAAGCCACCTGGGGGAGCTATTTGGTTGTAAGGGGTGCACTCTCTTCACTGCACAGTGCTGCTGTTAGCCTCCTCTGCTTAGCAGTGGTCTCTAGTGGACTGACTGCTGAAAGTCACTGACTTTTCTGAGCTAGTGGTTTAGGAGAAAATGCTAGTTTTCAGTGGCAGAGCAAGATGCTTCATTCAGCAGAAGGAAAATTGGGGGTTGGGCATAAAAATGTACAACATTTATTATATAGCTGTTTTTGGCTCTGATGAGACAATGCTAATACCATAGCTGAGAGTCTTAGTGTTCAAGCTGTTCCTTTTTCCTCTCTTTTTCTTTTTTTCCAATTTTTAAAAATTGTGGTAAAATACACATAACATAAAAAGTACCACATTGGCAGTTTTTAAACTGTGCAAGTCAGTGGTATTGAATACATTCAGATTTTTGTGCAGCCATCACCACTGTCCATCTCCAGAACTCTTTTTCATCTTGCAAAACTGAAACTCTAAGCCCAGTAAATAATAACTCTACTCCCCCTCCCCCTTCCCCTCAGCCCCTGGCAACCACCATTCTACTTTCTGTCTCTATGAATTTGACTTTCTAAGTACCTCATATGAGTGGAATCATATATTTTTCCTTTTGTGACTGACTCATTCCACTTAGCATAATGTCCTCAAGATTCATCTACATTTTAGCATATGTCAGAATTTCCTTCCTTTTTAAGGCTGAATAATATTCCACTTATGTATATATCACATTTTATGTTCCTTTCTTTTTAAATAGGGATTCCTAGACTGTTATTTCTTGAGTCCTAGGGGATCATGAGTCATTTATAGTAATTTCAAAAACTTAACAAATTAGACCTTGACCTGCATTGAGGCTACCTTGGCCCAAAGAATCCTCAAGCTCCCTTGACTATGGGCTAAAATCTAGCCATTACTGAATGGACACAGCCAGCACATGCTGAATAGAAGCTCTAAGTGATTAAAACTGGGAAAGTGAATTACATTATAACTGCAATTTGAGCTGAGCCTTTTAAGTCACCGGGGAACAACCATATTGGGGAAAGCGCCCAAGAGTCCCTGAGGCTAGTGAGGGATGGAAAGACTAAGATCTCTGGGCCCAACAGTGCCTTGAACACATTCCAGTAAAAGAGTAGACGAGAAAAGATCTATCCCTGGGAGAGGCGAAACACGTTATATACCTTCTGTTTTCACACCTGTCCTAGTCTAGACTCCACTTTTTTTTCCAGGTGCTTATGTCCTCATAGGAAGAATTGAAAAAAACCTTCTGAAATGCAAATGTTGGCATCAAGTTAAAATGGATGAAAATGTCTACAAAGCTGGCTTCATTCAACAGGAAATACTGTACAGTATGTGGTGTTCCTATGCACAGGAACTCCAGAGCTGCACTGCCCCTCCCCTCAAGTGCTGCAGGAGGAGGGTTCTGGCCAGGACCAAGTTTGTTTGACTCTACTAGAAGGTCTAAACTTACTGCGCTTACGACCCCATCTTCCAGGCTTGGAAGTGTTTCTGACCTGGGTTCAGCTGCTGCCCTGCCATTTACCAGTTGTGGGATCATGGGTGTCTCACCTCTGTTTTTTGGGTCTCATTTTCCTTAGCTGTAAATGACTATAGATATGATAATTCCCACCAAACAGGAAGACTGAATGAGAAGAAAGATCCAAGAGTTGCTTTGTTAATTAGCTAACAGTTAACACATGCTTATTCTCAGTAATTTTGGAGATGTAGGTTTCTTATTAAATCAACAACCTAATGAGGAATTTACTATTTGCCCCATTTTACACAAGAGGAAACTGAAGTTTAAACCACTCAGCTTGTAAGTGGAAGGGCTGGGATTTAACTCCAGATCTCTGACTTACCCACTGCAGTCACATAGATAGGATTATTAAGTATTTGGGTTGAGGGCCAGGGAAGGGTATCACAACAATAGAGCTTGCACACAGAGCTTTAAATATAACACAATTCCAAGAAAGCGCCATCATTTGGTGTACTCCAGGCATTACATAGCTTCAGTTTGAGGTTTTGGCTCTGCAGAAGGAATTGGTTTCTCTATTTCAGTCCTGAGCTTTGTTCAGTCTATGGAACTCTTGTGTTTGTAGAGAAAGTGTAGTTGTTTATTCATTCAACAAACACTGATTACTGTGTGATATGCCTTTCTACTGGGGTTTTAGAAATGCCCTGGTGAGGTGACTCATGCTCAAAAGGCTAGGCATTTGGGTGTTCGGATCCTAGTCCCACTCGGGGCTGCCAGGGCTACAAGTCCTACGTAACTGTGATTGTGGAGACACCAGGCAGGGACACCCTCAAGGGCCCCTCAGCTACTGGCGAAATCAGTAGTTGGGACCACAGAGTAAGAACCAGTATGCTCATGGTGTGTGGGCAACGGTGCCAGGGATTGCAAAACTGGAGCTACCTTCCAGGAAATCTATACTGCATGGCCACTTGTATAACAGAGGGAAGACTGGGAAACCCTGGGATACTCTAGCTGGAAGGGCTGAGAGTTGACTGACTGTGTTCTCCCCATTGTACAACAGAGTTCTGGGGCCCCAGAGAGGAGGGGCTTGCCCAAGACTGTGCAGCAAGTCTGTAGTAGAGCAGAGGCCAGAACCAGGCTTCCTGTTTCCAGGCCAGGGCTCCACCTCCGAACTGCACTCTGAGCCCTATTTGGGGCCTCTGCATAAGCCAGCAGACATCTCTGGAGGCTAGACTCTGGAACGAGGTAAACCAAGTGGTGGGCTTTGCTCAGTGGGCAATGTTAATCAAAGGGAGAGGAGTAAAAGCAGCAAGGTTAGCTAGTAAAAATAATATGAATAATGTTAGTAAATTTAGGAGAAAGTCAACAAGTTCATAAGACTTGACGGAGAGACAAAATAGGGAGAAGCAGCCAGCAGAACTGCACTGTTTTGCATTCTTGTGACCACAAATGTTAGGTGAGCCAAGAACACAGCGAGATTGACCAACTAGGGTTAAAGTAAAGGCTAAACTTTTAAATACTATTCCTGGCCGCTCTGGCAACTAGGTCTCCTTCCCATGCTAAAGATAAAATACAACATGCAAATTAACTAAATAGAAATCACAGGTGTAGTCATACACAGTCTAGATCACTCCATTTGGGTAAAGGGCTGGAAGTTTGTACCTCACAAAGCAAATGAAGACACGAGAAGAACTTGAATTACATGTAAGAGGGTTAAATTAGCCCTGCCAAGTACTTGTCTTTCTCCCTATCGACGCTGGTCATAGGCGATGCAGGTGGTAAATCCTGTTCTTGCCTGCCCCTATGGTCTCAAGCTGTTCTAATAGACAGTAGTTGCTGGGAAGAAAACGGAAGCTCATTCTCCCAGGGCCCTGTCTAAACTGGTTTGGGCTGTAGACTTTAAACAGGGGCTCTCAAAGTTCAGCACGCACTGAATTCCCTCGGGGGCATCTGCTTCAGCTCCAGGGCAGATCTGGCTATCCCGGACTGGGCGTCCCGGCTCTCTAAAACACGAGGCACACGGTGGGGTTTATTCCAGGCCCATCGCAGGTACAAGTGTGTTAATTTTGTCCCCCTTTCTCTTTCAATCTTTAACTATGGTGCTATTTGTCCTGCAGTCTCTGCACTGCATCTGGGGAAATCCACCTGCCTTGGGTGGCTTTGCGTTTTGTGTATTTGTGACCTGGTGGTACGCACGGTCAGCTGGCAGTGGAGTGGAAGGCCCCGAGAGCCTGCAGAGTCCTGGTTCTCCCTTCAGTTCTCTTTGACTCAAGGCAGTACCTCTTTTCAGAGAGCATGTGCTGCCTGAATGAGCAAAACAAACTCTTGTCAGACTTCCTTTTGCAGTAGCCTTGCTGCACTGAAACCTTCAGTCAGCTCCAGGAGGCAATAAAAACATGAAAGGTGCTGCAAGTCTTTCATGACTGTGCTGGCAGGGATTCCCTTACTGGGTGGGCCATTAGATACTGGCTTGGCACTCCCCCACGTCTGTCCATCCGGATGGTGTAAAAGGCTCTAGCCGGCACATGTCCCACTGTGGGAGAGCTGTCGGGTCCACCACACTTGCGAACACTTCCATGAGACATAAGCGATGGTGGGAGGGGCCAGCAAACATTTGTAGTGATGTGTGCGTATCCTCTGCACTTCTTTTTGGTGCGTTTAGTAAACCGAAATTAAAGCAAATTTAGGTGAGTGGTGAGCTGTCACTCTCACCGATCTCTGAAGCTGGTGCAGGCTTGGTGGTCTGACCTTGCTCACTGCTCTTCCTCTTTTCCTCCTTCCCATTCCCCTCCTCCTCCTTTTCTTTTCGTTTTCTTTTCTCCTCTTCCCTTGACCCTCCCCTTCCCTTCTACCCTCCCATTACTCTCTTCTGTTCCACACAGCTCGAATATTCCTGGGCTATTGTTTGTACAAATACAATAAAGTGTGCAAAGAAACACAATCCTCCAATGAAAGTTATTTAAAAGTAATTCTGGTTTTCACTTACATTTTCCCAAGTTGCTATGGGTTGAATTGTGTGCTCCAAAATTTATATATTGAAGTCCTAACCCCTAATACCTCAGGATGTGACCTCATTTGGAGATGAGGTCTTTACAGAGGTAATTAAGTTAAACTGAGACATTAGCATGGTCCCTAATCTGATATGAACTGCATCCTCCTAAGAAGGAGAAGTTTGGACACAGGCAGCCATACAGGGAGAACACCTCGTGAACTTGAGGACATCCATCTACAAGCCAAGAAGAGAGGCCTGGAACAGGTTCTTTCCCTCACAGCCTTCAGACGGAACCAAACCTGTCAGCACCTCGACTTTGGACTTCTAGCCTTCAGAACTGTGAGACAATATGTTTCTATCATTTAAGCTACCCTGTTTGTGGTATTTGTTATGGCAGCCCTAGCAAACCAATACATACTAAAGGGGAAGCCAGTCTGTAATTCTCAGCGATGTTTTTAACCACCACCCTCCCTCCTGTCTTCCTAGTTCTCTCACATCTGCAGCAGCTGTGGAACCTCTTGATCTCTAAACTCCAGAAACCCTTCCCCACCACTAGCTTGAATGACTTCTATTTTTCTAACACCTCTCCTGCGGAGCAAGAAATCAGCAAACTTTGATTCATTGCTCTGGTAACTTAACCTTGAGAAAGGTGGTGCCCCAAATTGGAAACACAAGCATTTTGGGTCACTGGAAGTGGACAGCCTTAATGTAAATGCAAATATGGCCTATTTCATGCACAAGGTGAGCACGATTTCTATTTGGATTGTTTAGTCCAGAGACTTGTTTATGTCATGGTGAACTGAGAAAACCCCAGTGTTCTGACTCAAGACCAAGAAGACCTTGGTTGGTGGTAAATTCTTGGCAGGGAATTTGGTAGTGATCAGAGCTTGTTTAGCAGAGTGGATGGCATTCATACAGTAAGCATAAGCCTGGACCAGCGACGGCCTGGCACACCCAGCCAGGATTTGAGGGTATATACAGCAGCTTGGTGTCCAGATTCAAGTTTTCACTTATGTGTATTATCCTTGCATTCCTAGAATGAGCTCCACTCTGTCACTGTGATGAAAAGAGTTAACATAGCAGGCCGAACACTGCTATTTTTAGAGAGGTCAGTTTTCAAGGTTGGCCCCTGGCTGGTGGTCTGCAGACCTGGCATTTAAGGCTGATTGATGATGTGATTTCTCCTGTACCCGAGCTTTCCTTCTGAGAGTCTGGAATTTTGGTAGTTGTGCCTAGGCAACCACTGCCAATAAAATCTTTGGGCACTGTGTCTTTAACGGGCTTTCTGGGCAGAAACATCGCACACATGGTTGCATTCTTCACTGCTAGAGAAAGGATCATGCTTGATGTGTCCCTCACAGGAGGGAAAGAGTATAGGAAGCCTGCATGGATTTCTCCAGAACTCACCTGTGTCTTTTTCCTTCCATGATCCTATTTTGTATCGTTTCACTGTAATAAACCTTAGCCGTGCTGTGAGTACAACTATGTGCCGAGTCCTGTGAGTCATTCTAGAAAATCAACGAACATGCGGGTGGTCTTGGGGAATCCCTGAAAGAGTCACGGTGTTTTACTTTTTAATGTGTTGTTGGGTTGTGTTTGCTAATATTTTATGTTTTCTTTATTGATATTGTTCAGTTCAACTCCCATTTATCAAGCTTTTCTTCATGCACATTGTTCTAGACATTGACATATAGCAACTTCTTGAATCTTCTGAGGTGCCCGGGACAGCTCATTTTATAGGTGAGAAAGCTGAGGCCCACAGAGATGGAGTGACTCACCCAGCATCGTGGAGCTCCTGACTGCACAGCAGAGCTGGGAACCGGGGCTATCTGCCGCGATGTTAGTGTGACCAGCAGTCCCAGTTTGCCCTCGACTGAGGGTTTCCTGGAGCATGGCACTCTGAGTACTAAAACTGCGACGGTCCTGGGCAAAATCAGGACACCTGGTCACCCTACTTCAAGTCCACGGCTTTTTTAATACTTTATCCAACTAGATACTTCTATTTTCCTGAGGGAGAGCTTGTCCCCATTAGGAGGTGGCCTATTTAGGCCCAAATTGGAAGAGCCAGACACCTGGTCTCTCAAGGAGACCAATTTCCAAAGACCTTGCCTTAGTGCCAAACACTCTGCACCTCCCAACCCGCCTTGCTCTGTCTGCTCTTTCCTCTTCTCCACCAAGTGCACCCCCCATCTCTGCCCACCGCATTTTTCAGCATTACTGGTTTTAATTTCCTGCACCATCCCCTTTGCAAAAACTTCTTTCCCGATTTAATTACTATTTCTCTTAATTAAATTTCATTCTCTCGATTGTCGTTAAACTCCTGAAGTTGTTTCTCCAACGAATTTAACAGTGAGGCCCTATGCTTAGAGATTAATTGTCGTCATTTTGCCTTCAAACACAGGTACTTTCTTACTTCTCTTCAATTATCTGTGGGAAAAAGGAAAGTGACCATCCTTCTTCCCAGGGCCTCTCTGAGAACAAACACCGCTGGGGGCTGCCTTGAGAGAGAGAGAGAGAGAGGGTGGGGCGGTGGGGGGGATGCCAAGTCTCTTGAATTTTTCTCCCACCTTCTACTGAGTCTAATCTCAGGGTCTGTAAGTAGCCAGAGAGCCCCAGGTGACTCAGGCAGGTTCTTGAACAGGCTGGCGGAGGGGTGGGGGGGTGGGGAGGGGCTCCAGGGGCACAGCTCAGTTTTCAGAGGTGATGGTTCCCTGCCAGGAGGGGTTTGGGATGGTGTGGAGGGGAATAGGGGCTGGCTCTGGCCTCAAGCATCGCACCCAGCCAAGGTGTCTCAGAGGAACTAAGGCTGCGACTCAAAGGAACAGAAATACTTTCGGCTAGAACTTCCCTTCCCCGGAACGCCCCTCTTAGGAAACCAAAGCTTCAGTGCTCTACCCTCTGATGACCTTTCTCACGGTCTCAGTACAGCAGCCTTTTGACCTTTCAGCCTCAAACTCCTGTTTTCCCAGCTCCATCACCCCAGACTCTCCTCTGTCTTTGTGCACAGACCCTTGAAAAACGGTGGCTAGAGGAGGATACACGGTTCTGGGTGGGGCCAAGTCAGCTCCCTGTATGAGCTAGTTGCTGCATCCTATGCCCCTGTGTGGGTGAAGTACCCCGCAGAGGTACAAAGCACAGGCTCTGGGGCCCTCAGACCCAGCCTGGCACATACAGGCTGTGGCATCTTGTTTCTCCAATGCCCCAAGCCTCAGTTCCCTCGTCTGCAGATATTCAGATGTAGTACCATGTGAAAGGGGTACAGGGCTGCCTTTTCTTATATGTCAGGATTAAATGAAAGAACTGAAGTAAAGTATTCAGCACAGTGCTTGGTGCGTAATTAGCCTTAAACAACAAGTAGTATTACTCACACTGAGTAGCATTTGCTCCTATATGTCACAGAATCCCCATCTCTTAGGACTGAAAAGAAAACTGAAGTCCTTTAAGCCCTCTTATCTCCCCACCCATTTGATTATGAAATTTCTATTTGGTCTCTGACTCTGCTTGGATACCTCCTGGGATGGAGAGCACTGCTCTTGGGGAATCCCTGCCTTCTTTGGGTTACTCTATAGACGTCAATTAGCTCTGTTTACAGGTGTGATGCATTTAAACTGCTTTCCAGTTGCAGGGAACAGGAAGCTGTCCCCTATTCAACTACAATAATGTAGGCTGCCAGAGAACAGGACACAAATGATCATTTGGAGGATAATTCAGCAAATAACTCAATGACATACTCACAGGTGAAGGATTCAGGCTCTAGACTCTCCGCTTACCCAGTTCCTGGGGGGTCCAGTCCAGCTGAAGATAAGGTCCTGAGGATGAGGTAGAACCCAGTTAATTCAGACACGTTTTATAGACAAGGCCTCAAAAATCCCAAAGGAACCTTTGAAGTCACTCTTTTCCTGGGTTCACGAGGACTCATAAACAATACCATCCATCCCTGGTTATTCATGCTCATTAAACGTCAGAATAAAGAGCTTAGAGCTCAGGAGGGGCTCCATCCCCATTACTCCTGGGCCGCTTAGCTGCATTTATGATGAGAAGGCCCTGGGGTGTTTAATAAACTACCCGATTTGCCTAATAAAGTCCTCCCACGGTCCTGCTGTTACCAGCTTCATGTCGCACATTCTTGTGCTATTGGGATGGTGCCAGAACGTATTTAAATATCCCATTGTGTCTATTTCATTTTTATTTAAAGGAAATGAATTTCAAGGTTTAAAGCAGATTTTCTAATGTAAATGTACCTATGCACCTAGGTGTGAGGAGCCAGAAGTAAGGGAAGGATTACAGCATAGGAACTGTATTAGGCATTCATAGCTCATCTAACTGGAGATCCTGTTCTCCTGTGAACTGTGGTTTGAGAGACGGTGGATACTCATTGTTAGGAAGTACATATTTGTATAAAGCTGAATTAATTTTTATTTAGTGCTTAATAGATTTAATTTTACCTTAATGATATATTTTATTTCTTTTTTTTGGTATAAATTTATTTTACTTATTTATTTTTGGCTGCGGTGGGTCTTCGTTGCTCTGTGCGGGCTTTCTCTAGTTGCGGTGAGCGGGGGCTACTCTTCGTTGAGGTGCGCGGACTTCTCATTGCGGTGGCTTCTCTTGTTGTGGAGCACGGGCTCTAGGCGTGCGGGCTTCAGTAGTTGTGGCTCGCAGGCTCAATAGTTGTGGCTCACAGGCTCTAGAGCACAGGCTCAGTAGTTGTGGCACACGGGCTTAGTTGCTCCGTGGCATGTGGGATCTTCCCGGACCAGGGCTCAAACCCGTGTCCCCTGCATTGGCAGGCGGATTCTTAACCACTACGCCACCAGGGAAGCCCCAATGATATATTTTAAATGGACTCCTAGAAGGTTTGGATTGGACCTTAGAACTTAATTTGACCAATTCCTCCTGTTACAGATGAAAAAAATGAGGCCAGAGAGGTTAAAGGTTTTTCCCCAAATCACACAGGTAGTAATAAGTGTAGGGCTGGGATTCAAATCTAGGTTTTAAAAATTCAGATGGTATTGGTTCAAAACTCACCCCACGTGCCGTGAGGTAAGCTTCTTTAGCAGTCTCTCTGGCATAAAAGGGAAGTGTGAATGTTTCCTCATCCTCTAGCTCCAAGATCCTGTTTATTTGGAATGAGCCTGGTGGATCAACTTGCCTGCTCACAGCTGCTATCCCTTTGCATGCCACACTGAAGAGGAACCACAACCCCCTCTCCTTAACCTCCCCTCACATGCACACACGGCATCTACATATGTACAGCAGGCTTTATATGAGACTTGAGGAAAGAGGTTTGTGTCGAGAAAACCATGTTGCTCGTTTCCCCTTCTTTTTAGAGCACCCTTCTGTAGGATTCATCCCAGAAATTCCCCCACTTCAAAACACTGAATAACGCAGCTCATCAATTCCCTTTCACTCAGGACTGTGTTTTGTTGCAACAGAGACCTGTAAAACAATGCCTTAAATAAGGTTTATGATTTTTCTCTCATGTAAAAGAAGTCTGGAGGTAGGCATTCTAGGGCTGGTAAGGTAGTGCCACAATCTCATCAATGTCCTAACCTCCTCTCATCTTTCCATTTTGCCATCCTTAGCACAAGCCTACTGTCCTCAAGCAAGATCACCTCAGGACTGCAAAATGACTGCTGCAGCACAAGTCATTACATCCATGTTTCAGGTAGAGGAAGAGGGAAGGCCAATAAGGGGCCTGCCAACAGAGTCAGTGCCCCCTTTTCAGGGAGCATTCCCAGAAGTCTCATACTATAGTTATTCTTTCATTCAATTGGCCAGAAGTTACTCTCATGGGCACTCTTCTCTGGAGGGGAGCCTGAGAAATCTAATTTTTCAGTTGGCACATTGCTACCTCCAACACAGGGCCCTGTGTAAGTAAGAAGAGAAGAATAAATTTTGGGTAGGCAACCAGAATGTCTGCCACAACCCCCAACTCAGGTCTGGACCTATCTTTGCATCCCAGTGACTCATTATTCTATTAAACCTAAGAAGCCATCACAAGGCTGAAGGGAGGGAGCTGGAGTAAAAGAAATGGCTGAATCTTTCATCTGCTGTCTCCACTGACAGTCTCTGAAAGTGGATGGCAACAAAGAGATTTATTTGCCCAGTGATACGAAATTTACCACCCTCCTTAGAAGGCAGAAGCGGTTACAGTTGCCTTTTATTTTCCTATTGCTACACCCAAGGATTGTTGTGAGAATCAAAAGACAGATATGAGACAGCATGTTATAAACTATAAAACACTATTCAGCAACAGAAATGATCGTTTATCATTATTATGAGTGTTGTCACGTCTTCTAAAGCCGTGTGCTCGGCTGAAGAAAAGGATTTTCTGAGAGAGAGCAAGAGTGAGAGCCAAAGAGGAAAGGAGAGAAAGAGTGAGGGGGAGGGGGGAAGGGAGAAGGGAAATGGGGAGAGAGAAGAGTGGAGGCCCCTTTTCTATCAAAGGCAGAACAAAAATATATTGACATAATTGAATCCTATGTCTGACCCAAACACATATACAGCTACCTGGGAGACAGCATCAAAGTTCTTTGCTCAGGGTTCTCTGATTATTTAAAAAATATCTCCCTCATTTTTAAGCAATATATGTATACTGAAGACTATGTGAACCATATGAAAAGGCACAAGGAAGTTTTTCTTAAAAACCTGCTTTATTGATATATAATTGACATATCATAAACTGTGCACATTTCAAGTGTGTAATTTTATATATTTTGACATAAGTATATACCCATGAATCCATCACTACCATCAACATAATGAATACATCCATCACCCCCAAAAGTTTCCTCACACTCCCTCCCTCCTGCCCCTTCCTGGCCAACCCCCTTCCTGCCAGGAATCAACCGATCTGCTTTCTGCCACTCTAGATTCCTTTGCATTTTCTTGAATTTTATACAAATGGAATATAAAATTCCATAAAAACATGTACGATGTATGTGCTCTTTTTTGTTTAGCTTCATTCACTTGGTATAATAATATAAAAACAAAAAAAAAAAACAAAAAAATGCCAACAAACCTCACAACTTACAGAGAAGTATAATTAATGACATAACACAGATCCACCAGGACTGAGAAGTTAATTAGCCATATTCGCTTCAGCTCTTCTCGTTTTTTTTTTTTTAAGGGTTTAATTAATTAATTAATTAATTAATTTTTGGCTGTGTTGGGTCTTCATTCCTGTGCAAGGGCCTTCTCCAGTTGTGGCGAGCAGGGGCCACCCTTCATCGCAGTGCGCGGGCCTCTCACTATCGCGGCCTCTCTTGTTGTGGAGCACAGGCTCCAGACGCGCAGGCAGATCCGCGGCATGTGGGATCTTCCCGGATCAGGGCTCGAACCCGTGTCCCCTGCATTGGCAGGCAGACTCCCAACCACTGCGCCACCAGGGAAGCCCTCTCCTCGTTTTTTTAATGTGATTTATACAAGAAAAAAATTGTAAAAATTTGCATAATTCAATGAATAATTATAAAGCAAACCCCTGTGGGCAACAAATGAACCCTGTAAGCACCTTGTTATCTTCTGTGTCCCCTCCCTGACAGCTATGTCTTCCCCCCCAGTTCCAGGTCATCACTATCCCCACTTTTGGGAGACTCACTTTCTTGCTTGCTTTTCTGGTTTTATGACCTAGGTATCCGTCCCAGTATGGTAGAGTTGAGCCACCTGTTTGTGAACTTTATATGAATGAAATCATACTGTTTGTCTTCTTCTGTGACTTGTATTTTTTACCGTTACGTTTAGGAGATTAGCCATGTTGTGTCACGTGGCTGTGGTTTGTTCATTTTAATGGCTGTATTCAATTTTATGAATATACTGCAGCGTGGCATGGCCCACACTAGAAAGAAACGTTTTAAATGTGATCATCACTGTTTGGCCTGTGTTGGCACCCAAGCCTTGTACCCATCAGGCAGTCGTCACAGGACAGAAACAAGTGAAACACCCCAACTCCTGCTGCCACTCCCCTGACCCCACCCTGTGTCCATAGAAAGTTAACCCATTAATATTCACATATGCAAATCATAAATATTTACAACAATATCTTCTGTCCTGACATAGTATTCTTTCTGAAGAAGCAAAGCACAAAGCAGCTTCTAAAAAAAAAATCATGAACTTCATGTAATTTCATTAGTCAGCCCAGGCTAATAAAAAAGTACCACAGACTGGGTGGCTTAAACAACAGAAATGTATTTTTTCTCATAGACCTGGAGGTTGGAAGTCCAGGATCAAGGAGTCAGTAGGTTTGGTTTCCACTGAAGCTTCTCTCTGGCTTACAAAGGGCTGCCTTCTCCCTGTTTCCTCACGTTTCCTTCTCCTCTGTCTTCTCATCGTATTCCCTCTGTCCATCTCTGTTTCCTAATCTTCTCTTTAAAGACCCCAGTCAGATTAGATTAGGACCCATCCCAATGGCCACAGTTTACCTTAATCACCTGTTTCAAGGCCCTGTTTCCAAATATGGTCATGGTCTGAGGTACTAGGGGTTAGGACTTCAAAACATGAATTTTGGGGGAGGCACCATTCAGCCCATAGCAGTTGCGTTGATCTTAATACAGCTAGTTATATTCTCCGTGGGAGAAAGAAAAACAAGGATGAGGTCAGACACTCTCCTTCTACAGCCTGCTCTTCCCCTTTCACTCTTTTCCTCAGGCCTTCAATCCAGAACGTCCTAGCTCACTGCTCCTAAATGATGCTCTCACTATAAATTACATAGGAAACATAAGACATCAAAACCTAGTTTTACGTTCCTTTGTGTATAAGAAATAGTAAGAGTCACTGAAGTCGGTGCTTGCAGTCTGAGACTTTTCTAAAAAGGGTTCAGTGCATTATTCAAGTTGAAAAAATAATAATTTGGACCTTAGCCTGTCTCCAGCAGATGGACGATGCTGCCCGTCCCCTGCCCTTTCTTAAGAAGTTCCCTTTATTCTGTGATACCCTAAGTGTCTGCTGGCATGGTGGTTTACAAGCACCTTCTCACGTGGTGAATAATTAGGTCCTAATCACCACCCAGTGAAGTAGAGAAATCATTTGAATCCCTGTTGTACAGATGAGATAACTGGAGCATAAAGAATGTGGGATTTTCAAGGTCACACGGCAAGAAAGGCACAAAGCCAGTTTCCATTTCTCAGTCTAGGTAATATGAATTCCACAGTCCCATGTTGCCTTCTCTCCCCAAAGTGGCGGTCCATCCACCAATTTTTTGTTTCAATTGGGGTGCAGTGGTGCTAGTCATTGGGAGGGGGAACAGCTGAAAACACTATGATGACTCAGGGCAGTCAATAAGAAAATGGACTTTCTCGGTGAGGCGGAGATGGGGAAGTAGTCATCTTCTTTCTTCTGATAGCAGGGTGTACGTTTTGTTTTTCAATCAGCATGCTCACTAGATCCTTCTTACTCTTTGCCTTTCATGCTTTTAAAGCTTACCCACAAGCATTTTTTTCATTCCATCTGTATTTAGTAGTGGTTGTTCTACTACAAAGAAGACTTTCCTCTCTTCTCCATCTATTTGTGTACTCTTTTACTAATTTATATCACTATAGTCTCATGGATTCTTATTTTATTCAATGAGTTTTTGTTTTATTCCATGGGTTTCGATGACCAGACTGTGCTTGTTCAGTGGGAACCCCTTCATTCTGGCTCCTGGGTCCTCTTGACATGTTCCCATAAGTCCATGAGCCTATCCTTACTTGGCACAAAAAGGTGTTCCACATTTTTCTCGTATTTTCACTGCCCCAGCCTTAAACTCACTGTATTTTGAGAATTGGTGGATACCACCCAATGTTAAAAGTTGAAGTCTTGAACCACTGTAGGAGCCAGTGGAAACAGTGATTTCTCCTCAAATTATGACCCTTCTTGACCTTCAGATGAAAGGATTAAGAGGATGATTGTCCCCATGTGCTTGTAATTCATCCCAAGGATAAACAAATCTACTGTCTTAAGATTCTCATGATTTCCATTTCATGGAAGAGAATTTCAAACTGAGCCTCAGACGACACTAGGTGGGAAACAGGAGTTCAAATCTGTGGGATGGGGTAACAGGAGATCAATACGGAACGGACTGCCGCCCTTACTAACGGTGACCCTGACCCACACAAGCCTGTCCTCCCAAGGAGCCTGCAAAGCCGGCGGCAGAGCAGTAAGCCTCAGGGTACAGAGGACCATGTCACTCTGAACTCCCAGATGGTGAAAGGTGAGCCTCTGTCCTGGGGACACGGGGGTGGGCGGGGTGGCCTCTCTACACTCACAGGTGCAGCCAGAGCCGACTCTAAGATAAGACAGGTTTGATCATGGCTCCTTTTCTTTTCCATTAAAAATAATTTCAATTAGGAAAGACGTTAAGCTTACAGAAAGTTATAGATAAAAATGTCATAAGCACCAATGTACCCATCACTAGATGGAAGAAATGTTAACATTAGCCTTAGATCCTTTTAGAAAGAAAGTAAAACTACAGATAAAGTTGAAACCCCATTGCCCTCCCTCTCTCTCCAGAGGTAACTCTCAAGTTAGTACGCAGCTTCTCGGTGCTCAATATTACTTTGTTTTCACGTGGGTAAACACCAATATATAGTATTGTCTTGTGTACTTAAAACATTTCATAAGCAGTATTGTTACCCACGCTATGCAGCCAAGGCTCCAGGAGCGGAAACTGTTTTTTTTTTTCAATCATACAGGTTAGTTGTTTTTTATCAACAGGAAGCCACGAAGGCCAGAGACAAAACCAGACTGAACCAGCTAGGTCCAAGATGGCGGGCAAAGTAGGCTAAAGGTCACTGCTTTCCTTGCCTTGATTTATCTCTGTGTTTCCATACCAACCCCTGAGAGCTGAAAGGTACTTACCCTGATTTATCTCTGTGTTTGTTTCAGAAGTACCTGGTGTTTGGCAGAGATGCTTCGCGGGCTGTACTTTGAGAGATACACAGTGGTCAACCATCCCAAACCAGCTCTGACCACGACGGGGACACGCCTGCGCAGATGAAACCAGGGGGCTGTCCCAGCATTACCTTTGCTTCATTACCTTGCTAACATCTCCGCCCAAAGCGGGGATTTGTGCTCTGCTAGGCACAATTTGTTCCACGTGCAAAGGAGCGTGGAAGACTGCGCATGACCTGGCTGCCCCTGGAAATCGCCACCCCTTTTCTAGAGCCCTGATGACCCTCTGCCTCGTAACCCTAAAATTCCCTTACTCCCCTCTCTTTGGGGAGAAGGTGCTTTTAGAGCTTGAGCTTCCCTTCTCCATTCTCTGGCCTTTGAGTAAAAGCCTGTTTTGCTTGCACCAAACTCAATTTCATTATTGGGAGCTCGAAACTGAGTGGGAAAGAACTCCCTGTCTGATAGGGGGTTGGGGGAAGGGAGAGCTTAGGTTCAGCTAGGGCACCAAGAGGGGGGGTCTCACGTCTAATTCAGTAACATCACCATACTGCTTGTATCCGTTTTCAACTGGCTTTTAATTTTCACCTAACAGCGAGATTTATTGATATTAATAATGTAGATTTAGTTCATTCATTTTATCTGTTAAGATAGTATTTTGTTGTATGACATTTCTATAATGATATATGATATTACTCTTAATAGTCCTAATGCTTTGTATATTGGATTTTCTTTGAAGATAATAAACTCACCTGGAATAATGACAGTTTTGTTTCTTACTTTATATCCCTAAATCTCTTATTTCTATTTTTAGTATAATGTTGGCTAGGAGTTCAAGTGGGGATTATTTTCTTGTTGTTTTTCTGATTTAAAAGAGATTTTAAGGTTTGCATTTAGGTATGATGCTTGTGGTAGGTTTTTGGTAGTTACCTTTTTACCAGGTTAAGGAACCTACCTCCTAGTACTATTTTGCCCAAGGTGTTTTTTCCCAAAGTCCATTCATGACTGACTTCATTATGTTTCTTTTTCTGAACCTATTGACATGATTATATAATTTTCTCCTTCTAATTTCCCAATTTAGTAAATTACATCAGTAGATTTCCTAATGTTAAAGTATTCTATATTTTTAAGGAAAAGATAAGATAGAGGACCGTCCTCTATTTGATCATGATGTATTTCTTTTTATACATTGCTCAATTAAGTTTGCTATCCTGTCTGTCTGCTATCTGTCTATGTATCTATTTAAAAATTTCTTGTATTTGGGTACATGTTTGAAGTGGGGGGCCTGTACATATTTCCCCCCTGTCTGGTTTGTTATCTAGACTATATTGGCTTCATAAAATAAGTTGAGGAGTTTCATCTTTATTTACTGTCTGGAAGAATTTATATATAATTGGAATTATCTGTTCTATGAAAGTTTAGAGGATCCACCTGGAGAGCCATCTGTAACGTATAATTTTTTTGTGGGAAAATTGAAAAACTATTAATTCAAGTTCTTATTTTGTTATAAAAACAATTGGGTTTTCCATTTCTTCTCAAGTTAGTAATGGCAAATATGGTACTTTACATTGGGGTAGACAAACTATGGCCTGTGAGCCAAATGCAGCAGCTTTTTGTTTTTGTAAATAAAGTTTTATTGGAACACAGCCATGCAATTCATTTATATATTGTCTATGGCTGATTAGGCTGTGCTCACCTAATCAATCCCCAGTACCTATCCTCTATCTCCTTGAATCTCAGAGCTTTTCTATTCTCAGTATAGATGAAGAGTTTAAGAATTGAATTTTCAACTCACTTCATCCAACCATTTACTCATCCATCCATCCGTCCATTCAGTGTCTATTTACTGGGTGTCTACATTCTCAACATTATTCTAAAGCACTAGGGATATAGCAATGAACAAACAAGTCCATGCCCTCATGAGGCTTACATTCAAAGATGGAGACTCAGACAATAGACAAATAAGATAGTACATATACAATATGCCTGGTGTATTTGGGAGAAAAGTAGAGAGAAAGCCTTTAGCTACCATTTCCATTTCTGTAACATTCTTTGGTCTATTCAAGTTCTTTTTGTATCAATATTGCATTTTCCATATTTTACAATTTATCAGTTTAATGTAGGTTTTCAAATTTATTACTGTGGAGGGTTTCATTCTTCTATTTTCAACTTTTTGTACCATTGTCTTTTGCAGATAACATACTGTTGGATTTTATTTTTTTAAAGTGCAGTCTGACTCTTTTTCTCTTCTAATTGGGACAGTTAGCCCATTTATATTTACTTTATATATTTAAACTTAGTTGCCATCTTTTTTCATATTTTCCTTTTATATGTCTTCTTTTATTTCTTTTTATTCTTGCTTCACTGGATGTATTGAATTTTCTTCTGCTGGTTTAAAAGTTATACTCTATTTTGTGCATCTGATGATTGCTTTAAACTTAAGACTAATATATATTTAAAAAATTTCCCCTATTAATCTGTTAAACTTGTCAATATTTATGTCTTTCCCCTAAAAAGACAAATACTCTAGTCTGCTCTCATGTCCTTCAGTTTCTTCCCCACCCCCTTCCTATGCCATCATTATATGAAAATGATTTTTCTTTCTTTTTCAATCATGCTAGATTTTTTTTATTACCTTCCTAGATTTATGTCTCTAAAATTTTGAGTACTTTTTCCAAAATTATTTTCAATGTGTGGTAACCCTTTTGGTACCTTGTATGCCTGAGAATGTTTTTTACTACCCCTCATATGTTAATGCCAATTTTTGGATATAAAGTTCTACCTTCCAGATTATTTTCTTTCAATTAAAAAAAAATTACTTTCATCTTCTTGTATCCAACACTTCTTTTGCAAAGACTAATGCTTCTCTGTAGATAATCTACTCTTTCTTTAGGTATTTCTCTGCTTTGTCTAGGTAGGTATTCTCTACCCTTGGAAGTCTTTTCAAATTTTACCTTTGTCTTTGGGACAATTAAAAAAAAATATTACTACAATCTAAGTATGGGTTTTCATTCTCTGTCTACTTTCAATGTGATGTCTTTCATCTTTCCTTGATTCTAGAAAATTAATGTCCATTTATTTGTTCAAATATTTTCACCTTTCTATTTTTGTTTTCCTCGCTCGTTAGAACTCCTATTATTTGGATGTTGAAATTTTTACATCTAATCTCTTTATTTCTTAGATTTTTTTTCTTTTGTGTTTCTTTAAAAAAATTTTTTTTCTGTTGCCATCTGGAAGAATTCCTCATTTTGATCTTTCAGTTCACTAATATATTCTTCAGCTAAATCTGTCCTATCATTTATCTGCATTTATCTGATCTAATGTGAATATTTCCGCCTGGTTTTAAAATGATTTGTTGTCCTTGTCTCATTATCCAAATATTTATTATGTTTATTTTAAATTCTTGGTCTATTCTTCTGTTTCATATAGTCCACAGTGTTCCATTTGCCATTTTTATTGTAATTTTGTTCTGTAGTCTTTCTTTTCAGATGTCTATTTTTTTTTCCCAGTGAGCTCATGCTACTCTGGTAATGTATATTGGGGGATTTCCAACAGAGAGTTCTAGTCTCCATCTGTCCCTGTGAATATAAAGTGTGGGTTGTGGATAGTGTAACCACAGGGCCACTATTGATCACACCTGATTGCTAACTCCTCATAAGGCAACCCTTTGGTTCAGGGTTTCAACTTTAAACCTTTCAGGACAAGATGCAACACAGTATCTTGGATTGGATCTTGGAAAAGAATAAGGACAATAATAGAAAAAGCCTGGCAAAATCTGAATGTAGTTTTGTTAATAGTGATGTACCCATGTTAATTGTACTGCAGTTATGTAAGACATTAACATGAGTAGAAACTGGGTGAAGGGAAAGGGAGTACAAGAAACTTTTCTGCAAGTCTAACATTATTGTACTATTGCTGAAACTTTTCTGCAAATCTAACATTATTCCAAAATAAAAGATTTTTATAAATATTTTTGATAATAAGTGAGCTGGACACTCATGATATGTGTAATTATCTATAGGTGTATTTCACTTTAAATGAAACATTTAAAAAGTGTAAAACACACACACACACACACACACACACTCATACCCCTTAAAAACCCTTTCAGTCGAAGCACCAGTGGGCAGACAAAACCACCCTTGGTTGTAATCCTCCGGCTTTGAGGTTCTGAGAGGGGAGGGTTGGAAGAGTGAAAGCTCAAGGCAAGCTGGTCCATCTTCACGTGAAGTTGTCCCACAGTTCACTGATGCTCTTCTTATTTTCAAAAGTTCTATTTTCTCAAGTTCAGTAATCTTTTTTTCTGCACTGTCTAATCCACTGTTAATCCAATCGGTGTATTTTAAAATCTCAGACATAGTTTTCATCTCTAGAAGTCTTATTTGGGTCCCAGGAAAGTCACTGTGGAGAGGCTGCCTGCTTAGGGACTACATTCCCAGTCCCCTTTATAGGTGGACATGCGGCTTAGAGGCAGGCCACAGAATGTGAGTGCCAGTGATGTTCACCTCCCACACGGGCTAATGCACATGCTTCTCCCCTTCCAGTTGGTTGGAATGGAGACCCCTGGAGTCAGCAGGTGACAATGGCAGAGCCTGCAATATCTGGGAACTAGCCCACCTAACTAGGGCATGAACAATTTTTGCTATCATGGTGGTGAAACTACAACGTTATGTTAAGAACATTTTCAGTAATAAAGTGACTTGATCATTTGGTAAATTGACCTTTGACAATCCAATTTCCAGCAAATTCTTCCTTGAGGGTATATATATATATGAATAACTTTGGCTTGCTTCCTTTGGAAAGACCAAGTGGTGTTTTGAGTAGAATAACACACCAGTTTTAGCTAAGAGCTGATTTTACTCAAAGATTTGCATATTTTATAGATTTTTTTTTACCCTGTGGTTAGATGAGGAAGGACTTGCCTCCATTCTTTTCCTTCCATTCACAGGACGCCAAGCCCCCTCTCATGCTCCCCCTACTGTTACAAGGAAGACAACTTAAGAGGAAGAAACCAAGGGAACTAGAGAGAGGGAGAGAGAGAGATGGAAATCACAGAGGAAACTCACTCAATGTTGTCAAACGTAGACTAACGTAGATGAGAAAGACTCAAGGGGAAAAGGAAAGAACATTTTGCCCCATCCGTGTGTGTGTGTGTGTGCATACTTGATTGCTGAATTACTAAAACATGTCCAGTAATGTCCTGTCCTTCTTAATGTTAGAGGCATAACAATGGACTTATAGGTCTAACTCCCTTATTTTATAGATGGACAAGCTGAGACCCATATAGACACAGGCCTGCTCGAGGTCACTGTTCATAAGTTGCAGACTTGGGATTTCCCAAATTCACTTGATTCAGGCTTCACAGAGGCCCCCTCCCACTCCTCCTGCCCAAATGCACATTCAAGCTACGGAACTTGCCTCTCTGTGGGCTGGTGAAAACCACAGGGTGAGCCTTCAGGGAGATAAGGTCCCCATCATCACTATGCTGGCACCCAAACAGACTGCACAGCGCAGGGAGAATGACATGGCAGAGAGGAGCTTCCCACACAGGGCCCCCACCAGTGCCTCCTTGTTTCGTTTTTCAGGGGAATCCCTCCTGTCTTCAGCTGGTGGCCCTGGGAGGCAAAGGTCTTGAGTCACTCTGGCAGCAGCACTGGGCTGGTGACCACAGAGGGTGACCACAGGTCTGGGGAGCTGGGGCTGTCTGGAAGGCAGTTTCTCTTTTAGTGTCTCTCTAGAGGTAGTCCTGCCTGCCCTTCCCAGGCTCCTCCCAGTCTGATTGCTCTCAGCCATGCTGTGACCCTGTCTTCCCTGGAGCCCACGGAGTGGCATGCAAATGTTCCAGGACATTCAGGAACCTCTCCAGCCCACTGAGGCTACCTCTGTGTGTCTCACATGTTGGGGGCACTTTCGCTATTTCCAGAGAACACCAGTTGCTTTCGTACGTCTGTGCTTTAGTACAAGATGTCTCTTCTGTTTAGACTTTTCTCTCCAACCTGGACTGCTTAGAACACTCCCTTCTCATTCTTTTATTTTTTATAGTTATTTATCTTTAAAAATTGGGTAAAATATACATAACATAAAGTTTAACATTTTAACCACTTTTTTTTTTTTTAGTGACGGTTTGGTGGCATTAAGAACATTCACATGGTTGTGCAACCATCACCACCATCCATCTCCAGAACTGAAACTCTGCATCACTTAATAATTCCCCATTCCTTCCCCCAGCCCCTGGCAACCACTGTTCTACTTTCTGTCTCTATGAATTTGACTACTTTAGGTAACTCATAGGGGTGGAATCATACAGTGTTTGTCCTTTTGTGACTGACATTGCACCTAGCATAATGTCTTCAAGATTCATCCATGCTATTGCATGTGTCAGAATTTCCTTCTTTTTTAAGGCTGAATAGTATTCCATTGTATGTATACATCACATTTTGTTTATCCATTCATCTGTTGATGGACACTGGGTTGATTCCATCTTTTGGCTATTGAGACATGATCTGTGGCCTAACATATGGTCTGTCCTGGAGAATATCCCATGTGCACTCAAGAAGAATGTATATGCCGCTGTTGTTGGGCAGAGTGTTCTGAGTTATGTCTGTTAGATCTAGTTGGTTTATTCAGTTGTTCCAGTCCTCTAGTTCCTTACTTGTCTTCTGTCTGGTTATTCTATCCATTCCATCGAGAGTGGGGTATTGAAGTCTCCAACTTTTATTGTAGAATTGTCTATTTCTCCCTTCAATTCTTTGTCAGTTTTTGCCTCATACACCTTGATGGTCTGTTATTGGGTGTGTAAATGTTCCTCCTCATTCTTAAGCCTCTATCCAAACACTCCCTCCTTGGGTACCCTCACCCCTGCCTCCCCCCCAGGGGCAGGGTCACTCTCCTCTGTGCTCTCACCATAACATGGATACACCTCTGTGTCCCACATTCTGCTATCCTGAGTAATTTACATGTTTCTTGTCCCATTTAGTTTGTCTTGGAGGACATAGAGTTTTGTCTTCTTGTTTGCATCTTCAGAATCTGGCACAGTAGGTGCCCAGTGAATGTTTGTTGAACGGACATTTGTCATTGAATGCAATTGTTGTGTCATCCATGTTCTTCCTGGGATAAAAATAACTGTAGTCAGAAATTCTCAATACACCATTGCTTTTTGTATTAGTAACGTATAGCCTCCAAGGTGCTTGTTCTTCTCCTTCGTTTGATCCTTACCCCAACCCTATAAGGGAGGTAGGGCGGGGTTTACAGCTCCACTTTACAGGTAAGAAAACTGAGACTCAGAGACTCAGGCTGAGTGTCTTGCTAGAGGTCAAGATGGTAAGAGGCAGAGCTAGGACTTGAGCCCAGGTTAGTGTGGCTTCTGACCAGGACTCCTTTCTCTGTGCCCACTGCCCTGGTGGGCTTGGCTCTTTGTGGCTGCCCTGGGTGGGATCACAGCCTCTGTGTGTGGAGGCTGAGCCTCTTTTCTCTTGGGGAATTTGAAGTTTGCCTTTGGATGTGTTACGAGGAGTTCTGAGCGTCTCTGAGAGACACCTCTTGAGATTATTTTAGAGATAGTGAATGCTGAGTATCTTGCTCGCTGAGGCACAGCGGGGAGCTGAGGCTCCAATCTGGGCTTCCCTGACTCCAAGTATGATGCGCTTGCCATTTGATTTAATGTACCCTGGGCAGTCTTAGGATAGTCAAGAAGCTTTTTCATGTTTTGAGCTAAAATAGGTCCTGTGTGTCCACCCTCCCACTCTTGCCTCTGGAGGCCTTCAGAGTGAATCTGTTCTCTCTGCTCCTAACACCCTTCCAGGGATGTGCATGTGTTTCCCTGAGTTTTTTTCCTCAGGCTGTATGGCACCAGTGCCTTCAACTTCCTCCACTGCTTTTCTAGAGACCTCCCTCTCCAGGCCACCTCCCTCCCTCCAGTTTGTCTATTGGCTGGGTCTGAGTCACAGGGAGAGCACACCCATAACAGAGCATCGCTGGGCTGGCAGGGAGAAAGACTGCAGAGGCTCTAACTGCAGCTTCCTCAAATGGACAGGCAGCTGGCTGTCAGGCAGAGAGCGGGGGCGGGGGCAGGGGAGGAGAGGCAAAGAGAACCCTGGCGTGTGTGATGGAACAAAAATAGAGGGGCTGGGGTTACTGTGGGCCAAGCTTCTTCCCAGCACATGTTCGCAGGGAGACTCTGGTTCAGGTGAGCCCACCAGGTCCTGTGCTGGTTGTAGGGTGATCCCCCCGGGGGGGAGCGCTGGATGCTCCCAGGCTGCTCTGCTTCAGTGGTCGGAGCAGAGTTCCGAATGATGTTTAGCAGAGAGTCCGTATTGTGGTCCTTGAGACCTTGGGCACCTGGAATTCTGTTTACAGCTCCCTTCCCTTCTGTTCCCGGGGTGCTCTAGAGATGGCTGGCTTTACTGGTCCATTGACTGGACGTGACAGTGAGGGGATAACAAGGACAAGGGATGACTAGAGAGGGTCCAATGAAGGCCTCTTGGTTAATTTTCAAGTAAATGATGATAATAATTACACTTACCTTATAGGATTGCTGAACATATTAAAAAAGGCAATGCATATATATGCTTTGTGCAATCCCAACTCTGTACAGGGCAACTACACTTAGTACTCACCCCGTGAGGGCACCTGTGGCTCTTAGCAATGTTTCCCTCATGACCCTTTGGGGGCCAGAGTGAGATCTGTCACCTCCACGCTCTGAAAGCATTTGTGGGTTGAGAACTGGACTGAACAGCAGGGCTGGATTTCAGTCCTGGCTGTAAGTTGCTGTGTGACCCAGGGAAAACTCCTTCCCCTCTCTGGGCCTCTGTTTTCTTTCCTGTTCCATGAAGGACTTGGGCTAGAAGATCTTTGAGGTCCTTTGGCCCACAGAAGCTGGGGGATCTGGGCCATGGGCCAGGGTGCTACTTTCTGATGCTCTGGACTCTTTCTTTAGGGAAAGGAACCTCTCTCCTCTCTACCCTTTGCCGAGCTGGTCTGCTGGTTTCCTAGACAGGCCTGGCAATGCTGGACACGGGTCTGGAATGGGCGTTCTGAGGTCAAGACTGTTCCCCTTGCATGAGGGCAGGCGCCAGGACCAGTACCCCCTTGCTGCGTTGCCCGACAACACCCCCAGGAAAGGGGTGCTGCCTGGATTGCTTTCAGTGTCCTTGCCCCACCTGCCCCAGACCGCCCAAGCCATGTCCTCAAGTCACAGGGAGAGTTTAGCATGTCTTGCTGTGACACATGGCCAGAGGGCAGTAAAACCCAAGCCCTCCTGGTGGGCAGGTGATCTTCATAGAGCTAGCCAGGCCTGACTCAGAGCCTCAGCCTGCCACCCTCCAACCAGCTGTTCCCTGGGCCACCACACAGAAATCACGCCATGGGGGATGGCATCGGGCTGCAGGAAAGCGTGTCCCTGGCTCGGGGGCCAAGGAGAGGAATGCGATATCAGCCTGGCACCAACTGGCCCGAAAGAACAGCTGACTCTGTGTAGGGAAAGCTGAGATGAAGTCCCAAGTTCAAGACTGGCCGGTAGCCCCAGGACAGGGATGGCTGATAGTCTGACCAACTGCCAAGGAGAGAGCTGCACCAGACCCTCTGAGGCCAAGCTCCTAATTCCACCCTCCACTTGGTGGTGTGTGACCTTCACTTGATTCCTGCCCCCCTCTTCAGACCTTGGCTTCCCCCTCTGGGCTGAATATGAAGGTCTTAAGAGAACAGATTTTGTGGTGTCTTTACTTAAAATCTGGGGACCCTGTTCCTCCAGCCTTTAGCAGAAATGCTACTACGAAGGGTGAGTGTCTGACATGTCATTATGTGCTGCCTGGGACATTCTCCCTCTGCACCGAGCCTTCCCTTTCCTTACCACGTCCTAATCTGAGCTGGTACCTATTCTCCTGTTTTCTAGAAGGAATACTACCTTAATTCTAGATTATAGGGAATGACAATCTAGACATTTCAGCGTCTAGTTGAAGAGGTTTGGGCTGACCAAGGAGGTTTTATTTCTAGTGCCAGGTCTCCCTGTGAGGTCTTGAGCAACTCTCTTCCCTGTCTGGGCCTCAGTTTCCTTCTTTGTAGTGGGAGGTGTTTGAGCCAGGTGATCCCAAGACTTCTTTCCAGTTTTGCCTCAGGGTCTCTAATTTCCCCTTGGAAATTTAACCTTTTTTTTTTCCTGTTTGTCTCAAATGGATTAAATGACTGAGAAGCAAAACAACTTGGCTATAAACCGTCTCAGAAGGACAAGGAGACCTCTCACCCTATTGTGGAGAGCAGTTAGAGAAATGCAGCCCCACTCCGGTTGGTAAAAAGAGATGGGGTGCTTACCGTTCATATCTCACCCACGGTGGAGGGTTTGCAAAAGTGATCACACACAGACACATCAGGGGAGGCTGGAGAATGTTTGTCCCTGAAGGAAAGTCAGGCAGGAAAGTATGCTTGGCACCAGGCCTTGCTGGGATTATCTTCATCACAGAGCCATAATCTGTTTTCCACAGACCTCAGGATTGTATAAGGGGATTCCAGAAGCTTCACGTGAGCAGTGAGTACCCAGTATCCTGGGGCTGCCTGCCAGTAAGGCGACCTCCCTCAGTGTCTGCTGCCACCACCTGCTGATCGGGAGCTGGCTGCTGCCTGGGGCCCTCGTGAGAGACTTGTCGGGAGGCTGGTGTTCACCTCTCGGGCATTTGCGAGCCTTCGCTGTGGAGCTGTCAGCATGCCTGTGTCAAATGGCTTCACCTGCTTGTGCCAGTGGAAGGGCCACACTCCAGGTGGCCCTCCTGGCCCTCCTGTCACCCTGCTCTGTGGCCGATACAGCTACCCCAGCCATATCACTCATCCGCGCTGCTGACAGCCTGCGTGCAACTTTGCCCAGCTGGGTCTCTAGATTGCTGCTGGAGGGAAGCTTATGCTTCTGCTGCTAATGAGCTGGGCTTTGAACAATGAGCAGAATAGGAGGAAGAGCTTTCCCGATGCAAAATTGCATGGGAAGAGCCATAGCAAATTTGGGTAATACAAAGTAAACCAGTTTGCCTAGACTAGATCAAAGGTCCCATATGACTGCCCACAGACCTGTGATGATTAGTGAAGAAGGGTCATCATTCATAGCAATGGGGAAAATTAAGTCCACAGAATGAATTTTGTAAAACTAATGTAGCTTGTGGAATTCTTCTTTATTTTTAGAGATATCCTTGCTGCTTTTTAATGTTAAAATGTTTTTTCCTTATAAAAGGATGGTGATATTAGATGGTAGTTGGTTTTTAAAAATGTACCTATCTGATAATCCTATGTTAATCCTCTGTGATTAAAAAAATTGTTTTCATTGATCTGTGAATTCCAAAATCTAGGAACCGGTGTACTCTCAGAGGACTTGGATAGAGGGCGGTGGGAGACAGGGCAGAAGTGGTAGGCAAGGGCCTGGGGTGGGACACCCTCATCTATAAGCAGCAGGGGACCATGTGTATTTCATCCACTGTGGAATCCTCAGCATCTAGCACATGGGTCAGTAAACATTTTCTGTAAAGGGCCTGGTAGTGAATATTTGAGGTGTTTTGGGCCATACTCCCTCTGTTACAGCTACTTGACGCTGTCTTCTTAGCACAAAAGCTGCCATAGACAATATGTAAATGAGTGAGTGGGGCTGTGTTCCAATAAAATTTTATTTACAAAACCAGTTGGTGGGCCTGATTTGGTCCAGGGGTTTTAATTGGCTAACCCCAATCTCTGCTAGATTGATAAGAATACTTATCCTGTTCGGTAAGTATTTATTGAATTGATGTAAATTGTTTCTAGAGGGCAAAGAGGAGACATTGGAAGGGTCTGAGGTAGGATGTGTAAGGACCACTGCAGTAGACTGTGTAAGGTGGATGGGGGAGCATGGGGTAGAGCCATTGTGCTCGGTAAGGAGCAGTTACAATATCCCAGGCCTGGAGTTGGGAGGGCTCAGCTTGGAGCAGTGCAGTTGAGAGGGAGTGAAGATGGGAGAGTAGCTTAGCTGATATTTAAAGGGAGGAGGAAAAGCCATGAATGGCTGGAATTTAAAGTCCCAATTCCTTAAACTCTGCTTTTTATGCCCCAAATCATGCTTCTACAAGACAGAGCTCTAGTCTATCTGAAAAAGCCTGGCTCTTTCAAACCAGAATCTTGGCTTTTAAGACTCTTCTTGCTATGAATGTCAAAAGCCAAGAATTTGATTCTTTGCTTTCCCTTTACATTTCAGCTATGCCGGATTTGTTCTGAGGCAGTAAGTCCTGAATGTCTTAGCTTCCTGATTTTGTTTTAATGGGAGAAGCGCTGTGCATTAAAAAAAATGAGAATGCAACTGTACTTGCTAATGTAAGGAAATATTTTTCTGCTGTATTTGGTACTAATAAGAGGCAGGAAAACCTTGGGAGGGTACGTCTCTTGGCAAAGGTATGATGAATCAGTTTGGACATCTGTGGTGATGAGGGTCATTCAATGGGGATGTCTGGTGGCCACCCAAGTTCACCCAAGTGGTGAGTCTGGCTGAGCATCCTGGAGTGAGCTGAGAGAGTAGAGGAATTCTCTAACAGTGGGAAGAGCCAGAAAATCTGAAGTGTACCCTTTGAAAAATGCTATGATTCATGAGCAGAAGACAGGGTTGAAGGCAGTGGAGGGGCCCCAAAATGCATGGAGCATCAAGATTGGGTCACGTCACTGAAACCAAGGAAAGAGAAACTCTGCAGGGGAAGGGCTTGGTTAGAGAGCATCAAACCCTATGGTTCCTCTTTTTGGTTCACTCATTCTTTCACCAAACATTCAGAACTGCCTTCTCTGTGCTGGCTCTATTTTGGGACATTGGGATATAAACTCAGACCCAGCCCCTGCCCTTAGAAACATCTGACCAAGTGAGGGAAAGAGATGCAAACACAATCGCAGTTCATTTTAAGGCCTCCCACAGAAGTCTGGCTAAAGTACACCCCTTAGACCTCCCTATACATGGAGTAAAGGGAGATGGCATTCTATTTACCACAAAGCTGTTCAAAGATGGAAAGAGGATATTTTGGAGGTACCAATTTCCCTGTCACCCAGGATGTTCAAAGGTTGCAGGATGATCAGCTGGTGAGAATATTACAAAGGGGATATCAACCTCATCTATGGCCTTTCTTCCAACCCTGAGTTAGGAAACAAATCTTATGATTCTGCTGCTCTTTCCCTGTTTCTCCAGGTAGACTGTCAGGCAGCCGTGGCTATGAATTCTGCTTGAGGGTTGCATTTCTAGGAGTGGAAAAGTAAGGAGAATAGCGCTGGGCATAGCAGGGAACCTGAGTCAGGCAGCAGAGCCGTGCGGTCTAGTTCCAGCTCTGTCACTGACTCACTGTGAGACCCTGGGTGAATCCTTCCCTTCTCTGGGCCTTAATGTCCCCTTCTGTACCATGGGGGGAGGTCGATTAGGTGTTTTCTGTGGTCTATCCCACTGATTCTCACGCTGACTCTGGGAAGGACCATTTGGTTTGCTTGCTTGTTATAGCTGTACTAAGACAGAGTTCACATACCACACGATTCCCCCATTTAAAGGGTACAATTCAATGGTTTTTAGTATATTCATGGAGTTGTGCAACCATCACCATAACCAATTTTAGAACATTTTCATCATCCCCAAAAGAAACCCCATGCCCTTTAGCCATCAACTCCTAACCGCCCCAGCCCAAGGCAATCACCAATCTTTCTATCTCTATAGATTTCCCTATTCTGGGTCTTTCATGTAAATGGAATCATATGACAGGTGTTTTTTTTGTGCCTGGCTTCTTTCATTTAGCACATTTCCAAGTTTCATCCATGCTGTAGCATGTATCACTATTTCATTCCTTTTTTCTTTTTGCTGAATGCTGAATAACATTGCATTGTGTAGATATACTACACTATATTTGGGTTGTTTCCATTTTTCAGCTGTTATTGAGTAATACTGCTATGAGCATTAGTGTACATGTTTTTTACGTGGAGGCATGTTTTCAGTTCTCTTGGGTACACACCAGGGAGGTGAATTGCTGTATGATGCCTTCTCTGATCTTATATCCTGCACTACCCCTTACACTCCCTAAACTCCAGCCACAGTGGGGCTCTATCCACCCCTAAGCCGTGCTTTTAGGCCCCCCACGCTTTTGCCTACATTGCTGTGTCCTCTGAGAAGCTCTTCCCTCTCATCATTTTGGGTTCAAATCCTACGTGTTATTCAAGGCCTAGCTCAAATATCACTTCCTCCACTGCTGCCTCCTGTGAGAGTCATGTGACCCCACGGGCCTGTCTATTAACACTAGTCCTTTCCATTGTGGACTGAAATTATTCTGTGCCCAGGTCTTATTACCTTCCTAGACTGTACCCTCCTGGCCTCATCTAGACTCTGGTTTTTGAATTCACTTTTATATTCCAAGTGCTTGCACGTAGCAGACCCTGCATAAATGTTTGAATAGTGAGCATTTGATGTGTTCTGTTATTTAATGATTTGAGGCGATACCTCTGCACCCTCTATGGCTGTCAGGATCGTAAGAGCCCTTCCCATCTCCTCAGAATGAAGACACATTCTCCAGGCAGCACTTGGGGAATAAGGCTGAGCTGCCTTCAGTTTCTCTGGCCCATTCCCCCTGTCTCCAGGCTGACATGGGCATCTCAGCCTTTCCTCACATTTAGCTTAAATCTAATGAATTACTCTGAAAAACAGGGTTATACATTTTGGATCCTGACTTCTTTGAGCATTGCTCATGACTTTGAAATTTATAAACATAGACAGCTGTCTTCCCAGATGACCTACCAAATCATATTCCCCTGGAAAGCAGAGCTCAATTAGATGTTTAAGGCATCAGATAGTGAAATGGGCTAGATGACTTCCTGCCCCATGCAAGGTGGGGCATGGTAGCGATCAATAGTCATCTGGTCTCAGACTGAACATTTCCAACAAGTAAATAACTTCCGCCCAGGGCCACTTGAAGGGTAGGAAAGTTCTTTACACTACACTAAAGTCTGCCTTCCTGAAGCTCTCAACCGCTGTGCCTGGCTTGGGCCCCCGGGGCCCCTCTGATGATTTCTACTCCTTTTGTTCTAGCACAACCCTTCAAGTTTTGAAAACAGGACTGTGGCTTCTGTGTTTACCCTTATTCACACAGAATAGCTCCAGCTCCTTCAGTAAGTTCTTAGTACATAATAAGAAACAGTAAAAATAATAAATAGTAAACAATCAATTAATAATAATAAATGCTTTCAAATAATAAAAATATCATAATACTGCAATAAAAAGTGACAATATTAAAATTGCAGACTTAGTATCTGATCCCCAAGCATTCAGCATATACTAGGCATCGTGTCAAGCACTTAACATGGATTAACTCTTTCTAGTCTCACAACAACCATATGAGGTGAGGACTATGATGGTTCCCATCTGACAGATAAGAAAACTGAGACTTGAAAAGAATAAGTAACTTGAAAACCTCACCTAGCTAGGGGTAGAGGTAGGTTCTGAATGCAAGCAGTTCTTCTTGAGTTCAAGGTCAAATTTCCAGGTGCCCAGCCTTACTGCTGGGCCCTGCCAGGTGACCATGACTTCTCCAGAGAGCTGGTAGCAGGCCTTGATCTCCTGTGGCCAGGAGACATGGGTTCCAGTGTGGACACTCCTAACTTGGGTGTGAATCTGCATGAGGTCCCCTCCTTGCCTGAATCTTCGTAACTTCATCCATTAAACATGGAACTAGCTGGTCTGTAAGGTTGACAGTGGCTTGTGGTTTGAATGTTCCAACCTTTCCTGAATGCATTGAACTCTTTCACATCTCTGGGCCTTTGAACTTCTGGTCCCACTGCCTGGAAGTTCCTTCTATTGTCTACTGCTTGACAAATAATTCCTCATCTTTTGAGACCTGGTTTGAATATTGCTTCTTCTGTGTAGCTTTCCTTGAACCGCAGGGAAGGTCAGCCTCCTTAGCCCCTGTTCCCTAAACACTTGCATAGATCTCTGCTCTAGAACCTGCGATGGTCTCCTCAGATGAACAGTGACCTTCTCAAGGACAGAGGCTTGTTTATTCATTGTGGCAACCTCAGCACCTAGCACAGTGGGGTACAGTACTTGTCTTTCGAGGGACTTCAGAACGGCCGAGTGGTTCTGGTGCCATTTCACTGTCACATCTGCTAGATGGCGCTGCATCCCACAGCAGCGTCACCCCAAGGTCTCCTTCAAAACCACAGGTCCTGCCAGTGGGGGTGGTAGCCTCAGGCCAAGCTGGGAGATCACTTAGCCAGAAGCCCAGGAAATGTACAAGTTTCTATTTTCTCCTCATCTGTTCAGTTTTGAATGCTGCTGGGATTGAGCCCTTTATCTTTCCCATTCCTGAAGGTCTAGGAAGGCAGGGGCTGCTCCCTTCTTCCCTCCTCTGCTGCCTCATAGCAGGAGAATTTAGACCATTCCTTTCCTCTGTCTTTGGACTGTTCCAGGTTTATTGTCCCATGTGTGCAGGATCTGCAGGTTTCTGCCACGTGTCATTCTCACCTACTCCTCTGAATAAAGGAGGGCAAAGACACAGTTCAGAACCTCACAGTAATATTTCTGACTCAAGTGGACTTCCATTTCTGATCCTTTTACCGTTTATTTGAATCCACTTTGTTTTAATTTTTCTATTTTCGTTTATCTTCTTTCTACTCTTCAGTGTCTCAGCATGCCCTATACTCTGTCCTTCAATAGAGGGATAGCAGAGGTAAAGGCCACTGAATCGGGGTTGCCTGGGTCTGAATCTTGCCTTTGCTACTTGTTGTATGACCTTGGGCAAGTTACTTGACCTCTTGGTGATTCAGTTTCCTCATCTGTAAAATGGGGGTAATAATAGTACCTACCCAAAAGAATTGTTGTGAGGATCAAATGAGTTCTTAGTGCTTTACTTTAGAAGGGGCCGATAAACACTAAGTGCTTCTAAGTACTTATTATAGAGCTAACACCTGGAATTTATTCATTACCTGTTGAATGTACCTCTATGTTAGGTTTGAGTCCCACGAAGGCAGGGGTAGGGTTTGTCCTGTTCACTGTCCCATCCTTAGCCCCCAGAAGAGTGCCTGGCATATGAGAGAGGTTTAATTAAAATTTTGAAAGAAACAAAATCCTGTTTTGTTTTTCCTTTATGATAAGAAACCTGAAATGATGATTTATAATTGCTTACCCATTTAAATTGGTTAGAATTTAAAATTAATAATACTTAGTGTTGGCTAGGGCGTTAAATGGGTACTTTCATTTATTGCTGGTGGAGTGTAAAATGGTTGAAGTTTTCTGGAAGGCAATTTGACAATATGTAGAAAGAGCCTGAAAAAAAGTTGACTCAGTAATTCCACTTATTTTTTTTTTAATCTGAGCGCTCAGATACGCACAAAGTTTTAAGTACAAGGTTGTTCCTAACAGCAGTATTTATTCTTTTATTTTATTTTACTTTTATTTTCTTCCAGTGTTATTGAGATATAACTGACATACAGCACTGCCCAAGTTTAAGGTGTACAGCATAAAGATTTGACTTACATACGTCCTGAAAGAATTACCACAACAAGTTTAGTGACCATCCATCATCTCTTAGAGATATAAAATTTTAAAAAAGGAAAAAAAAATTTTTTCCTGGTGATGAAAACTCTTAGGATTTACTTTCTTATCATTTTGCATATACAACATATGACATGCTAATTATATTAATCATGTCGTACATTATATCCATAGCATTTATTTATCTTATTACTGGAAGTTTGTACCTTTTGACCATCTTCATCCAATTTCTCCCCTCCCCACCCCAGCCTCCGATAACTATAAATCTGATCTCTTTTTCTGAGTTTGTTTGTTTGTTTGTTTTTGAAGTATAATTGACCTACAACACTATGTTAGTTCCTGGCACACAACATAGTGATTCAATATTTCTATACATTTCAAAATGAGCACCACCAGCAGTATTTATTCTATTAAAAAATCACTAACGATTGAACAGAAATATTACGTAGCTATTAAGTGATCTCTTCTGTGGGATAGTTAATGTGGGAAAAAATTCCTGATATAAGCATAAGTGATAAAAAGTAATCTACAAAACTGGTTATACAGAACCAGGGTCCATTATTTAACCTCACTAGTCTCCATTTCCTTATCTATAAAATTAAAATAATAATAGTGTCTATCTCTTAGGATTGTCATGAGGTTTAGTAAAGCGTTTTTTATTAGTTCTGGCATGTAACAGCTCAATAAATGTTAGATATTGTTATAAAACATTTATCAGAAGAACCAGACTGGACGGAAATACAGCAGAGTGTTAATGGTGGTTAATCTCAAGTCGTGGGATTACAGGAGTTTTAATTTTCTTCTTTATGAAATAAAATATATGTAAAGCAGCTAATAACGTTCTGGACCCTAGTAGGTGCTCAAAAAAGCTAATCCTAACCCTAGCATTATTCTGTCCTCTATTTTCTCTCTCTCTCTCTTTAATAACGGACATGTATTGCTTTAAAGTTTAAATAGCTTTCAGCGTTAAAGTAAAGCTTTATATGTATTTTACACATAATGTAAATGTTACAGGACAACCTTCACATATATGTTAAATATATAGCCCCAATGCCAGTTCTTCATAGTTGTTAATTAATTAAGAGCCCTGACTTAACACGCACTCTATGCCAGGCTTAGTGAGAGCCACTTAGGTCATGTGGCAAGGGGAGCTGACTGACGACCTTTCCCTTCAGCTGGGAGCCCAGGACAGCCAACTCAGTTCTGCTTGCATCCTTCTCTTTGTGAGACGCTCACGAACATTCCTTCCCTGTGGCCATTGCTGTTTTGATAACACATTCCTTCTATGACTCAGTAGTTTTCTCTTTCCCCATTTTTTCCTCAGACTTTCCTTTTTCACAATAAATTCCATGACTATCTTAACTGCCTTCTCCTGATTTTATCCGCCACCACACTCTCCTTTCCCATGCAAAACAAATAATTCATCTCTCCCTTGTAAATGAAGTCAAGATTGCTGATAATAAAAATTTCTACCTCTTTCAAGTCCAAATAAAAAATATATGACTAAGTTGGGATTACAAACCAGAGAGGAAAGGATGACTAATTTGATGAAAGATATTGGGAAATTTGACCAACTATTTTGGAAGAAAAAAATGAGATTCCTATGGCATATCGCACAACAAAATCAATTCCAGATGGATTAAAGAATCACAGCTAGGAAAACCTAAAGAAGATATTGGTGAATATCGCATCTCAGGGTGGAGAAAATCTTTCTAAAGACTTATGATATACAAAGTTATATGTGCCAAAACAAACATAAAACATCTCCTCCACTCAAGAAAGTCTAAAACAGAAAAGAAAACAAACATATTTGCAAGATTTATGACAAAGATGGATATTCTTAGGATAGAAAAAGTCTTTACAAATCAATGGGAAAATCTAAATAAGTCAACAGAAAAATGGGCAAAGATAAGCAAAATTAAAAGATAAGTGACAGACCAGGAGAAAATTTTTATAGCATATAAAACAGATAAAGTATTAAGAAAGCATTAATTGTTTAAAGAGCTCCTGTAAATCAATATTACAAAAGACAAAGAAAAACCAGCTAAGTCTCTGAACAGGCAAATCACTGAAGAAGAAGTAAAAATATCAACAAAGATATTAAAAAATGCTCAACCTCACCAATGACCAGGGAAATGCAATTCTTTTTTTAAAAAGTCACCTTTCTACCTAACAAATCAGCAAAATTTAAGAAGTTAAAAATAACCAGAGTTGTAGTGTATATGAGGGATGCAGACACTTTCATACTCTTACTCGTGAAAGTATATAAATTGGTAAGATCTTTAGGAGGGCAATTTGGCAGTAAATTTTAAAAATATTCATCCCCTCTGAATATTCGGAATTCTCCGATCCAAATTCTGCTTTGGAGGATATATTCTTAGAAATACTACACTTGTGCCCAGAGATGTATGTAAAAAGGTTCTAACTGTTTATTGTAGTAAAAAGTGAAGGAAAAGATATTCACATATTTTAGAGAATGCTAACAGAAGTGCACACAAATGTATGTATGCATAGAATTGTCACTGTAGTTTTGGAAGGACTTGGAAATATCTCAGATGTCCAATAAAAGCAGATTATGTAAATAAATTATGTGTATCCGCTTCATAGACTACTACTCAGCCTGTAAAATGAATGAGATAGGCCTATATGTACAGATAAAGATGTTCATAATAATAAAAAATGAATAATACCATAACCATTACTTAAAAAAGCAAGTTGCACGAACATATCTATGAAACAGAATCAGACTCACAGACATAGAGAACGGATTTGTGGTTGCCCAGGGGGAGGAGGGTAAGGGAGGGAAGGATTGGGAGTTTGGGATTAGCAGATGCAAACTATTATATATAGGATGGATAAATAACAAGGTCTTACTATATAGCACAGGGAACTATATTTAATATGCTGTGATAAACCATAATGGAAAAGAATATGAAAAAGAATATATACATATGTATAACTGAATCACTTTGCTGTACAGCAGAAATTAACACAACATTGCAAATCAACTTTACTTCAATAAAATTAAAAAAAAAAAGCAAGTTGCAGGACTTTAGGTGATGTCTGATCCATTTATATAAACAAAACCATGACCCCTGCAATCAAGCTGTGTGCCTCTGCTTGGATGGGTGGGGGCCCTGTTGATGGAGGCTAAGCAGCATGACTGCTGGCAGAGCTGAGAGGCAGCCCCGGTTACCAGCATCCTCTGCTTTTAACCCATCACTGTCAGGGGAGGGCTCTTGACTAAGGATTCTTTCTCTCTTTAGTCTGCTGGGTGGATGTGGGACTCCCTTTTCTTGTTAATCTGGTTTAAAGTAAGACATGACCCCATTAGCAAATTCTGAAGGTTTCTTCTTATTAAAAGAACGGGATGGCCACTATTTCTCCATGAGCATAAAAAAGGACAAACCAGAAGAAGCTCCCTGAGGACTTGTGGCTCCATACCAGGAAGTCTTTCCCAACAAAAATAGTGGATTGTAGGTGGTTAGGCAGGAGGACCCTCTGTATCAGAAGGAAGGAGAGAGAACAACTGAGGATGAGACCATGAACTCAGTTTGGACAACTCTTTCTCTCAAGGTCTTCTGCCACGTATGAAGTTGAAATCTGCTTTTTTTGAGGTTCTATCCTAGGTTCCTGGAGGTCAGGCCCCTCTTCCTAAGGAGAACCCTTTAGAAACTCAAAGAGAGTGTCCTATCTCTCTCTCTTTCTCTCTCTCTTTTTCACTTGATATAGGTCTTTTATTTTTTTATTTTATTTTTTTATTTTTTATTTTTTTTTTAAAGTGAGACATGGTTGTATCAACGCATTTTTTTTTTAACTTTATTTATTTATTTATGGCTGTGTTGGGTCTTCGTTTCTGCGCGAGGGCTTCCTCTAGTTGCGGCAAGTGGGGGCCACTCTTCATCGCGGTGCGTGGGTCTCTCACTATCGTGGCCTCTCTTGTTGCGGAGCACAGGCTCCGGACACGCAGGCTCAGTAGTTGTGGCTCACGGGCCTAGTCGCTCCGCGGCATGTGGGATCTTCCCAGACCAGGGCTCGAACCCGTGTCCCCTGCATTAGCAGGCAGATTCTCAACCACTGCGCCACCAGGGAAGCCCTATTTTTTTATTTTTTGTTTTTAAAATTTTTATTGGAGTATAGCTGCTTTACAATGTTGTGTTAGTTATATTCTCTCTTGTATCCGCTTCACGGGGTAGAACCCTGTCACTTGAGGGGTTCAAATGGAGGCCACAGTGCCATTGTTAGAGAAGCTGAAAAGGGAACCCCCACAGGTGAGAGACTGGACTAGATGATCCCCACTAACCCATGGTTTCTTAGAATCTTCTTGGAATCTATGAATCTAAGACTTAACTGGTGAAGGGCTGTGTTCATCTGCATTATCCACTTGCCCCTGTGGTCTTTTTCTCTATGAGTTGCATGAAGGGTCTCAGGAAATATGAATAGAGAAGGAATTTCTAAATGAACGGGCTGTGAAGAAATGTGTCGCAGTCCCCAGTAGGAAAGAAAGAGGTCCTCAGTGGCTTTGTGGTGCTTGACCTTGAAAGGTGAGTACTTCTTCTGAGTGATGATTCCCATGGAGAGACTTTTTCTCTTTTGAGTTGAGATGAGAATGGCTCTGAATCTATATGAGGGTCCATAAACTGCCTGTGTATGAGGGGTAAAAGACTACTAGTCAGGGGTTTTGCAGGGAGTCAGACGGTTGGGGTGGCCACATGGGTGCTGACCAGGGATCAGAGCAGTCTGGATCACTGTTGGCCCAATGCTTCTTCTCTGAAGAAAAAGATGGCTAAGTGATAATCACACAAATTATTGATGTCTTATTTTCCATTTAGATTTCCTTCAGTCAATTAGAAGATGAGATTGGAGAATATTCTCACAAAGTATACTGAAATACAGTTCTGTGAATTTTCTCTAAGATATTTGAATTTCATTTCTCTGAATAAATATAACATTTTTTTAGCTATCATAACTTCTGCAGATGTTTATTTCATTTTAAACATGTTTCATAGGAATTGAATACTTTTGAGATGTGAAGAGAGCAAAAAGAGGACGATACACATGTAAAATTGTAATTTAAAAAAATTGACCTAGTACTACAAATAAAATGAAACCAAAGACCAGTTATTTACTTTACAGCCCTGGTAGAAACCCGGCTGTAAGAATTTTGAAACACTGATGAAGCAACCCCTCCCTCTGTTCTTTGGATCCCATCCCCTCCTGTCTTCTAAGGAACTATCAGTAACCTTTTCTCTCCTGTGCAGTCAATCATTCTATTTCAACTGGATCATCCCATTGACATGGAACCATGATAAATCCTTTCCCATTTAAGAAAGCATCTAATGCTCCACATCCCACCCCAGTACTGCCCATTTCTCTCCTCTCCTTTCACAGCTAAATGCCTTCGCAGAATTGTCTACACTTGCTGCCTCATTTCCTCACCTCCCACTCAGTCCTCAACCCTCTACCCTAACTTCTGGCCCCATAAGTCTACCAAAATCGTTCTTAATAGAGTCATCAAGCATCACTACTTCATTGCATTCAATGGCTGTTTTTAGTCTTTATTTTACTTGACTTCTTAGCAGTTCTTGACACTATTGACAACTTGGTCTTTCTTGAAACTCTCCTCTAGTGATTTCCAAAGTGCCACCTTCCTGGTTCTCCCCTCACCTCTCTGGTTGCCCATCAATTCCCCATGCATCCACACTTTCAACATTGGTATTCCTCAAGTTCTTATCTAAGGTCCCTTTTCTCCTTTTCATTCCATACTGTCTTCCTCAATAACTACCTCTATCAGTCTTTAGGAAAACGACTCTAATTTATTTGTCTTCAGTCTGGATGTCTCCTTTGAGCTCTGGATCTGAATATCCTACTGGTCACTTGCTTTTGCTTGGATGTCTCAATGGCTCCTCAAAGTCACATGTCAAAGACTGAATTCATGATCTTCTTCTACGTACCCTTAATCTGCTCCTATATAAGTGAATGCACTGCCCGTCCATGTACTTTCACAAGTCAGAAAACTAGGCTTCATCTTTGACACTTCCCTCCTGTTACTTTTATCCTGTGAATATCTCTTGAAAGTACCCACTTCTCTCCATCTCTACTGCGTTAAAAATGCAAAAGGAAAGGGGCTACTTTGCCAGGAAGTGAACTCATCATTGGTGGTGGTATACAAAGAGAGACTGGTTGGCCCCTTGGCGTGAATGATATGGCAGGGGCTAGATAACTAGGTGATAGAGAGTGTTCTCTCATCCTCTCTCACCTGTCTAAGCTGTGGGGTGAGGGGTCAGGCCTCCATTGTCTTGGACCACTCCTTTCTCCTGCTTGTGTAGGCACTACTCCACAAGACCTACAAAGCTCTTGGAGGCCATGAGGGCAATTTCTAACCAAAGTCTCTTTTAGAAGAGGGCTGCGCTCTTCTGAGCTGCTAGTCTCTCCAGACAGCATCCAGTTCAGATGGGAAATCTGAGGCTCAAGAGCAGGGCAGGGACTTGCCCCAGGTTAAACAATGAGCCAGAGGTAGAGCTGAGGTTATGATCCAGCCTCCTGCCTTCCAATGCTTTATTTTCTCATTATTCCCTGCTGCCCCTCCCTCAACAGTCCGCTCTGTCTCATTTAGGGCTGGTGAGTAATAATTTGCACCAGACCCTGGCAGATGATAAATTACACCTGTCATGTAGGAAGGATGCTTCAGTGCTGCTCTGGGCTAGGGTGTCAAAAGACAAGAGCTATTTGTTTAAAATACAAACAAGGAGACTGGAGACAGAGTAACAATGTCCCAGTGGATGCCTTATTTTTCTACCCTCATACCTGAGGATCATAAGTCCAGTTCCATAACCATGATTTTTAATTTCAGAAGCAAAGAGAAACCAAAACAAAACCAAAGCAACCACCACCAACACCATCACTACCAACAAAACCTCAGTGTTTGACAGTGGGATTTTAATTTGCAGAGTTATCGATTCCAATAGCTAATTGCTGGGTCTGGTTGAAGAGGAGTCAAAGGTATGATTCATAATATTTGGTTCTGGGGTAAAGAGAACAAGTACAAGCCAAATGAAGTGGGTCTGAAACAGCTATATAATAGGACTTTGCCTGATAGTCTGTAGGCTTAACCTGTAGCCCAATGTTCCAAAAATCCTTTTGATCTCTTCTATAGTGTTTGAAAAAAAAACCTTTCATGATAAGAGATCATCAGAAAAGGTATAGAGATAGATGGTTGAAAAATGGAGAAAATTCTCACAGACTAAACTGGATCCAGAAGCTCCTCCATCAACAAAAAAATTTGGATTTTGCACAACTGCTCATGAATCTATTTGTTGCTAAGTCTAAAATGACTTTCTACCAGTTATTAATGTGTATACACTGATGTAAAGTTATAGTATATAACAATGAAAGATACACATGGCATTTTTTGACTTATTCCGTACATATATCCAAAGTGAAATACTCATTATTTTCTTACCACTTTCAATTTTTAAAATTACCTCTGCTTTTATTTCTCTCATAGCAATATGTAAACAGTCATGTCCTGATGTTAATACCCTCAGGGGCTGGGAAGAGTGGGTGTGGATTTGATCTGATGCATCCTTTTCCCCACATTCATAGAGTGTTATTATTTTTCCTGCCTAAAATCAGGAAGGTTTATGAAATCCTTTTGTTCTAGGGCATGTCATTCTGAGGAGTTTCTCTGTTGGTTACTCCAGGGTCCCTGTAACATATCACCTACAGATTCTGCATTATACAGATTTAAGTATAATAGTTGGAATAGTGATTCTCAGAAAATAAGGAGTGGGGAGAGTGAAGCATGTCTCCTGGGGGAGGATAATATTAGAATCTATGGGCTGAGGGGCATGTAGTTTGAGAACATATTCAATATTATCATATAATTTTATGTCTGGAAAACAAAAAATAGCTAATATATTCTTAGAGAAAACTGTAAGAAGTAAAGCTCAATGAAATCTTTATGGTTGATAGGGTCATATAAAAGATATAAGAAACCTTTCTAACTTAGCCCTAGGGGTAGCTGAGATGATGGCCACAAAAACCTGAATCTCTCAAAAATAATAGAGAACAACAAGAAGGATAAATACAACCACAAAATCCATGTCTTCAGCATAACCAGGAGAAAGAGAATGTACAAATTTCAGATTTATCCCCAAGTAGATAAAAACTCCAAATGCCAGGAAATTATTTTTCATGCTTTGCCCACTAGCATCCACGAAGACCAAGGGTGGTAGGGGAAATGCTACATGGAAGAGTGAAGAGGGTAGATAGTGACAGGCCCAGGCTTGATCTAAAATCACTCCTAGAAAGACAAAGTCTACTCTGAGTTGGGAAAATTCTGAAAAAGAGTCCTGGTATACCACAGTACCTGCTATAAGGAAGGAATATAAAAACATATGTTATTTGAGGTAGCAGTTTTAAAAAGGCACTGCTTCTGAGGGAAGAGAATGTGAAAAGGCCAGGAGAGATGGTTTTTACAGATATGGTGGTGATGGGGAAAAGAAGCAAAGGGAACATTTTTGAGTCTTGCAAATAAGAGAGAACCAAAAAACTGAAGGACACGCAATTCCTTCCTCAACCACAAAAAATAAAAGCCACCTTTTAAAGATATTCTGCACTGACACATGGACATAAAAAGGGCACCCTTGTATTAGGAATTAAAGAGAATTGGTTGAAAACGGAAAAGAAATGTAAACAAAGACAAAATCATATCAGAAATCAAGATTAAGTGTCCTGCATAGAGGGAACTTACCTCAACATAATAAAGGCCATATATGACAAACACACAGCAAACATCATTCTCAATGGTGAAAAACTGAAACCATTTCCACTAAGATCAGGAACAAGACAAAGTTGCCCACTCTCACCAATATTATTCAACATAGTTTTGGAAGTTTTAGCCACAGCAGAGAAGAAAAAAGAAATAAAAGGAATCCAAATTGGAAAAGAAGACATAAAACTGTCACTGTTTGCAGATGACATGATACTATACATAGAGAATCCTAAAGATGCTACCAGAAAACTCCTAGAGCTAATCAATGAATTTGGTAAAGTAGCAGGATACAAAATTAATGCACAGAAATCTCTTGCATCCTATACACTAAGGATGAAAAATCTGAAAGAGAAATTAAGGAAACACTCTCATTTACCACTGCAACAAAAAGAATAAAATACCTAGGAATAAACCTACCTAAGGAGACAAAAGACCTGTATGCAGAAAACTATAAGACACTGATGAAAGAAATTAAAGATGATACAAACAGATGGAGAGATATACCATGTTCTTGGATTGGAAGAATCAACATTGTGAAAATGACTATACTACCCAAAGCAATCTACAGATTCAATGTAATCCCTACCAAACTACCAATGGCATTTTTCACAGAACTAGAACAAAAAATTCCACAATTTGTATGGAAACACAAAAGACCCCAAATAGCCAAAGCAATCTTGAGAAAGAAAAACGGAGCTGGAGGAGTCAGGCTCCCAGACTTCAAACTATACTACAAAGCTTCAGTAATCAAGACAGTATGGTACTGGCAGAAAAACAGAAATATAGATCAATGGAACAGGATAGAAAGCCCAGAGATAAACCCACGCACCTATGGTCACCTTATCTTTGATAAAGGAGGCAAGAATATACAATGGAGAAAAGACAGCCTCTTCAATAAGTGGTGCTGGAAAAACTGGACAGCTACATGAAAAAGAATGAAATTAGAACTCCCTAACACCATACACAAAAATAAACTCAAAATGGATTAAAGATCTAAGTGTAAGGCCAGACACTATCAAACTCTTAGAGGAAAACATAGGCAGAACACTCTATGACATAAATCACAGCAAAATCCTTTTAGACCCATCTCCTAGAGAAATGGAAATAAAAACAAAAATAAACAAATGGGACCTAATGAAACTTAAAAGCTTTTGCACAGCAGAGGAAACCATACACAAGAGGAAAAGACAACCCTCAGAATGGGAGAAAATATTTGCAAACGAAGCAACTGATCAAGGGTTAATCTCCAAAATATACAAGCAGCTCATGCAGCTCAATATCAAAAAAACAAACAACCCAATCCAAAAATGGGCAGAAGACCTAAATAGACATTTCTCCAAAGAAGATATACAGATGGCCAACAAACACATGAAAGGATGCTCAACATCACTAATCATTAGAGAAATGCAAATCAAAACTACAATGAGGTATTACCTCACACTGGTCAGAATGGCCATCATCAAAAAATCTACAAACAATAAATGCTGGAGAGGGTGTGGAGAAATGGGAACCCTCTTGCACTGTTGGTGGGAATGTAAATTGATACAGCCACTATGGAGAACAGTATGGAGGTTCCTCAAAAAACTAAAAATAGAACTACCATATGACCCAGCAATCCCACTACTGGGCATATACCCTGAGGAAACCATAATTCAAAAAGCGTCATGTACCACAATGTTCATTGCAGCACTATTTACAATAGCCAAGACATGGAAACAACCTAAGTGTCCATCAACAGATGAATGGATAAAGAAGATGTGGCACATATATACAATGGAATATTGCTCAGCCATAAAAATAAATGAAATTGAGTTATTTATAGTGAGGTGGATGGAACTAGAGACTGTCATACAGAGTGAAGTAAGTCAGAAAGAGAAAAACAAATACCGTTTGCTAACACATATATATGGAATCTAAAAAAAAAAATGGTTCTGAAGAACCTAGGGGCAGGACAGGAATAAAGACACAGATGTAGAGAATAGACTTGAGGACATGGGGAGGGGGAAGGGTAAGCTGGGACGAAGTGAGAGAGTTGCATGGACATATATACACTACCAAATGTAAAACAGATAGCTAGTGGGAAGCAGCCGCATGGCACAGGGAGATCAGCTCAGTGCTTTGTGTCCACCTAAAGGGGTGGGATAGGGAGAGTGGGAGGGAGACGCAAGAGGGAGGAAAAGTGGGGATATATGTATATGTATAGCTGATTCACTGTGTTATACAGCAGAAACTAACACACCATTGTAAAGCAATTATACTCCAATAAAGTTGTTTAAAAAAAAAAAGGAAATTTACTATCTTCCTAGGAAAGCAAGAGATACATATGAGATAGATAACAAAACAAGTCAGCAAGTAAAAAAAATGTCTGAATGAGTTATAGAAATGAGAGGTCAAGGCATGCCTGGAAAGGTCTTCAATTAAATATCTAGCTTGATCTACTGTCACATCCAACATTTGCCAGGAATTTACAAGAATGATTAATTATGCCTTTATAGACGCACTGAATAGAGAATATGGGATGATAAAAATAAATTCCCCTCGAGAACTTGGAGCCAAGATATGAAAGCAACCTGTGTCTATCAACAGATGAATGGATAAAGAAGTTGTGCAATATATATATTGGAATACTACTATACTACTATAATGGAATACTACTCAGCCACAAACAGAAGGAAATTTTGCCATTTGTAACAACATGGATGGACTTGGAGGGCATTATGTTAAGTGAAATAAGTCAGACAGAGAAGGACAAATACTGTATGATATCACTTACATGTGGAATCTTAAAAATACAACAAACTAGTGAATATAACAAAACAAGAAACAGACTCACAGTTATAGTGAACAAACTAGTGGTTACCAGTGTGGAGAGAGTAGTGGGGAGGCGCAACACAGGGGTAGGGGATTAAGAGGTACAAACTACTATGTATAAAATAACTACATGGATACATTGTACAACGCAGGGAATATAGCCAATATTCTTTAATAGCTATAAATGGAATGTAACTTTCAAAAATTGTGAATCACTATATTGTACACCTGTAACTTATATAATACTGTACATCAACTATACTTCAATTAAAAAAAAAAGAAATTGGAAAAGAAAAGATTAAGTGCCCTTTTACAAGGTGCCCAAGAAAGAATAGACTAAAATGAAATTTTAATTAGAGAAATTGAAGAAAGGCAGGAAAACATATAAGAGAATGAAAAGAAGATAAAGAAGCAAAAAGGGTTAGGGAGAAAGTAGTTGAAATGGTAGACTGAAATGCAAAAAAGAAACAATATATATATAATTGGAGTCACTGATGAGGATAATTCAAGGAGACTTTCTGGAAATGAAAGAAGATCAGGATCTACATATTGAAAGGGTCCACTAGGTACCTGGGAAAATTTACTCATAAGGATCAATTCTATGACATATTCTAGTGTAACTATTAAACTTTAAACATAAAGAAAAGTCCTTAAGGCCAATAAACAAAAAGATCAAAAGATGTACAAGTGCAAGAGAATTAGAATTGGTTTTTTTGTTTTGTTATGCAGCAATAGATAATTAATACATATGGATTCTTATATATTGAAAAAGAGAAGTCCAGCTTCCTTAGCATCAGTAGTGTAAAAATGAAGAGCAGGTATGCCTTGAGAATCTCTCAAACTGAATAACACTCAAGTAAAATCATACTGACATAATTAAAAAGGCAGTGGATTTTTCTACAAATTGGATTTCCCTGTAACATATAATATTGCATTAGGAATGCACAAAAGTGAAATTGTTGTATGAAATAGCTCATTTAATCACAAAGACTAACTTTAAAAACTATTCCTCTAATGAAGACACTCTCCTCAATTTTGCATTTGGGATACTGCCAAGAATTATTAGTAGATAAAATACTGGGATATTTTTTCTATTCTGTTCTATAGTCAAGAATCAAACTGATGTATTGTTGAAGATATCAAACTTCAAGCTTTGCAAAAGAGCTGATCTTAAATTATTTTGCTTTTAGTTGTGATGAATCCACAGAGGACAGGAATTGAGTATATTTCCTAATGCACGGTTAGAGATACATTTGAATAAGATGTGCTACTTTTTAAATTAAAGACTTGGAGACCATCATCGAAGTTGATGATGTCTTTCGAGCTGTGTCAAAATTATTTGAAGTTAATGAACTAAATTGGGAAAAAATTTTTTAGTGTGTCCTGATGGTGAACCAGCAATGCTGGGTCTGAAATTAGACTTTTTTTTTAATGGAAAAAACTTTAAAATTTTCATCTGCTTTTAGGATATATGTTGACTTTATTGATAAACAATTTATGAAAGGATTTTAATCTTGCTATCAAGATAGTAATTTTTTATTAACAAAATTGGGTAGTAATTTTTTATTAACAAAATTGGGTAGAAGCATCAAGTTATTTGCTTTGCTTTATAAAAAATTAAATGTGGATAACAAAGTTCTCCTGTTTTATGTGAGGTTCATCATTGACTATCATTTGCCCTGTTTTTGAAATGCCAGAGAAAAGACCAACTGTGTGAATTTAAAAGGTGATCAAACTTTTAGTAGAGTTTGGCATATTTACTTGAGATATATTTGGAACTTTAAATACATTGGAATTTAAAATTGAGGTATATAAACCAAATTATCATTCATTGTGTTATACTCCAGGCATTTATAGTGTCATTTCTCCTAAAGACACTGCAGTGGTTTCTGAGGTATACACTATTCCTCAGGGTAGAACCTCTCAGACTAAGAAATGAAATTTCCAAAAGAAGTCCACCAGGGCTTCCCCGGTGGCGCAGTGGTTAAGAATCCGCCTGCCAGTGCAGAGGACACAAGTTTGATCCCTGGTCCAGGAAGATCCCATATGCCGCGGAGCAACTAAGCCCGTTTGCCTCAACTACTGAGCCTGCGCTCTAGAGCCCGTGAGCCACAACTACTGAAGCCCGTGCGCCTAGAGCCCGTGCTCCGCAACAAGAGAAGCCACCGCAATGAGAAGCCCACGCACCGCAGTGAAGGGTAGCCCTGCTCGCCGCAGCTAGAGAAAGCCTGCGCGCAGCAACAAAGACCCAATGCAGCCAAAAATAAATAAATAAATAAAAAACTTAAAAAAAAAAAAAAAAAGAAGGCATCCAGGGCAGACCCCAGAATCTCCTTCCCTTCATCTAATTACAGTCTGACAATGACACAGTTACAGATGAAACGAGACTGGTGATGGGAAGTGTGATGCACTCCAAAAGGTGAGGATTTCCCAGATGTAAGTCCCAGGTCAGCGGTTCTCAGATTTTCTTGCATTCATGCCAAATGTTCGAATACTAGAATTTGAACTAGAACATGTTTCATGGTACCACACAAGAAGCACTTCCCAAATATTTTTGACTGTCAGACTCTTTTTCTCAGAAACATTATGTAAAACCAGTGTTCCTTCAAAAATATTTGGGAAACACTTTCCTAGATGACAATGAACTAATACATGTAATGCTTGAAAGAAAAATATTGTGACCCAAGAATTAAACTCCGTCAAGATGTTCATGCATGAAGAAACTGGAAATATTAAGTTGTATAACAGGTCTCAGAAAGTATACCATACATACTTCCTCTGAAATAATTACTCAAAGATGTTCCTTCCAGTGCTATTTCTAATTGAAATAATAATAAATAAAATATTCTAAATAGGTGTAGCTGTAAAAATAAATATTTTCAGATATGGAGAAAATTGCAATTTTATACCTTCTTAAAATGATAAATATTAAACTAAATATAATAGCAGGAGGTAAATAAAAGAGTTAAAAGTAGATATTAATGAATTAGGAAACAAAATCTACGAACGGATTTTTCTAAAATAAACAAATCTCTGATAAGCTTAATCCACTAAAAGAGCAAAATATATAAACACAAATACACACAAAATCATACAGGTATATTCAACATCATTACATTGGCAGACTTTATTTTGCTACAGACTTTTTTTTCTTCCCCATCTCCTCTCTTCTCTCATGGCATCTTCTGAATTCCCTCTCCTCCCTAAGGCAGCCAATGGAAATGACCTGGTATATATCCTTTCATACATTTCTCTATTCTCATATAACCCTGTGCAAAGACATATATCCATATATAGGATTTTTTGTTGTTTCCTTTTTATAAAACTGGATCCTTATTAAAGACATCTCTCTATAAATTCTTTTTTTTTAAATTTAATAATACCTCTTGGTCAACCCTTCAGGTCAATGGATACAGAAGTCATTCATTCTTTTTAATGACTGCCTATTTTTAGTTTTCCCCCACTACAAATAACGCTGCACAAAACATCCTTGTATGTACTATGTGATTCTTTAGGAAAACTTTCTGCTGGGTCAATAAACAGATATGTTTTAAATATGAGTAAATATTGGCAGATTATTTTCTGAGAGGGATGTGGTAATTCATATTCTCACCATCAATGTATAAATGTGTCAATTTCCCCATATTTTCACCAGAAGTTGGCATTTTAATTTAAAATGTTTTCCAGTTTTACCAGTGAAAAAATGGCATAGTGTTATTGCTTTGTTTTGCATTTCCTTGACTATTTTTGAGGTTAAGCATCATTTCTTATTGGTCATTTAGGGTAAATATCCCTGATGTATGCAACTTACTGTGAAGAGTGTCAGAAAAAAATTGTGTGTGTGTAGGCGTGTGTGTGAGAGAGAGAGAATGATAAATCAAAAATGGTGATGATAGATGAACCTGGATAAAGGGTTTATGGATGTTCTTTTTCCTCTTTGTGAAACTCTTTTTTAAGTTTAAAATTATTTCAGAAAAGGTTTTTAAAGATATTTAAGGCTATATATTTCCATCAGGATATAGCTTCAACTGAGTCTTACAGGTTTTGGTGTGAAATACTGTAATTATTTACTACTTTCCAGATAATTCAGACTTTCTTTGATGCAGTCATTGTTTAGAAGTACATTTTACAATGTCCAAGTAGTTAAGAAATTTTCATTATCTTTATATTTGTGTGCAGTCAGAGAGTGTGGCTTATAAAATTTCTACTTTTAGAATTTTATTAAGGTTTTCTTTTTGGTCAACTATATGGTTGATTTTTAGAAATACTTCAGTGTTCAAGAGATAATGTGTTGTTTCTATTTGTAGAAGTATGAGTTTTCTATCTATGGCATAATTTGAATTGCTGATGTATATTGTTGGTTGTAGTCATGTTTGCTAGGTCTTTTATTGTTGTATTTTGTTTCATTTACTCCCAGTATATCAGTTTCTGAAAATGGCATATTAAAATCTCTCACAAAAGTTACATTTTAAAAATCAAATTCTCTTTGTATTTCTATTAGTTTTTGCCTTATATTTAGCTGCAATATTTTGGAGGGCAGAAAGTTTCATTACTTTATCCTGTTTAATGTTTTGACTTTAAATGTACTTTTGTGATACAATATTGCTACTTTTGCTTTCATTTTATTTGAATTTGCCTGGTTTCCCTTCATTTTAACTCTTTCCCTATCTCTTTAACTGTGTTTCTTATTTTTTAATTGTACTTTAATGGAGGAATTCAGTCTATTTACATTTAGGGTAATAAGAAATACCCTTCCATGTAATCTTATGTTTTCTATGTGTTTTACTTTGCTACTGCTTTCTGTTTCTCTTTAACCAATTAATTAACTTGCTGGAGCAAGTTTTTATTCATTCCCTTTTTCCTTTTTGCTAATTTGGAAGCATTTCTCTGCTTTTCAATTCTGCAAGTGGTTACTTTTTCATCCCAAGAATCATCATTTCATATATTACCTCATATCTGACTATGATAGTAATTATCAACTTGCTTCCACCAAATTGCTTTATTTACCTATGCCTCTCTCCTCATAGCAAAATGAAAGGAAATATTTAGAAAGGTTTTGTTTCTTTACTTGCAACTTTCTCTTTATTTTTCATTTCTAGGTTTTGCTCAAGTGATTTTTAAACACTTGGTCAAGGCTATTATTAGGTTTAGCTTTACCTGTTCTAAAATTCTTCACTTAAAACTTTCGATAAAAACCTCCACTCACAGGGGGCTTCCCTGGTGGTGCACTGGTTGAGAATCCGCCAGCCAATGCAGGGGACACTGGTTCGAGCCCTGGTCCGGGAGGATCCCACATGCCGCGGAGCAACTGGGCCCATGAGCCACAATCACTGAGCCTGCGCGTCTGGAGCCTGTGCTCCGCAACAAGAGAGGCCACGACAGTGAGAGGCCCGCGCACCGCGATGAAGAGTGGCCCCCACTCACCACAGCTGGAGAAAGCCCTCGCACAGAAACAAAGACCCAACACAGCCATAAATAAATAAATAAAATTTAAAAGGCTTTATGGTGCTGCTGTACGAAAAAAAAAAAAACAAACTCCACTCATGCTATTTATTTACCTATACATACATTCATACATATATACAGGTTGTATTAAAAATATTTAACAACCTAGCAGAATTGATAGCAGCCATGAACAAGCATGGTTACCAGTGTTGCCCACCACCATTTTCCCTCTTTTTTATCTTTCTCCTGGAGCTGCCATTTGGTTAGCACAGTTTCTTAAGTATGTTCCTCAGACAGGTGACACCCTCAGAATTCTTGCATAGCTTCAAATACCTTTATTTACCATGTAGGTGTTATTCTTCTAGCTCGTTATTTGTGATTGAAAAATCTGATTCTAGTCTGGTTTTAGTTCTCCTTCCTTTTTTATCTAATTTCTCCTTTCTGTCAGTTGCACGGCAAAAGACAGTAGTTAACCGTGGAGAAACTGAAACTCAGGTTTTTTTAAACCAAGCTATGTCAAAGTCTATTTCTTTCTTTAGTCAATTGTGTCTGGGGGCTGCGGGTGGAGGAAATGGGAAGATGTTAGTCAAAGGGTACACAATTTCAGTTATGCAGGGTGAATACGTTCTAGAGATCTACTACACAGCAGGGTAACTATAGATAATAATACAGTATAGAATCCCTGAAATTTGCTAAGAGCATAGATCTTAAGTATTCTCACTACAAAAAAATTGTAACTATGTGAGGTGATGGATACATTAGGTTGATTGCGGCAGTCATTTCACAATGTATATGTAAATCAAAACATTGCACTGTACACCTTAGATATATATATATATATAGTTTTTATTTGTCAAATATACTTTAATAAAACTGGAAAAAATTGTGTCTGAGACATGAAAACCTCTTTTAATTTTGAAATTTATCTTTCTTAAGATAAAAACACCTTTCTCTCCTTCTGGAACTTGCCTTACTTGCCAGTTAGGTCTCCTGTACCTGTCCTCCAAGAGTCTTATATCTTTTCCCTTCATGGTTTTCATTTTTTTGAATTTGTTGCTCTGTTGTGAGATACTTCTTGTACAGGCTACTAAATTTGTTTTCAGAAAAACTATCTTTTCTTTCAGTTTATGTGTTAAAAGTTTCAATGAGAAAGCTATACTTTTAGACCCAGACAGTCTTTTTTTATTCTCTAACTGGATCTCCTTAAGAGTTCTTCTTACAGCTGTTTAATTGTCACACTTGATTCTGCTCCAGTGGGGCCCCTGCTCTTCAGGCTCTGCTTTGTCTACTTTGTTCTGGTTACTGAATGCTGGTTAAAATAGTTACTCTTTTCTTTAGCCCGTTCATGATTTCGCTGGATCAACTGTTGGGTAAAATCACTGGAATCTGTCTCCTGCTGGCAAGGCCTAGGCGGTTCTGGTCTCATTAAGCAGTGGGGAACACAATGGCCAAGCTTTGTAGCTTATCCTGAGCAGAAGAAGGGAGCTTCTGAGCAAACCTCTCTCCAGGACCATGGAGCAGCCCCTCTGCCTCAGGGACCAGGAGTAGTCATCCTGCTTCCTGCTCCCCTGCAGGTCCTCTGAGGCCAGGAGGATCGGCCCGGCCCTCCCAGGACCACACACGCTGGGCCCCTCCAGGTGCACAAGCCATCCTCCACGTGTGAGCTGGTGGCCTCAGGTGCCCTGTCCGGTCTCCTCCCGCCTCACTGCCCTGCTGTTGCCTTTCTCCAGAAAGGGAGCGAGAGGGAAAGGGAGTGAGAGTCTTTTATCCAGAGGCTGCCTCGCTAGAATCTCAGTCTCAATATATATTATATTTTAGGGCTTAAAAATATCATTAAAGTTTCCAGCATTGACTGGAGGGAAAAGGGAGGGAGGAATAAAAGAAAGCTCTGAAAGTACTGCTTGGCTAGGGAAGACTATACATGCTGCGTATTTATGCACGAGCACGTGCGTGTGCATCTATAGCAGTTATAGGGCCGTATCTAAGCCATACAAGGCCCTGCTGTGACCCCAGCTTGTCCAGCCCTCCCCACAACTGAAGCCACTTGTTCCTTGATGGGCTCAGTTTTCTTCAAGTCCTGAGATCTCTATTTCTACGAGGTAGCCAGTTAGCCCACATTCAGGAGCTCAGGGGCTTAACCATGCCCTGCTTCTGGGAACCTGACTTCTGCTCTGATCCTGGCATCAAGCCCGTCCCTCCCTCAGTCCCTCCAGGGCCCAGCCTTGTTTTCCTCTTACCTGTCCCCCTGCATATCATTTGGGGTTCAGTCAGAGAAGCAGAGCCACTAGCAAAATGTATGCAATAAGGGATTAAGTATAGGGATTTGACCTTACCTAATCATGGGAACCGGTCAGTCTAAGGGAGGCTGTCACTTCTGTGTCTGGTGCTGGAGCCTCAAGTCAGCAGCGCAGAGAGGTGGGAGGGAATGATGGGAAGGAAGTAGGGAATCAAGGACAAATTGGAACCTGCAGGAATGGGCTGGAATCCACTTGGTGTCTCACTTCCTTCAAGACTCCGACTTTGACGACAGGGGTGACTTACAGGAAAAGTTTTGCTTTTCCCTGTGGAACACAACCCTCAGCTGGCCCAGGGAATCAGGAATTAAAATGGGCAGGACGAGCAGGTGTGGAGGGCTGCACTGTGGGTCTGGATGCTGTCCCACGCCACCCCGGTGAGCCCGCAGGACAGCGACAAGGTGGGTGAGGCCTTGTGCCCTGCCCTTCTAAGCATAAGAAAGAATGTGGCTGCTACTTCCTTTCCACCTTCCAAATCTCAGGGAAAATGTTCCTGTGACCAAAGCTGACCAGGAACTACACAGAGGAGTGAATTCTAGGAAACACAGTTCCAGCTCAGCTAAACTGACATTGTAAACCTCTATTCCCTTTGAGGCTGCAGCTCAGTCACTGACCCAGGGCCACAGGCTGCCCGGTGGCCTCATAGCTCACCTGCAGCTCCTCACCTGGCCCAGTGCCTGCCTGCATTAGTGGGAACCTCTTCCCCACAGGCACCAGGCACTCTCAGCTTGGCCCTCCCTCCCAGGGCTTGTGAAGCTATCATTCCTGTTGTGACCTGGCTCTGGGAAACCAGACCTGATTCCAGTTGGAAGTCAGAGGAATTTATGGACAACTCCTGGTGGTATCTGACTCTCATGGAGCAAGGCTCTCTTCTCTGTTCCGGATTCATGGGCAGTTTTAGGAAGCTGAAGCCATGTGTGAGGAGCCTCTCTGAGCTACCATGGAGCTCAAGGCCCAGGAGTTCTTACCTAAGAGACTGGATGCAGCATTGACCTGGCCAAGGAAGCCCTTCTTCCCTCCCAGTCCCATCCTGGAAGGGGAATGTAGGTCATTCCTGGTGTTTCCAGGATACTGGGCATGACACAGGGCCTAGTGCAACCCTTCATTGTTCTTATAGGGACACTGAACCCTGGAGAATGATGGGAACTAGCCCAGGGAACAGAACAGCATTAAGAGCAACGTCTGGAAGCAGACACCTGGCTTCATGTTGGGGCCTGGCCTCTTCCTAGGATGTGTGACCTTGGGCACATCACTTAACCTCTCTACTCTTCATATCCTCATACATAAAATGGGGGAAAACAATAGTGCCTACTTCATTGGACTGTTATACAGATTAACTGGCATCTTGTTAAGTGCCCAGCACCAAATAAGTGCTCAATAAAATATATTATTATATGTGGACAGTTTCCCCACAGCCAGAGCCCTCCAGCCCAGGGAAGCAGGCTATGCGGAACTTTCTCCAATCCCAGGTGGTTCTTCATCTCAGCCACCTCTGCCGGCTGTTGGTCACCTCCCTTTAACACTTGGCATCACCTTGCCTTGCACTTGAGTTAGTTGCTGGCTTGTCTGTCTTCTTATAAATCTGGGATGTCACCCAGAGTTCCCAGGGGCTGGGTTTACTTCATCTCTCCCCAGGACACAGTCTGGCACAGACTAGGCCTTCAGAAGAGCTTTGAGTGAACGGACATCTTCGATTCCCGGAATTTCTGATTTGGAGGGACTTGAGAGTTGTCTAACCCAATTCCCCACCTGATTTCAAGAATTCCTTTTCAGATCATTCAGAAGATACTCTTTTAGTCTCTGCTTGCATACCTCCAGTGCTGGGAGACTCAACTCACTGTTGCTCAGGGCAGCTTATTCTATTTTTAAAGACAGCTCTATTTTTAGAACTTTCTAATTGTATGCAGTACAATTAATTCTACCATTTGCATCAAATTTTGGTTGGAGACTACAGAAACATGCAGGGAAAGAGCTGGTAAATAAGGATTGTTCTGGGTTTATGGCTGAGGTTACAAAACAATCAGAAGGGTGACAGAGCACACAGTATAACTTTTATAAGCTTTGCTCAACTAGGCAGAAACAGGCTCTCGGAAATGTCTCTACATTTCTGCCTCCAGTGTTTACTGGAGAATCCTTATATGGTTGTTATTTACAAATCCAGACAGGAGTTTACAGAGGGCTAGAAGGCAGCAGTTTATAGATGGTTTGAAGACAGAAGTTCATAGAGAACTTGAGTATTTGTTTGCATGCTTATCTTCTAAAAGTTATTTTTCTGCTCCACAATTTTGGAAGTGGAGTTGTTCAAGTTCTGAGGGTATATTTGAAAGCCCCAGTAAGAAAGGGGTTAGACCTTCATCTCCTAGGATAGTGCTTCTGCTTCTGGAAGGGATGCTAGGATTTTTGGACAGATACCTCCCAGCCACCCAGAATGCTCGCTGGAGTTTAGCCAGAACATCAGCCCCCATGGATTAATTTGAAATTCACTCAAATAGCCATTCTTAAATGCCTACTCTATGGAAGGACTGCATTTCAGGCACTCACGACTGGATAGGGGGTGGACGAAGACAGGGTGGTGAGGGCTCAAGTCCCAGCCGGAAAGTTCTTAGAGCCTCCCTGTGGCCAAGCAGTCTGCAGCAGGTTAAGGCTTCCCAGAAAACTTCAGAGAATGCTTCCACTAAACCCTGCATCTAGAGCAAGCAGGAGGGACTTGGGGGCGCAGTGTGGTGTAGCTGAAAGAACACCAGAAAGGGGAATCGGGTCCCTGGGGGTAGATGTCCGTTTGCTGATAACTCAATTTTTTTAGGGGAAATTGAAGACGCTAAGATGTTCCCAGCACTAACAAGTTGAAAATTTAAAACTAACAAAGCAGTTACAATCGTCCCCAGCTGCATAGAGTTTTGTGGTTCCCATCCTGCCCTCCTTTGAATCTAATCTTCTCAGTACCCCAAGAAGTAGACAGGATGAAGATTATGATTTCTGTTCTATAGATGAGGAAACTCAGATTTACTGACATGCCAAGGTCACACAGTTGGGGACGGGCAGATCCCTCCCCACCTTGACTGTTATTAGGCCTCTGACCCTAACAACCTGTAATTATGTGGTCAGCCTTGGGACAGCAAAACATCTACCGGGGGAGGTGACTATTTAGATGGCAAATGTGACTTTTATGTGGAAGATGTCTCAATACAGTAGCATTTTATAAAAGGAGACAAGGAATAGGGGCTCACACTGTCTCTGGGATAGTGACGTTTTGTCAGTTTATTAAATTCAGATTTATTGCTAACTCCCTGACCAAAAACAGAGCTGTTAGCAGTCCATAACATGGAGCAGAAATATGAGTTTTCAGTGAATCCAAGAAAAAAATAGAGAAGAAACCTTAATGACCTGTCACTTGAAATAAATCTTAGTGGTCACATAAACCAGGATGACAGGAATTTATATTGTTCCTCAGCACTTGAATGACTAATGTGGTCAGAGTGGGGAGACACAGAAATTATTTCTCTTAACAAGCCAGCACCTGTCTGCACACTCTTGGAACTGCTTTGATGAAGTCCTGAATGTCGCCTTGACACCCCTCAGTCATGCTGTTTGTGGGCAGTAACCTTCCCACACAGCTTGAGACAAAGGTGGCATTTCAGCTCTGTCCCAGGGGCTCTGGAAGGTTCTTAATCAGAGGAGTAGTGCTGAGATGCTAGAGAAAATCACTGGAGAAACATTGACATAGGCAAGGCAGGGGCAGTGGAAAAGGGCCTCAGAGTGTCTCGGGGTGAATGTACATCTGAACCATTCCCAATCCCACCCCATGCTGGGATTCTGGATTCTGCAGCATCAGAAGTACTAAGTAGAGCTGGAAGAGTCCTCAGAGATCAGTTAGTTCCATTGTTCAGATGAGCAGACTTAGGTTTACAGGATGGAAACAACTAGTTCAAAGTCACAGAGCAAGAGAGTGTCAGATGCAGAATGAGAGCTCAGATTTCCAGACTCCTGGGCGTCACATAGCCTCTGTTAGTGGACAATGGTCCTTTCTTATTTGACCCTGAATGAATATAAACCTGCATGCCACTGATATCTACTGGATGTCCCATGTTCAGTACTGGGAATGTAATCGCCCAACTAAACAATCCTACTGAGGATGTTCCCCATGAAAATCATTACTGACCCTAAAAATCCTGCTCACAGATACAGTGTGTTACCTTCGACACTGTGTTTTCACATTCTTCCTCTTATGTGATCCTTATGCACTGAAAAGGCTGACAGGATGATTGCTTTTGTTCTTATTGTATAGATAAGAAACTGAGCTTCCTAAATTAAGGCTAATAAGGCTGCACTTCCGTTATCTCAAAGGAGCAAGAGTCTGAGGAATCAATGAAATCCTGAATGGATTGTAATGAAGTGCTGTTAATGGGTCAAGTTAACAACCTTGCCAGGTGTTGTGAAGAATACACAGACTCCCCAGCTCCGACCCTGTTCCTGGAGACACTGCAGTCCACTGCAGAACCAAGAGGCCATCAAACCCCGACCTCTTCTGGCCTGGGCTGTCCTAGCCTTCTAGAGTTCACACAACCAGTTCCTGGAGGTTCTGGTTAATTACACTAAAGCAGGGTTTTTTTTTTTTCTTTCCTAAAAACAGTTCATCTAAAGCTTAATCCTTTAAAAAGGATCTCTACATCTGATTTGATGTCCTATTCTTTTTGCCATTAAATTTTTTGAAACTATTTTGAAACCTGTTCATCTTAGAGCACTTCTGGCTAAATTTTATCCTTTGTTCATTTATCAAATTTGCAGTATTTTATGAAGATGGTATTTCTTATCTACGCAGGTGTCTTTTCTATTAAGGGGTATAAAACCAGCCTTTCCTCAAAATGATATGTATCTAGCAATAAATGCTTGCATTAAAAACCTGAATTCCAGTCAATTGTTATGCACAGACACACCTGATCCTGTCTTTGTAGTTACAGATGATATGTACCAATGTTGGGTACTCTTTATCTTGTGCTTCATAATCAGCTATTAATTTATGAACTAAAATATGCAGCCTATATTCCAGGTAACCCAGAATGAGCTGCTGCAGATTTGATTTATTGTGATCTAAGAATGGGCATTAGAGGTTATCCAGGTGACACACAGAGAACACAGGGGGATGCTGTCAGAACCTGGAGGGGAGGAGGCCTTTGAACTCTGGCAAATATGGCATGTATAGAAGTGTTGACAGGAATCAACCTGGGGCTTGGCATTTGAGCCCATCTAGATCTTAAAAGGCTTTAGAAATGATGACTTCAGCAGTCATTTCTTTCAGTCATTCCACCAATTAGCACATATTTATGGAGCACTCACTGTGTGCCAGGCACTAGACTTGATTCTGGGAACACAACTGTGGGCCTGACACACAGGCTCCCTGACCTTGTGGAGCCTGTCCTCTAGTAAGGAAGACACATCTTAAGTCACAATCACACATTTGTGTCATTTCCGTTTTTTCTGTGTTAATAGAATTCTGAAACTGTTTGGCATGGCAATATGTCCAACTAACCAATGACATTTCCCAGGCTCCCCTGCAGCTGAGGATAGTCACGTGACACGTTCTGGCCACTGAAAGGTAACGAAGTCTGTTGGGTATTGCAGGAAAGTTTTGCTTTCCTGATGTTGGTGCTACCCCTTCCATCTGGTTGTTTCTTCCCCCCACCACCCCTTTCTTTCTAGAATGTGAATGTGAGACTAGAAGCACCGTCTTGTAGCAATGAGGTGGACATACAGACTTAAGTAAGAAAGAAATTAGTCCCTTCTCTTTGGTTAAACACACAGTAACTGTGTCTCTCTTACATGCAATCCCTACTGATGAACTCACCTGTGCCTTGGACGTGAGATTATTAGCCAAAATTCTCTTAATGCGTGGTAGGAGCCTGGAAAGGGTGATCCCAGCAGTGGTCAACAGCCAGGACTCCAGAATTATGTCTGCAAGGGCTGGCAGATACGTAAGGTCTAGTCTCCTATGTTTCAAGGGCTCCCCCAAAGCAGACAGCATGTTGTAGTGGGTTGTAAATATTCTTTGCATCTACCATCTGATTGCATTGTGAGGTGGAGGGAAACGTACCCTCTTGCCTACTTCACAGGGCTGTCACAGAGAAGGAGGAGATGGGAGCGTGTGGGTGGAAATCTGTAAAAGCTATGGAGCTGCAGGAAGGTCAGTTAACTTTCTTTTAATACCAGGCAGTCTGAAATTAGAGGTAGCAAGGCAGGAAACACATATAATGAAAGTCTAAGGAAGAGGCAGATTTTGAACTGGCCCCTGAAGGATGGTGCTGACCATGATGGATAGACACAGAAGGCTGAGTACACAGGAGGGTACAGAGCTGGGGGGCCAGGACAGCAAAGGCTGAGAACCAGTGTAGAAAAGAGGTAGGCCAGGACCCAAGTACTTTCATGTGTTAAAGAATGGACTGGAAACCAGATCACCACTCAGGGTAAATGACCAGCGACAGGGTATGAGGGGTGTGTGTGTGTGTTCACGTCAAGGGTGATGAGCGGGGAGGTCAGCTAAGCTGAAGGGATGTGGAGCCGTGGTTGAATTTTTTGAAGCGGTATTTCCAAGGCCTGGGGGCCCAGTGCTAGAACTTGCTCTACAGCACACGCTTAGAAGAAATCCAGGCCCAGGCCAGCCTCCTCTTCCTTCCCAGGGCCACCCATCAACTCTGACACGCACACACTGGGAAGTTCTTTCCTCATGGCACGGCAGGGCCATGGAGAGATCACAACAGGGTGATGAGACAATTAGCTCCTCGCATTCTTCCTGCAGGAACAAATCTGGGCCCCCGTGGCATCTGTCCCCTCCTGTTCCTCCAGCTGGCCTCCTTGCCACGTGCACGCACGCCCTGCCCGCAACCAGGCCCAGCTGCTTGCAGCTCTCCTGCCCACTTCCGTTTCCAGGAGGGGTTCCGGAGGCTGGAAGAGCAGGGGGCGGAGTGATTGATGACAGTGCGCGCGTGCCCCTGGACTCCTCGTCAAAGTTCTCCTACAGGGTTGGCAGCTCTATGTTGAAAGCTGCTCCGTAGCTGAGGCGGCATATGGACTGTTGACAGAGCAGCTGCTGGGGAAGAAGACGCTGAAAGGAAGCCTCAAGGGATAAACAGAGAAACCCGTGTCACCACGTGGCACCCAAGGCGCACTGCTCAACGCCCAGCTCGCAGACTCTCATCTCCTTCCGGGTAAGGAAAGTGGTTTCAGGCAGCTGCGCTAGATCTTATGCTCTTAAAATAATGCTCATCATCATGTTAACATTTGTTGGGTGCTTACGATGTACCAGCCAGTTCTGTAAACTACTTTAGGTGCGTTATTCCAACTCCTCCTTCAAACAAACCTCAGCCAAAATAACTATTATTGATCCCATTTTCTTTTTTTTATAGATGAAAAAACCAATGCTAGAAAGTTTAAGGGTATTATGCTGGTCAGTTAGTAAGTGACTCACGTTTAACTCCAAAGCCCTTACTCCTAAACATGATTGTGGTTTTCTCCCGCAAGCATTTTGAGTGTCAGATCCCTGGATTAATATGGGTAACTAAGCTGCACCCTGGTGTAATTTACCACACCAGGTGTGGCACGGAGGCATACAGTGAATTAGATGAATAACATATCAATCAACCCCGGGGGGGGGGGCGCTGCTTTCACATCCATTTTGCAGGTAGGAGACAGGCCCCTCAGGGAGTCTTGCCTAAGACCTCATACTAAACTTGGCAGACAGGAGACTTGAACTCTGATCTTCAGCATAGAGGTCTGGAGTTTTCTCTGCCCTACCTGGTGTGCATCAGGTTAAGCTGGGAGAGAGGTAGGCTGGGTGAAGGCGGGTGGAGAAGCATGAGTGAGAAAGAACATAAAGCTATGAATGTGATTTATTTCAGTCAGTTGCTGATATCTTAATAAATCCCTGGTCTGTCGAGCCTGGAGAATATTGTTTCTCCAGGAGAAAACAAGAGCATCTAGTTTTAGCAAAAAGATGTTAATTTTTTTTTCTTGTTGTCAGAGCCCCAACTGCATCCCAATCCCCGGGGAGCTATGGGTCAGTCTCTGTCCCTCATGTCTGTCAAACGCCATTTTCCCCAGGTGGATCAGTTGCCCCAGCTGGGAACCTGGACCTTCCAGACATGTAGACAGAAACCAAGAGCCCATTCATCACACTGAAAGCTGTTACCCGACAGAGATCCAATCCCATCATGAGGCTAGAAACTTGGAGAGAAATGAAGTGGACTAATTTTTTCAGACTCCAGAGGGAAAAGTTCCCCAGTATCAAAGGCAGCACCATAAACCGCATGAACAGCGCTATTAGACAGCTCCACGTCGGTGTGTGGCAAGACATGGCTTGGCTGTTGGCATGAAGACAAGAACAGAAGCCTGCCACATCTGGATTGCAGACATTTTTAAGGGTCCACTGAGACCATAGGCACTTCTTTTCCAGCCTCTGGGAGGCACAGGGGTACCCTGAGTGGGTCCTCATAGATAGAGGCAGAGGAACCAGACTCCTGGGCCCTTCTTGACTGACGCCCTCCTTTCCTTTCCACCCTCCCCCCAGCTCCTCTCTCCTCAACCTCATCTGATGCTCTTTGACCTCTGGGTATTTGCTTATGCTCTGCCCAAGCAAGGATGTGCTTATTATGCACATCCTTCCTTCCTGCCCACGAAACTTTTATTTATACTTAGAAGCCCAGCTCAAGCCACACCCCTTGCACTCTCCCTGGCAGAACTGGATACTTTCTGCTCAAGATTCCCACAGCACTTTGCATATTCTTCAACTTCTCATATTCTATTGCCTTTGTTTGTTTTAAGGGTCTGTTTCCCACACTAGGCAGAGAAGGAAGTAGCCAGCCCTATTCCCTTCCAGAAGTCCAAGGACCTGGTAGATTCTGATGCTTGGTTGTTGCTCCCTTTTGAATGAACAATTAAGGCGTGATGTCTAACCTTTTGGCAACCTCAGGTTGATTTTCTTTTGTATTATTCATTTCGTACAAACTCCTGAGGGAGCTTTGAGAGACCAGTGGGGAGCAACTTGGAGGACTCGTGAGATGCTGAGACTCCTGGAATTTTGCCCATCCTGAGTTTCTATCCAAACAGAAATGTGTACGCAGAAGAAATATCTTCCCAGGCCAAACCTGGGTATGAGAGAGAGAAAGGGTTTGCTGGAGACAGATTTCAGTCCCAAAGACCTCCACAGGGCTTTTTGGCACCAAGAGTGCTCCCTCCTCAGCCCTTCCAAGCCTTGGTCATGTCGGTATCTTTCCCAGCATCCAAATCAGGCCAGAGGGATTCGTGCCAGTCAATTCCAGCTTCGCCGTCACCCCGCACACCAGCCCTCGATCTAGAGTGAGTCACCCACCCTCAGGTTCTTTCACTTGTGGATAACAAAGATGCTGACTGCATAGGATGGTTACAAGGATGAAATGAGATGTTATTTATTTATCCACTTATATGTTTAGAGTTTTTTATTGCCATAAAACTAACAGAATAAAGTGCCCTGAAACTTAACTGTAAGCTTGATAATTTTTCTTTCCATATATGTATATACTCAGGTAACTATCACCCAGATCAAGATTTAGAGCTAAATGAGATTTTAAAGGCTGACAGCTTATAAACTGTAAAGCGCTGAGGAAATGTTGGTTTTGAATTATTACCAGGAGGTGGAGCCTCTTTCCCATTGAATTCCTCTCCTTCTACAAGATCTAGGTTTCTAGAAATCATTAGCATCAGCTGCAACCACCCTAGCAAATTGTTGCAGGTGCCAGGGCTTCAAGGCCCCCGCTATGCAGAGTGGCCATGGAGACACAGCCCACACAGACCCCAGCTCTCTGAACCACTGCTCAGGGCATGTAACCCCTGCACCCACTCCCTCAGACACCAGGATGTCCTCACAGAAGGGGGCTTATGACAAAACAGCTGTTGTGTAGTTTCAATTCAATACAGCTTGACTCAAAAGATATGCCCTCTATGCTAGGCCCTGGGCAGAGAAGGGGAGAAGGAGCTTCCTAGGCTGGGCGCTCCAAGGGGGCTCACAGACTGTGGGGCTGTGGACATTAACATGTACTTACCTGTGAAGTGAGGCCCACAGTGTCACCCTTCTCTCCCAAGGGACTCTCTTCCTGAGGATTCCCAGACCTCTCTCTCTAGCGCTGGCTGCTCCTCTGGGCTTTAGCCAGCGTCTCTGCTTTACCTGCTAGGTGTTTCCACCTGGCTGCTCCCTGGCCCCTCAAGCTCAGGCGTGTCCCTAAGAAAACTCATCTTCTTACCTCCTACACCTGGCTTCCTCCTCCTGGCTTTCCTTCTTCATTCTGGCATCACTAACCCCCAATCATCCAGTCAGAGCCATGTCCCAGGGACAATTTTGCCCTTGCCATGCTTCTTCTGGCCATTCTCTACTGCCACCTCTGCGTTACCTCTGGAAACCCTCATTCTGCTGAGAACCTTGGAGCTGGCTCTTTGTCAAAGCTGAAATCTGCTGCCCCATTCCCAGCCATTTCAGGACCTAGAAAGATGCCCCTGCTCTAGAAGTACTCCCTGAGTCCTTCAGTTGCATGTTATCAACCTCATCTGCCTATTGACCGCTGCCACCCTTCATGTGAACCTCTTTCAGGGCCTCTGGACACTTTCTACCTCGTCTCACTCTGCTCTCCCTGTCTCCTGGTGCCTGGCGTGGTGCTGACCCTGTCGTTGGTGGATGAATGGATGAGTGCTGAGTTCATGACGAGACAGCATAAGCAAAGGCAAAGCTGCTGAGCCATTAATCATACTTTCAGAGACCCCAGCCTTTAAAAAAAAAGACCAGGATATGCTAATTCAAGTGGGGGCTTGAGAGTCTTCTTTCACTTTCTCCATCTCTGACCCTCGCGCTAACAGAAAAGGACAGGTGTCTGACACCTCACCGTCCTCAGTGTTTGAAAATGCTGAATCTGGAGAAACTTTGTCATAATTACCTACCCACTTGAAAGTACAAACTCTGTAATTTGCCTTTAAGTGATCTTAAGTTAATATAAATAATGAAGTATGCTCAGAATACTCAAGTACTGGTACATCCAATTGAACACAATTAAAATTAAGATGGATTTATTAGTATTGTGACTATTATTGATTAAAATGGTAATGATAAATAAGGAGAAATGTTAAGTACAACAGGGAATTGGTAATATTTCTTCAAAGTAATCATTTTGCTGTGACTACCCAATTATTAGTACATTTAATGTGTTATTCAGTGCAATTAATTACCCACTTTGCTTCTGGGAAGGCACTAGGAAAAAATTGCTTTCTGCCTGGAGTGGTGGTTGCTGCGGAGAGGGACTGGGAAAAGCTGCTGCTTGCTGGAGCCCCTGTGATGAAGACCACACGCTTTGGGGATGTGGCTCCCAGCAGCTCTGATAGAAGCAGCAAGTGCCCTTGGGGAAGAAGAAGGGACACAACAGAGACCAGGTTCTTGGTCTCACCGTCAGGTGCTTTTGTAGCCATGGGAGGTGATGGTGAACAGCCTGGAGAGTGAAATCAGAAAACCTGGCTTGCTTCATTCTGTATGACAGACTCTAGGTCCATCCACCTCACTACAAATAACTCAATTTCGTTTCTTTTTATGGCTGAGTAATATTCCATTGTGTATATGTGCCACATCTTCTTTATCCATTCATCTGTTGATGGACACTTAGGTTGCTTCCATGTCCTGGCTATTGTAAATAGAGCTGCAGTGAACATTGTGGTACATGACTCTTTTTGAATTATGGTTTTCTCAGGGTATATGCCCATTAGTGGGATTGCTGGCTCGTATGGTAGTTCTATTTTTAGTTTTTCAAGGAACCTCCATACTGTTCTCCATAGGGGCTGTATCAATTTACATTCCCACCAACAGTGCAAGAGGGTTCCCTTTTCTCCACACCCTCGCCAGCATTTACTGTTTGTAGATTTTTTGATGATGGCCATTCTGACCGGAGTGAGGTGATACCTTGTAGTTTTGATTTGCATTTCTCTAATAATTAGTGATGTTGAGCATCCTTTCATGTGTTTGTTGGCCATCTGTATATCTTCTTTGGAGAAATGTCTATTTAGGTCTTCTGCTCATTTTTGGATTGGGTTGTTTGTTTTTTTGATATTGAGCTGCATGAGCTGCTTGTAAATTTTGGAGATTAATCCTTTGTCAGTTGCTTCGTTTGCAAATATTTTCTCCCATTCTGAGGGTTGTCTTTTCGTCTTGTTTATGGTTTCTGGACTGGGTCACCTAGTTGTGGGACCTGAGTTTAACCACAGCACCTCCCAGAGGTTCATTTTTCTCATCTGTAAAATGGGAATGATATAGCTTGCTGGCAAAGAACTGTATGTGAAGGGGATCTGTCAGAGGCACAGATGTGTGGGGCCTTGGTGACTGCTTATCAGGAGACAAGACATCCCCCAGGCTCAGTCTGACTTCTGGATTTGCTTCTGGTTCCTGTAAACCACCTCTGGGAGTTGCCCCCTCAGCCTGTCCTAGGTCCCTGACACCTTAAAGCAAGGTGAATGTGGAGGGTTACACACCTGCCTTCCAGCCCACTTCACCCGTATCCCCTGACCCAGGTTATAACGTCCATGAACCTCCTTTCCCCTCCTCGCTGGGAAGAATGTAGATGGGTGAGATGATGATATAACAATTGTTAAACATTTTTGCAGAGCTCTTGCCCATTCATTTTCTTATTTGTGTGTACAACCATCCTACTAGGTAAAGTAGGTTTCATTAACCCCATTTTAAAAATGAGGACACCAGGGTCTAAAGAGGGAAAGTGACTTGCTCAAGGATACAGAGTAAAGTGGTAATTTGGGGTCTTGAACTTGAATCATCCGACACTGAGAACCATGTACCCCTGCCTCTTTAGCTTTCCCATATTATTGTCACGTTTCCTTATCTCTGGAGTCTTCTGGCTCCCAACCCTCCCCAATGCCAAAGATTCACTGTATTGTTTCATAAAGCTAATTGCTAGTTTTTATATAAAGGTTTTATTTTATGAGCTCCAAATTGCCCAAATTAGATTTTATTAAATTCACACGTATGATTTTCCTTGTTTTTATTAAAATTAAGTTCACTCATTTGCCATTTACAAGGGAGTTTGAAATTAGGATCGCTTTGTAGCCACGGAAACACAGGGAGAATCTTATATGTGATCAGACTTTTACCCACAGAATGGGAAAAAAAGGCAGCTGGTAATTAGGTGCATAATTCATAGGCAAGCTCCTGGAGCACATTGGGCCTGCTCTTCTGCTTTGTGGTTGATGGTTTATGAAACTCTTTCCAGCATGGCTATGTGCTGGGGAGGGGTGGGTAGGATAAAGTGTTGGAAGGAGCCGGTACCAGTCCCAGCTCTGCCCCTCCCTCATTCTGTGGCTTTGGGAAAGGAATGTCTCTTGTTTTGGGCCTCAGTTTCCCCATCTGTAAAATGGGGGATCAAAGAAGTTAGGCATAGAAAAAAGTTTTCATCCCTTGTCTCAATTCTGATTGCTGGCAGCGAATGGCCATAATGCTGCGATGGGAAGGATTTTAATGCCATACCTGGACTCAGCAGAAAAATGCATCTTGATTAACTAACTCATTCAGCAACTATTAATTGAGCAACTACTAAGTACCAAGGACTTTTCTAGGCACTGGGGATAGGTGAACACATCAGAAGAGGCTTCTGTTCTCAGGAAACCGCAACAATAATAACAAAAACAGACAACTAAATACATCACATTTAAAAGATGATGATAGGGACCTCCCTGGTGGTGTAGTGGTTAAGACTTCACTTTCCAGTGCAGGGGGTGTGGGTCCGATCCCTGGTCGGGGAGCTAAGATCCCACATGCCTCATGGCCAAAAAGCCAAAAAAACATGAAACAGAAGCAATATTTTAACAAGTTCAATAAAGACTTTAAAAACGGTCCACATCAAAAAAAAATCTTAAAAAAAAAAAGATGATGATATTACAAAAGATAAATCAGAGAAAGTGATGCTACTTTAGATATGGGGGTCAGCCAAAACCTCTGTGAGGAGGTGGTATTTGAGCTGAGACCTGAATGACAAAATAGGTCTAGTCATGAGACGATCTGGTTGCAGCAAATGTGCAGATTGCAAGGTAGGATGGAAGTCAGCATGTCCAAGGAACAGAGGCAAGGCCAGTATATCAGGAGAGGTGGAGATGGGCTCAGAGTGGTAGACTGTGCCTAGATGGTGACTGATTAGTTATGTCTGCATTGACATAATGGGGAAGAGTGTTACTAATGTGTGCCTCCTACTTGCAATCCCTGGACTAAATAATCCCAGCAATGATATTTCAGTATCCCACTGGCAAGACCCCCTTCCTGGTATAGGGGTGGGACTCCACTTGGGTGGGTGGAGGGGAGAGTCAGGTGAGGAAGGGTGTGACATTTGAACTGGGCTTTGATGGATGCTCATTTCCATACCCAGGGGTGACATGCCCCTCTCCATGGCATCCAGTTTTGTCCTGCAATGTCTGGAATGTACTTCTTCAGCAATTTAGGCAAGACACCCTGGTCTGGGTAAGGAGGACTGTCTGTGGCGGCAGAGAAGCTGGGCCCAAGTCCATGCTCTGCTGTTCTTTAGCTACATGACTTAGCTGGTCACTTCAGTTTTTCTGAGCCATAGTTTCCTCATCTTTCAAATGGGACAGTAATAAAATTTACCTCTCAGAGTTCTGTAAGAATTAAATAATAAATTAGCTAATAGGGCCTTATAAAATGTGCTTTCAGCATTTTAATATTTATAACATACATTAGTTATAATACTTAAACAATAAAATATTATTACTAGGATTTTAAAATTGTTATTATTATTAGGACGACTCCTGACACTCATTCCTCAAAAGAATTTGATGTTTTTTCTTGAGTGTAAATTGTCACAGCTTTTATGGAAAGTAATTAGCAGAATGCAGCATGCCATGTCCTAAAAAATTGCTTGTTTCTTTTTGCCCAGAAATTCTACTTCTTAGAATTTAACAAAAAGAAATAAGTGGACTTCTCCTTCTGGCTAAGATGGAGTAGCTAGAAGCAGCCTAATTCTTCTGCTAAGAAATAGAAATGCTGAGCAAAATACAAAAGAAATGGAGATGAATGAACTATTGCGCCAAGCAAAAACATGGATGAATGTCACAAACATAATGTTAGGCAAAAGGAACCAGATGCAAGATCTGTACAATTTTATATAAAATTCAATACAAATGATATGTCTACAGATAAGATATATGTAAATATATAAAATTCAATCTTGCGGTGTTGACGGTTAGGGTAATGTTACCCTGGGAGGAGGTATAGTGACTGCACGAGGGCGCAACAGGAGCTGGGGTTCTGGTAATATTGTTTCTTGATCTGGGCGGTGATTCTATGGAGTATTCACTTGGTAAAAAAGCATTAAACTGTACATTTTTGAATTGTGCACTTTTGTATATGTATGGTTTACTTTGACTTAAAAAAGTTTACCTAAATAAAAAAGGAAAGAATTTGGTTTATGGATAAAGATGTGTAAACAAAAAGTTTTATCACGGCGTCACGTATAATAATGAAAAATAGAAATAATCTAACAGTCCAAACATGGGAAATACTTAAATAAAAGTATTTCATTACTTAAATAAAAGTGTTACTGATACTCTTTAAAATGATGTTTTCAAAGAATTTTTAACCAGGTGGGAGAATTTTAATATTACAATGATAACTGAGTAAAGTATATACCATGAACCTGTGTGAACAATCCGAGGCTGGGTTATAACTGGGCAACCTCCTTAGCCCTGAAGGATGCAGGGGGTGGGAGAGGCCGCGTGTGGGATGAACCCCCTTCTGCTCAGCATCTGCTTTTCCCATCTTCAGGGGAAGATTAGGATAAGGTTAGGATCCCATTTCCTGACTTTGCTCCTCTTTGTTCCCCTCTCTAAAATCACCCGCATCCTTTCACCACTCTCTTCAAATCTCCACCGTCTTGGGAACCCCACCTAGGGGCCCTGTCCTCTCCTCCAGAGTCCCTTGCCCTCCTCGGTCTGAGCTCTCTGGTCTGGATCGCTCCCCAAAGTCTCCTGCCCAGCACTCCTCTCCAGTTCCCACAGTCAGTCCAGATGCGAGTCTTGGGGAAGAAGAGAAATGTTTTCCTACCTGCCCCATAGTTTACAAAACTGCTCCTGCCTGCAAAGTTGTTAAGTGCTGCATGTTATTAGTCAGAGTTGTGTTTGAAACTCTCTCCATGGTCCCTCTCATCACTTGGCCGCCCACCCTACCCCAGGCCAGTCATATTGGATTTAGGATGGCTGCTGCCTAATTACATGAAGATCTGGGAGAAGCTTTGCCTTCACCACGTGCAAGAGCCTGACGACGTTCCTGTTCAGGCCACCTTCCTCCCCACTCCTCCTTCCTAGAGCCTAGAGAGTGGGGTGGGGGAACAATTTCCACATTTTCTACCATGAATTTTCATTACTTTTATAATCAGAAAAATATTAAATAATGTTCTTTTTCTCTACGAGTACTCTAGATTAGTGCTTCTCAAATGTTAATGTGCTGTGCCTGCAAGTCACTTGGGGAGCTTGTTAAAATGCAGCCTGTGATTCAGTAAGTCTGGGGTTTGCCCTGGCATCCTGCACCTGCTCCCAGAGGATGCCAACGCTGCTGGTCCATACCATGCTTTGAAGAGCAAAGTGACAGAGAACAGCTGGAGAGTAGGTGCCAGCTGTGACCCGTCTCCTTGCTCTTCACTGCCCCCAAGCCCCCATGGTTCACAGGTCTTCACATTTTGCTGAATATCTAGTGTAACGACGATTAAGTAAGAAGTCTTCCAAGAAGGTTGGAGTCTACATATGTATCTGGGCTAACCAGAGCACTTTGGAGGTTAGTTCTTTAGAGAATAGGTTCTCAGATTTGAGCCCCCTTACTCCTCAAGCAGATATAACAAGTTGAACTCATGGAAAGGGACTTAGGTAAGAGGCAAGACGCCAGTACTTTAGCCCCAGCTATGCCTATGACTCAGTTTCCCAAATTGTAATTGATGGAGTTTAGTATAAGTTGTTGGTAAAGATAATGATTTTCATGATCCTGTGAGAGGGTTGTCATGAAGTTAGGGAGCACTCAGTTACTGAGTCCTCACTGGAGGCTGGAGGGCAGCCTCCTGGGTGTCCTAAAGGGGATTTGAGCATCAGAGGGGAAGGCAGCAAAGAGACCTAGAGGATCCTGATTATAACAAGTCTCAACTAGCCTTCATTTTCCAGTGCCATTACAAATAAAAAGTTCTTAGAAAGACAAATAGGAAAATATTGAAGCTACATTGTGAACTATTTGTTTTATTATTCGAAATTTCTGAATCAAGCAGTGTTAGAGTGGAAAGGACACGTAAAGGCCTCTAGTTCCATCTACTCAGGTGTTTTGTAGAGCCTTGGAGCTGTGGTGAGAGAAAGCCCCCCAAGTTCAGAGGGGACCAGACCTTTTGTGATGCACCCTGGAGTCTCCCAGAGAGATGGCTGTGGTTATCTGGCCTCCAAACAAACACTTCCAGGGACAGGGGGTGATTCCCTGGCAGTCTTTTCACCACTAGGTGGGTCTGAATGTTCAGGAATTCTCCCAGGTGAGTGAAAATCTGCCTCCCTGTGGTCTTCACCCACTGACCCAAGCTCTAAAGTAGGTGTTTTCAAACTTCCCTGGTGACGAGTATCTCCTGGGAGGCTTATTTAAAATTCAACCCAACTCTAATCCATATAAAACAGATTCGTAGGTCATTCCTGGAGATTTTGATTCAATGGGGTTTGGGAATTTTTTTTTTTTTTAATAGCCATGCTTACTCCCTTCAGGCACATGAAATCAGTGAAGGGGGCATTTGGATACAAAGATTAATTCCTACATGAAAAGATGCTCATCATTGCTAATTATTAGAGAAATAAAAATCAAAACTGTAATGAGGTACCATCTCACACTGGTCAGAATGGCCATCATTAAAAAGTCTACAAATAATAAATGCTGGAAAGGGTGTGGAGAAAAGGGAACCTTCCTACAGGTAGGAATGTAAGTTGGTGCAGCCACTGTGGAAAACAGTATGGAGGTTCCTCAAAAAACTAAAAATAGAGTTGTCATAGATCCAGCAATCCCACTCCTGGGTATATATCCAGACAAAACTATAGTTTGAAAAGATACATGTACTCCAATGTTCATTGCAGCACTATTCACAATAGCCAAGACATGGAAACAACCTAAATGTCCATCAACAGATGAATGGATAAAGAAGATGTAGTGTATACACACACACACACACACACACACACACACACGCACACACGCACACAATGGAACATTACTCAGCCATAAAAAAGAATGAAATAATGCCATTCGCAGCAACACGGATGGACCTAGAGATTATCATACTAAGCAAAGTAAGTCAGAAAGAGAAAGACAAATACCATATGATATCACTTATATGTGGAATCTAAAATATGACACAAATGAACATATCTACAAAACAGAAACAGACCCACAGACATAGAGAACAGACTTGTGGTTGCTGGAGTCGGGGGAAGGAAGGATTGAGAGTTTGGGATTAGCAGACACAAACTATTATATATATGATGGATAAACAACAAGGTCCTACTGTATAGCACAGGGAACTATATTCAATTTCCTGTGATAAACCATAATGGAAAAGAATATGAAAAAGAATATATATATATATGTTCTGAATAACGTTGCTGTATAGCAGAAATTAACACAACATTGTAAATCAACTATACTTCAATTTAAAAAAAAGATTAACTCCTTTGACTCAAGAGGAACATCCACTATTGAAAGTGGCAGATATAGGCTGACTTCTTTATTTAATATTTACCAGATGAACTGGTAGGTAATATTTATTTTTTCATCTGAACTTAAAATATGAGGTGTGTATCTATACATTTCTTCTAAATGTTTTAAAATGCCCCTATCTCTGTGATTGTGAGAAAGATCAGTAAGGCTGTTTTAAGACAGATAAAACTGAACAAGGGATTGAGAAAGAAGATATTAAAATATAAAAAATAGCCCACTAATACAGTTGTGATTCATAGTAGCAAAACTGAAGTTAATGTCCAATATTCAGGTTAGTGGATTAACTTTAATTTTAAATATGTTTGTCAAAACCTAGGAAGAACTATAAAGGTATTCATGTCCTTCAATCCAATACTTTTCCTGGAATTTTTCTGGAATTTTAGAGTAAGTAAATCGTTCAATAGAAGATAAAGGAGCCTTATGCACAAAGATGCTCAAAGAGCCATTATTTATAGTTTCAATAAAATTATGAACAAATTCAGTGCTAACAATAGGGTATTAAGTAAATTGAGATATAACCATGAATGAAATATTATACAGCTATTAAAATGATGAGAAAATCTACACATCAACATGCACAAATGCTTATGACAGACAATGTAAGTTAGCAGAATCAAAATTTGGTCAATTTATACTTTATTTTTGGTATATGGCTGAGTATTAGAAGAGAACATGGAAAAAGCACACTTTAATTAAATAATTATTTGCTTAATAAATATATACATATTTAAAATAGTCTCAGTAATACAATAGTGTGACTGTAAAGCCAATGGAAAAATCCTTTTGGAAGAAGTAGAAGGTCAAGCCTTTGATAAATCCCTATTGAAACCAAGGACCCAAAGATCTTTGAGGTCTTGAGGGAGGGCCCTCAGGGTCAGCTGGTTCAACTTCCTAAGCATTGTAAGGATGTTTATTTTAGTACCCTTGACATATAACACCCTGTTCTCTCTCTGACTTCTGTAACTGGTAAGCTACCCAAGAAGTTTTCCTCAAAGTTCGTGCCTACCTTTGGGAGAGGCCCAATGTGGGGGGGGGGGGTGTTGGGTGGAGGCAGATGCTCAAAAGCGCAACTAGGAAAGCCAGACTTCCCATCTCAAATTTTGTTTTTTCAGACCAAAATTCTTTTGTTCAGAGCAGATTGGCATCAACTTCTCAAAATTTGCATCGTAGAACAAAGATTCATGTTTGAGTAAAAACAAAGAGAACAGCACAGCTTGCGACTCAAAGGTTCCTCCTGCCCCCACTACCACCCGCTCAATTCTCTATTTCTAGTCTGCTGGGCAGAGAAGCCCATTGAGTCGGACTGGGAATGATTTACTGATGCGAGAGCTTCTATCAATAGAATAAAGGATGGGCCCAGGGCAGAGACTCTAGGAGAGCTGGTTTGGGGGCTGGCCCAGGGCATTAGGTTTCCTTATTTCTGGGTTAGGGACGATGCTCATGAGCATTAAATTTACCAGGTTAGAGCCTGCATAAACGTGATATTACTGATTATTTTGCAATGAGCTAGATTTATGTAGAAAGAGCACATGTTTTAGCATCAGAAAGCCTGTATTCAGTCTTGGCTCTGCTTCTTATTAGTGATGGGATTTTGGCAATCACATCCCCTTTCCAGGCCTCGATTTCCTTACTTATGGAATGGGCAAATAATTTCTGTCTTGTACAAATCACAGGGTTATTGTAAAGGTCATTTAAATAATCAATTGAAAGTGCTTGATAACTGCAAAATATTATGCACACTAATTATTTTAATAATTAATAATGGTAATAGTGACATCACAATTCATAATTTTATTCTGGAGTCCTAAATATTGATTCTCGCAGGCTTGTAATTATTTAAGGGATGAGTTATTGGCTGCCATGTATTGAGGTTGTAGTATAAGTTAAAATTTTTTTCCAGCTGTGCTGATTGGGGAAAGGGTGGTGTGCAGGTGGGGTGGTAAACCAGGAAATCAAAGTAACTGAGGAAGACACCTGTCCGGAGAAAGCCTGACTAGATACCTTAGTCCAAATCCTTGAGTTATATATAATGAGGAGCATGCAAGCCAATGTCATAAATGATAGGAAGGCATCTTGAAGTATCTTGTGAGAATGATGAATTGGAGGTGTCTGAGATAGGTCAGACGGGGAGCTGGTCATTGGAGGGACTGCTCATTGACCAGTGACACTGAAGCAGATCCACTCAGGACCAAGGGGGAATACAGGTGACCAAGAAGGTGGGTCACCTTCCATCTGAGCCTTCTTTAGATGATTTGTACCCCTTCCTCCCTTTCTTCCTGAATCTCAAGGCCAGGGACCTGAAACCCTGAGATGTGAATCTACAGTTCACTGCTCCCTCTTTCCCTTTTATCCCATCCTCCAGCTACACAGATGGAGTGATGATACGTAATGCATGCTTTAAAACGTTCTTTATTACTCAAATGATACAATAATTCAATTCTTTTTGTAAAAGAGCTAAAGGAGACAGATGTGGTATATAAAAGGAGGTGAGCTCCCTTTCCCCCACTCCTCCCCACCCCTAGAGGAAGTGTGGTGGATGCTCATCTCCCCTCTTGATGCATTTACACACATACATATATTAATCACATATCATTTTTGCTGCTTGCTTTTTTCACTAAGTAATATATTATGGAGCTCTTCCTACTGCCATATCTCTAATGTATTCTGCTTTCTGAGGAATGGGTAGACCGTAATTTACTTAACTATTCCCCTCCCTATTAATAGTAAGTTAGGCTTTTATTTTTTTGCTGCCGCACACAATACCATGATGAACATTCTTGGATCCATGTACAAAAACTTGTACAATGAGTTGTGTGGGGCACACAAACAACTATTTCTTGTGGGAAGAGTCCTAGGAATGGAATAGCTGGGTCAATTGATATGTGCATTTGAGATTTGATGAATGTTTTCAAATGGCCTTCATCAATTGGCTTCACCAGTTTACACACTTGGTGTGTATGAGAATGTCTGTTTCTCCACATTTTTGCCAATACTTGGTATCTATCTTTTTTTACTTTTTGTAAAATAATTCTTTTTTCCCTGACTAACGCAGTTTTGTGTGATTATGAATTGTGTGTGAATTATTAATTTTCTGTGAATTGTCTGTTTATTTCCTTTACAAAATTTTACAATTGAGTAGTCTTTTTCTTTCTGCTTTGTTAGAAACTCTGTATGTTCTGGATATTAATCCTTTACCAGTTAAGTGTGTTGTAAACATTTTCCCCTAGTCTTTTAACCTTGGCTTATCTTTTAACTTGGTTTATGGTATATTCTGACAAAATTTTATAAATTTTATGAGCTTAAATCTATGAAATTTTTATAGTTTCTAGATTTTGTCTTTTTGTTAAGAAGGCCCTAACATTCTAAATTCATAAAAAACATTCACCTATATTTTTTCTAATATTTTTATAGTTTTGCTCTTTAACTCATCTGAGGGTTATTTTCTCTGGATGGATAGTGTGAGTTAGGAATCTAATTTAATTTTTTCCCCAAATGAATAGATAATTGGTCCAGTCTCACTTCTGGATTAGTCCATTGTTTCTCTACTAATTTGAACTACCACCTTTATTGTATACTTAATTTTCATATATAATCGGGTTTATTTCTTGGTTTATTAATCTGTTCCATTGATCTGTTTGTCAATACCTGCACCAATACTAGACCATTTTAATTACTATAGCTTACAGTGTGTTTTGACATCTGGAAGGATAAGACCTGAATAAAAAATGCTGTTAATTTAGGCTGGAATTGCATTGATGGACAAATGTGGGGTAAATCAGTGTATTTTCAAAACTAAGTCTTCCCAATCAGCTTTATCACTTCAGATATTTAAAAGGTTTTCATGTTATTTGATCTTCAAATAGATCTTACACATTTAAAAATTATATTTGTTTTCTAGGAATTTTATGCTTTTTGTTATAAATTGAATCCTTCTAAAATTACTATTTAATTAATACTAGTATACAGGAAAGTTACTGATTTAAGTATATTGATGTGTATATCCATAGTTTTGAACTTTCTTATTAGTTCTAATAGTTTTCAATTGATTCCCTTGGATTTTTTTAGGTGGGAAATCATGTTATCTTCAAAAAGTGAAAGTTTTTTTTCCTTTCCCAGCTTTATGTCTCTCTTTTCCTTGTCTTTTGATCTCTGGGGCAATAATGCCTCGTATCAGTGATAGCAACCAGTTTTGTCTTGCCCTTATCTTTAGTGGGAATGCTTCTGAGATTTCACCATTAAGTATTTCATTGTTGATGATTTCTGACAGGTATCCTTTTTTATGTTGAGAACTTACATTCCATTCCTGACTTACTGAGATTTAAAAAAATTAATTGTGAATGTTGAATTTTATTGAATCCTTTTTGTATTTAATGAGATAATTAATATTACTTCATCTCTGTGATAAATTACAAGATGAATTTCTCTAACATTGAATTGCCCTATGCCCTTTGGATAAGCTCTTTTTGGACAAAATATATTTTTAAAATATACTCTTGTATTTGATTTGTTAATATTTATAATTTAGGATATTTGCATCTCCATTCCTGAGTGACAGCTGGCCACACTTTCCTATGATTCTTACTCTCCTTGTTCTTGTCTCTGATGTTATTCTATTTCTAGCTATAATCTATGGCCACTCCGGTTTTCTTACTCTTCTCCGAACATCTCAAAGACAGCACACTCACTGCTTCCTTGGGCTGGGATGCCTTCCCCAAGAGGTCTGCATGGCTGGATGCTGGATACACCTGGCTAAATATCACCACCTTATCTAAACTCGCTGGCCACCATCATCCTCTACCCCTTTAACCTGTTCTATGGCCTCCATAGCATTATTTCTATCAGAAAGTATATTATTAACCAAATTGTTTCCTTGTTTATTATCTGTCTTTTCCTACTAAGCTATCACCCCACTGTAGCCTGGCCATTTTCTCCCTGGGTGCTGCCACGTATCACACAGTAGATGCTCAGGAAATACTTACTGAATGGATGAGTGGTTTTGTTTTGTTATTCCAGGCAAGGGACTTGGGAGACAGAATTCTCAGTCTATTTAGGTTTGAAACATGTTTTAATTTTGTCTTTTCCATTGCATGCTAGTTGGTTGGCACAGGATTCTAATATTAAGTGCCAGTCCCTGCATTTGCAAAGTGGGGATAATAAAGGCACTCATCTCTTGGAGCTTTAAGGGCACTCAGTGAGAAATGGATACAAAGTACTTCTCACTATGCCAGGCATATAGGTAGCTAGTGTTCAGGAAATGCTTGCTATTATTGTTACCGACTCCCTCACACAGCACAGAGAGTCCTCCCCGAGTCTCAGTTTCTCCTCACTGTCCAAGGTAATCCCTGCCTTGCTTATTTCACAGGGTGATATGAGAATCATGAGCATGGAATTTGAAAACAGTGAGGTGTCATGTGAATAATGTGATTCTTTCCTGCCATGTTCAAGAAAGAGTCCCATTAAAGGAACCAGGGAAGTAGTGTGACCCTTGGGCAGAGAATAGACCTGGAGCTGGACAGACCTGGGCTCAAATCCTGACTCTATTTACCAGCTGTGTGACTGTGGGCAAATTACAAGCCCCTCTGATCTTCATCTTTGTTGTTATTGCTGTTCATTCTGTAAAATAGGTGATAATAACACCTACTTCATGAGGTTACTGTGGGAATTAGATCAAAGTGAATATATAAAAAACCCAGTTTAGCATTTTTCACAGAAGTGGGTATTTAATAAATGATATCTATTAATATTATATTTGTCTATGAAAAGGATTGGCAAGCCATAATTTAGAACAGTCTCTTTCCAATTTCCCATCATCGAAATAATCACACTTCGCACATCCTCACTGGCAGATTTCACAGCTAGTGCATTCAGGAAAAGTTATTTATTTGAATAACAAATTCTCTGCCCAATTCCCTGAACTGCACATTCAAGCAGGGGTTGTTATAAGTTGATGGTGTGGGGTGGACTGAGGTAGGTGTGGTGATGATGGTCGTACTGCTAATATGTGCGGGCCCCTCACTGTGTTCCAGGCACTGTGCTAAGAGCTTTACAGGCACTCCCTCATTCATCCTCATCTGACAGATAAGAAAGCAGGAGCCCAGAGAGGCTAGACAACATGCCCAAGGCCACACAGCTGTCGAAGGCAGAGGTTGTATCTGAGCCAGCTGCCTGACTTGGGAATCCTTGTTCAGTATTAGAATGGGACAGAGGTGTCTGGGCATAACAGCTCTTCTTTCTAAGCTTACGGAACAAAGGGAGAGCACAGGCCTCCAATGTGCCACTTTTCATGGGTATAGGTTACTTGCTCATAGTATGTGCTTGACTAATACTTTTTTGAATGAATAAAAAATCAACGAATAAATGCATCAACAAAGGTAGTCTTCCTCTGACAACCCTTGTAAACAAGACCATAAGCGTATGCTGTAAAGTTTACAAATAAGTGCTGGAGAGGATGTGGAGAAAAGGGAACCCTCCTACACTGTTGGTGGAAGGTAAATTGGTGCAGCCACTACGGAAAACAGTATGGAAGTTCCTTAAAAAGCTAAAAACAGAGCAGCCGTAAGATCCAGCAAACCCACTCCTGGATATATATCTGGAAAAAATGAAAACTCTAATTTGAAATGATACATGCATCCCAGTGTTCATAGCAGCACTGTTTACAATAGCCAAGACATGGAAACAACCCACATGCCCGTCAACAGATAATTGGCTTAAGAAGGTGTGGTATATATACCATGGAATATTACTCAGCCATAAGAAGAATAAAATATTGCCATTTGGAGCAGCATGGATGGACCTAGAGAATATTATACTTAGTGAAGTAAGTCAGGCAGAGGAAGACAAATATTCTACAAAAATATATATGGAATCTAAAAAATAATACAAATGGATCTATATACAAATCAGAAACAGACTCACACACATAGAAAACAAACTTATGGTTACCAAAGGGGAGGGGGGAGGGACAAATTAGGAGTATGAGATTAACAAACTACTATGCATAAAACAGATAAGCAACAGGGATTTACTATATAGTCCAGGGACTTCTATTCAATATCTTGTAATAACCTATAATGTAATATAATCAGAAAAAATAACTGAATTACTATGCTGTACACCTGAAACTAACACAATATTGTAAACCAACTATACTTCAATATAAAAAAAGAGTATGCTATAAGACTATATGCTATAAAAGAGTGTGTTGTAAACAAGACTATGAGATCACAAAGAAAACAGTATCATTCACTTTTAGCCCAGAACTATAGGCAGTGCTCCATCTTAGCACCTATTCTTGGCATTTGTTTCCTTCTATTAATTATATTAATCTATGTGGCAGGCTAGATAGCTGCTCACCAAACCCAGGCCGTGTTTCTCAGCTTCTTGTGCTGTGAAACGGATTCTTGCCAATGGAATGTGAGTGGAATTGATGGGTGTCACTTTCTGGCTGTGGCGGTTAAGAAGTAGATGTGTGCCTTCTTTTCTTTTCCTCATCTGCTGGCTGCATGCAGGGGATGAGGACAGAGCCACAATATGGAAGGAACCTGGGTCCCTGGAAGACTGCCCACCAAACAGCACACCCTGTGTTGGATGTTCCCATGAGCGACAGAACTTTTGTTCCAGGCCACTGGAATTTGGGTATTTGTTACAGCTCTTAGCATAGCTTTTCTCAAAGCTTCAATTCCTTCTGAATTATCTAATCTCCTTCATTGAGTTTCAAATATATATATATACACACCACACACACACACACACACACACACACACGTACACACACACATATATGTTGGTTCATTTTGTTGCTGATAATTTGTGAAAGTATAACGAATAAAAAATAGAGGCAGAAGAATGCCCTAGAAGTTCCTTCTCCCTCTCTTCTCAAGGTATAGAAATGGTCATTGTAATTTACAAAGCAGTTTTCCATAAACATTTAACCCTTATAATTTAGTGGTGTATTTATTTTTATACAGAGGAGGAGATTAAAATTCAGTTAAGGGATTTTCCCCAGGTCACCCAGCTGGCAATGTGAAGGGCAGTGTGGGGACTCAAACCAAATTTGTCTGGCCTTGCCTCCTCTGCTTTTTTTTGTCACAGCACACTAATAAATGTGAAGTGGATAAGTTCCCTTTCTGTAAACAGGGTGTCTAAGATGGTTCTGATAAGTGCCTTGTCTCTTCCTTCTTTACATCTTTTTCCTCTGCCAGGCTTTCCTTGGGATGTAGTGCCCAAAGCTTGTGATTAAAAACAACAGCAGAAACAAGAGGAAAACATCTCCTAAAAATAAGTAGTGCCTTGGAACACAATGTGCATGGACTTTTAGGAGGTGGACGGGGGTGTGTGACATAGAGGAGCCACAAGGAGAGCTTTGATTCTCCATAAGAGGCGTTTTTCTATTGTCAGCTGCTCCTGGGAGGCTCCACGAACTTGATCTCAGAACCAGGGTCAGAAAAATTGGACTCATCCTTCCACTAAGGCATGAGAAGACTTCCTTCAGGAGTTCAAACTGCTTCTAAGGTAGAGCCCAATTAGCCCATGTAGATTATGTTATTCAATTATACGGTTGGTTCAAAAGTATTTAATGAAATGGGAAAATGCTCATCCAAAAATACTGAGTGATAAAATAGTATGATGCAAAATAGTATAATCAAAAATTTATTGAGGGAATCCTCTTGCACTGTTGGTGGGAATGTAAATTGATACAGCCACTATGGAGAACAGTATGGAAGTTCCTTAAAAAAATAAAAATAGAACTACCATACGACCCAGCAATCCCATACTGGGCATATACCCTGAGAAAACCATAATTCAAAAAGAGTCATGTACCACAATGTTCACTGCAGCTCTATTTACAATAGCCAGGACATGGAAGCAACCTAAGTGTCCATCGACAGATGAATGGATAAAGAAGATGTGGCACACATATACCATGGAATATTACTCAGCCATAAAAAGAAACGAAATGGAGTTATTTGTAGTGAGGTGGATGGACCTAGAGACTGCCATACGGAGTGAAGTAAGTCAGAAAGAGAAAAACAAATACCGTATGCTAACACATATATATGGAATCTAAAAAAAAAAAAAAAAGGTCATAAAGAACCTAGGGGCAAGACGGGAATAAAGACACAGACCTACTAGAGAATGGACTTGAGGATACGGGGAGGAGGAAGGGTAAGCTGGGACAAAGTGAGAGAGTGGCATGGACATATATACACTACCAAACGTAAAATAGATAGCTAGTGGGAAGCAGCCGCATAGCACAGGGAGATCAGCTCCGTGCTTTGTGACCACCTAGGGGGGTGGGATAGGGAGGGTCGGAGGCAGGGAGATGCAAGAGGGAAGAGATATGGGGACGTATGTATATGTAAACTGATTCACTTTGTTATAAAGCAGAAACTAACACACCATTGTAAAGCAATTATACTCTAATAAAGATGTTTAAAAAAAAATTTGTTGAAATTTTTATGTAGTTACATACACACTTGGCAGAAAGACTGAAAGAGAATATACCTCGGTGTAGCTGGAATTATTTCTGGGTGATGAGATCTGAGTTGAAATTTATTTATTTTTAAATTCTTTTCTGTCATTTTTAATTTTTATAAAATAAACTATTTTTATAATCATAAAAAATGTTAAGAAATAAATAGAGGTTGGTTTTCCTTGAATTGATTTGATTTTAAGGTTTTTGCTTATTTTCAAATTATAGCTTTGTCAGGAGATAAAGGATAATTAAATGAGTTATAGAAAATTTGCCACAAATAAAAAATTGCTATTAATGTTATAAATTATATAATCAGTAATCAGATTAAAATTAAAGCCACCATAACAGGTTATTCATACAACACTCCAAACTTTTTTATTTATTCTGAGTTGCCTTGTCTACTACGTAGAGTTTAGATAACATATAAGTTGTTTCATTTTGTTGTTGATGTTTTGGTCTGGTTGAGTTTTTTCCCCAAATTATACAAACAAACAGATTCAAAACTCCATAGCTAAAATTAAAAAGCAGACTAGATGACAAAACATATGTATATAAATTTGACAGAAAGTTTAGAACTGCATTTTCTGAAGAGTGTTTTGTTTTTTTGTTTTTTTTTTAAAGATTTTTTGATTGATTGATTGATTGCTATGTTGGGTTTTCGTTTCTGTGCTAGGGCTTTCTCTAGTTGCGGCAAGCAGGGGCCACTCTTCATCGCGGTGCACGGGCCTCTCGCTATCGTGGCCTCTTGTTGCGGAGCACAGGCTCCAGACGCGCAGGCTCAGTAGTTGTGGCTCACGGGCCTAGTTGCTCCGCAGCATGTGGGATCGTCCCAGACCAGGGCTCGAACCCGTGTCCCCTGCATTAGCAGGCAGATTCTCAACCACTGCGCCACCAGGGAAGCCCTGAAGAGTGTTTTAAAAGTGTTCTTTATAAGAACAATCAAGTCCCTAGTAGGTAAATGAACAAACGCTGTAAGCATATTTTGCTCAATAATAATATAACTAATGAAATATAACAAATGGATAAATGTTAATTTTGACTAGGAATCAAAGCAGTGCAATATAAACAACTATGAGAAACCCCAAATGCTGACAAAGATAGTTGTGGAACTGGTGAGCTTCTCTGCAGCCTTCTTCGAATCACCCTAGTGATAGTTATCAAGAGCCATTAACTACCACTCTGACCCTTTCTCTCAGTTATCTCAATTATGGAAATCTGCTGTGCAGATAACTCAACAGAAACAAAAGCCTAAGTGAAGATAAGAATTAATTCTAGTATTTTCTCTAAGTGTAATGAAATATACTTGAAACAACCCAATGATCCACCAAATAGGAATGGAAGTAAATTCTAGTATCCCAACTTAATAAAATATAAGGCAATGGTTATAATGACAATTGTGAGGATCACACAGAACTATGAAAAACATTTATTATACAATATTAAATGTAAAAGAATATACAATTATATTTCTGCTATGATTGCTATTACTTCAGTGTAAAATTGTATGTGCCTATGATCAGGGATGGAAAAGAAGAAAAAAATGAAAGCAGTTCCATCTCAGTGAGGTTATAAATGATCTTTCCCCTTTCTCAAATATTTAAAAAAATATAATTTTGAATGTGTGTTTTAATGAAAAGAAAGATTTTTATTCCTACTCATCTCCATAAAGAAAAATCTTCTAAATGTGAGATTCTGTGAAATTTGAGTTGATTTAATTCTTGTTTAGAAATAAAAAATGATTAAAAATCACTACTATTGGCTAATTAAACAAATATTTATTGCACTTCATATTTGTTTTCTATAGTGGTTGTAACAAATTGCCACAAACCATGGCTTAAAACAACACAAATTTATTATCTTATGGTTCTGTAGGTCAGAAGTCAGACAGGGTCTCACTGGGTTAAGATCAAGGAATTGGCAGGGCTGTATTCTTTCTGGACTCTCAAGGGAAGAAGAATCTGTTTCCTTGCCTTTTCCAGTTTCTACAGGCTGCCTGCATTTCTTGGCTCATAGCCCCTTCCCCCATTTTCAAAGCCAGCCATGGCAGGCTGAGTCCTTTCCACATTGTATTACTCTGACCATCTCTTCTGGCTTTTCTTCCACTTTTAAGGACTCCTGTGATTAAACTGGGCCCACCTGGATGATGTTCCTATCTCAAGGTCAGCTGATTAGCAACCTTAATTGCATCTGAAGCCTCAATTCCCTTTTGCCAAGTAAGGTACCCTATGAATCATTACTCTGCCTGCCATAAGCCCCTACTCTGCGCTACATGTGGTGCTAGCTGATGTTGGGGAAAAGGGGAGGTGGGCTCAAAGATGAAGTTAATGGTTAGAAGTTGAGATCAGCCATCAGACTCGGGAGGGCAGCATGGTTCCTTTTAGCTGGAAGACTCAAGGAGGGGTGGGAGGAGGGTTCATGGTGAATTGGCATTTGGACTGGGCCCTAAAGGGTAGGTAGGATTTGGACACAAAAATTGGCAGAGGAAGCCAATGGCATTTCAAATAATAGATATTAAATGAAAGCTAGTGAAATAGCCATTTTTGTAAGGGAAAAATGTTCAAATATTGACTTTTTAATTCAACCTCATGCATCAAAGCAAAAGGCATGGGGGCAAAAGACAGCACTAAGTGTCACAGGAAAAATCCAGAAAGTCTCTTCTACCTCCTTTCCGACTCAGCCAGAACTTCTAGTTTGTTTGTTTGTTTATCAGCTGTTCATACTCTTTTTTCCTTACACAGCCTCCAAGGTGCCAGTTATGCAGTTCCCTTCCAAGTAAAGTAGCCTCTTAGCAACCTTTTTTTCATGGTTTATGAAAGCTTCATGCTTTGAGCAGAACAAATTCTGCTGTTTGGATTGGACCAGCTGGAGCTAGAGGCTGCTTAACAGAGAAACTCCTACTGAATGCCAATTGTCTGGCCCTGTCAGATTGTCTCTGCCTAGGACAGTAGAGCGGGAGAGTCCAAGAGAAGGCAGAAACCCCAGGAAAGTGGGAGAGAGAGAGAGAGAGAGAGAGACAGACAGACAGACAAGGTGAGCATTGGCTCAGAGTTGCTACTACATCCTCCCAATAAGGCCCCCATTATTGAAGAGTGTATATCTGTTTCTTGAAGTCAATGAAAATAGTGTTTGGCATGTTTTAAGGAGGAATCATGAGGCCCCACCAAACCTCTGAGTCTGTTGTGTTTGCAGGTTATTTTGGTTATTAATATTTTCCTATTGATTTGATTATTCATGAGCTGGAAACACTCCTTCTGGTAGCCAAGTGCTTCTCTTTTGCACCTTATCACACAGAGCTCCTACTTACTGATTTTCAGATAACTACCCATAGAATTTTTTTCTCCCATTCCTGGATAGACTCTGTATCATATCACATCATATCACTTTATCAGTCTGGGTTCACAAAGGTGAGGCCGCTCCTGAACCTCCATGTCTAAAATTCAGAGGAGACAGCACGTGGTGGATGGTGTTGCCACAGACTCTGCCTTAATAACCAACTCTAAATGGCAGAAGCAGAAAGATAGGGTTAGAGTGAATTACAAGCCTTTGCATTCAAATTTGTGGGGTTCCCCCTATAAAAATAGAACTCTATTAAAACTCAAAGCAGAGGAGGACTTATGACAGCTGCTGAGTTGCAAGGCAGGCAAACCCCTAAAGAAAAAAAATAGTAGACTAGTTAATAAATTAACTCAGGAAAGAAAAAAAGGCAACTGAATAAAAGAAGACAACTTCGAATGGTATTATTAGTTATTACTATTATAAGACGGAATAAAATGGAAGCTGACAGGAAGGAGAGAGAAAAGAAATGGTTCACAAAGCATTTCTCAGAAATTTAGAATCAGGAAGATTTTGAATTAACCCCTCTTCATAATCACATGCTTCAAAGAATTACAAAAAGGACATTAGAAACAATAAACGGCAAAGTGGAACTCATTACCAGGCAACGGGAAGAAAGAAAATAGGCTTGTGGATGAGAGGATAAAGCCAGTCAGACCCAAGAAATTCCATAAATTGTGCTTTAAGACAAGAGAGGGCTTTGAAGATTGGCAGAAGAGGAATGTTCTCCGAGGTACAGATAAATCTGAAGGAAGTGAAAAACAAGTAGGAGGAAAAGAGGAAGAAAACAAAGAAAAATTCTCACAACAATACGGTTTGTAGAAACAACTCAACAAACCTGCAAAGAGAAACCCTTTTATGGCCCCCATTTATGGTCCCTTTTAATACACCAACCAAAATAAGAGCCCAGCCCCAGGTTTTGTTTCCAGCCAAAATGTGTCTTTGCATTTAAGAAGAAAAGATGTTTGCACACCTAGAAAGTCCACAAAAATTAATCAATCTTGGTGCTGAAAGAAAACATTCAGAGGTCAGAGAAATTTGTTACTCTCTTATCCCAGGTGGGGTTAAGAGAAGGACTGTGCTAGGTTGGGCAACCTCCCACCCTGGTTGTGCTGGGATGGAAAGGTTCCCCAACATGAGGGACTTGCTGTGCTACAGACAAGACAGCCCTGAGCAAACTGGGATGGCTGGTCACCCTAGCACTGGCTTCCTCCACGTGACAACCTAGGCAAGCTAATTAGGCTTGACAGTCAGTAAAATTAAGATAGAGAATTCTCTAAACTCTTCAGGTACTGAATTTTCAAGTTTGTTGTTTTCTTCTGTCTCCTAGGAAAATGTTCCTAGAATATTCAACATTTGCTCATTCATTCACTCATCCAGTTAAATAGTGATTGTGGGCTTTTTAATGCCTTGGGTTGGGTGTGCGGTTCCAATGGCAAACAAGCCTCTGCCTTCATGGGGCTTCATGGGGGAAAATGTTCCTAGAATATTCAACATTTGCTCATTCATTCACTCATCCAGTTAAATAGTGATTGTGGGCTTTTTAATGCCTTGGGCTGGGTGTGCGGTTCCAATGGCAAACAAGCCTCTGCCTTCATGGGGCTTCATGGGGGAAAATGTTCCTAGAATATTCAACATTTGCTCATTCATTCACTCATCCAGTTAAATAGTGATTGTGGGCTTTTTAATGCCTTGGGCTGGGTGTGCGGTTCCAATGGCAAACAAGCCTCTGCCTTCATGGGGCTTAGAGGAAACGCGGGAGAGCTGGGTATGAAATACACAAACATGAAGATGTGTATAATTGGAAATGTGATAGAAGGTATGAAGGAAAAGGACAGTGTGATATGATTGAGAGTGATATGTCATTTAGACTGAAGGAGGGGAGTTCTGGCTGGAAATGACCCACTGGAGAAGGGACAGGAAAGCAGAGACCTGAAGGATGAGAGGAGAGGGGAGGCAGATGAAGGATGGGGCTACAGTGGGGAAATGTGTGTCAGGGTAGAGACGGAGGACAGAGAGTGTTCCAGACAGAGGGGCAGCACATGCAAAGGCCCTGAGGCAGGAAGGAGCTTGGTGAGTTAAAGGAGGTGAGAGAAGGCTAGTATCTCTCCGAAATTAAGCTGGAAGAGCCAGAAGTACCAGGAGTGACCATGGCAGACCACGGTCCAAGCAGAGTTGGTGAGAGAGAGAGAGAAGTGGACCCAAGAAGCAAAGGCTAAAGGTCACTGGTGGATAGTGATTCTTTTTGCCTACACTATTCTTATAGAAATTTAAAGAAATGAGTATAGCTACCCCTGTGGTCTCTCTGATGAACACGTGTTATAAAAGACTCTGAAACAAAGCTGAAAATAAGAGATTTAGAAGAATGTGTCGTGGCAGATAAAACCCTCCTCAATCTGAGAATTGCAAAAATGAAGGGAAAAAATAAAACGCTGTTTCTAGCTATGCTAAATGCCAGAATAAGGGAGGTATTAAAATGTGGGCAAAATTTTGGTGCTAGTGGATGGTCTCATGTCCAGAAGACCCAGAAATGCCTGAACATTGCTTAACAGTCACCTTAAAAGAGTCCCCAAGAGTTATACCAGAGGGACTCTGGTATAGGAAAGCAACATATTCTTGCTGAGTTTTTTTTAAGCACAAATGTATCCATAACCTGTTAATTATTCAGATTAAACCAGCAGGGAGGATTTTTCTATGCTTCTAAACTCCATCTTTGGACCTATTGAATATTGTAAGTAAAATCTATGTGAAGATGTTGAAAACGTGTTTTACAGTTTTGAAGATGAAACAAAAGCAAGAATACTGGATTACAGAAACTCGTAATCACGTTGACAGAGTGGAATGATTGACCTACCAAGAGGATGAAATTTAGCAATGATAGGAGCCCAGTGGTCAGCCAGGAGGAGCTCAGTGCTGAGGAAGGAAAAGGGCTAGGACGAGGATTTTCTATTCAAGAGTCTAGGCTTAGGCTGGCCCCAGGCTGCACGGGACCCAGGGGGCAGCCACAGTGTGCACACAGACACGGTATGACCTCTGCCTGAGAGGCTAAGGCCCAGGTGGGCGGGGTGGCCATTTCCATGTAGTCCTCCAGCAACTGTCTTTCACCCAGTAGTCTGTCAGGTGGCACAAGTCTGGGGATTGGGGCACATGTGCTACTCAAGGTTCTTGTCATCTTCTCCTTTGCTTCCAGAAGGTGGAACACAGGCTATAAAACAATGACAGGTAACTGTCTCTCTGGTTAACTAAACCTCCAGGCACCTACATGCCAAACAGCACAGGGGAACATTTAAAGGAAAGACAAGTACATATATGGAAAAATTTCAGAAATGATTTTAAACCCAAGGAAGTCAATACATTGTGTGGATTTTGAAATATAGTTCAAATTATGGTGTGACTCGACACTCTGAATTTTTATTTCAATTCTTGCCATAAAATTCCCACTAGATCTTTTATTTTATATGCTTGAAATAAATGTTAGAAGGTTTTATATGGCAAAACGAAATAAACAGAAAAGTTATGCATGAAGTCAAGACCAGCGAGGATGAGTTTAGCCAACTGTCAGTGTTACTGAAAGGCAGCTGGGTCGTGTGGTGCTAGTGTTAAATAGAGCAGAGCACAGACTCTGGAGTCAGAAGGACCTGGGTTTGAATCACACTCTGCCACTTAGTGTCTGTGTTGGTGTGGTCATATGATAAATGGGTTAGTGATACTGACTTTGGGAGGGTTAAATGAGATGATGTATGCAGGGCATTTAGCACAGGGCCAGGCATGTAATAAACATTCAAATTTATTGTTATTGCTATTATAGTTAGTATTATTATTGTAGGATGCATGAAATCATGTTGTGAATCCTCACTATCAACTGATTTTTTAAAATCAATTTAATAATAGACCCAAGAGACAACTAATCCATTAAATTAGCAGACCTGGTAAATATCCCAAGAAGCCAACAAATTAAGTAGCATATAGTGAAATCATCACTGTTAGTCAAGAGAGGATTTCAACATCAAACCTAAGTGTTACGGACTGAATGCTTGTGCCCCCTTCCCACTTCCCATTTCATCTGTTGAAATCTTAACCCCCAATGTGATGGTAGTTTGAGAGATTCCACCTTCATGAATGGGATTAGTGCCTTTAGACAAAGAGATGGGACACAGCTTGCTTTCTGTCTCTCTGCTCTCCACCAAGTGAGGATACAACAAGAAGACAACCATCTGCAAACCAGGAAGCTGGCTCTCACCAGATGCCAGATCTGCTGGCACCTTGATCTTGGACTTCCCAGCCTCCAGAACTGTGAGAAATAAATGTTTGTTGTTTAAGCCACCCAGTCTATGGCAATTTGTTATAATAGCCTGAACTGACTAAGACACCAAGACAATAGGAGTCGAAAAAATAAGACAACAATATTGGCCCAGTTGCTTAGAGGTGATAAATTTATGCAGTATTCAGTATGTAAGAAATAATGCTAGATAATATCACACCTACTTAGAATATGCAAAGCTAAAATGTCTCTGCCAAAAGGCAGACAACGATGAGGTTTTAATGAAAAGAACAAATGGGATAAGATGACAACAAGGAAAGAGAAACAGCTAATAATAGATTAAGAATTAATCACAAAAAGATAATGTTAATATGAAAATAAACTTAAAAATGCACCCTATTTTCACAACCAGAGAAATTAAAATAATTTATTAAAAATATCTATAGCATCTAAATCCTCCATGCCAGCAGAAGACATGCACAGAAATATTGACAAGATTATGCTATTGAGAGATTATTTTTAGCAATTAAAAAGTAATAATAATAAACATGAAAAAAATACATCTAGTAAGAGTAGCAATCTCAAACATGGAGAAATAGGCCAGAAAGGAACCCAAATATGTATAGAAGACATGATACATCATGTGTATCCATTTCTCAAGAAGTAGTTTTGTTTGGTGGGAATTATGAATCTAGCAATTCAAGACAGAAATACAAAACCAAGAAAATGGATAACATTTGCAACAAGTTGGGCAGTGGTCTCTTTAGATACATGACTTAATAAATTGCAGGAGTTTTATTTTTTGTTTGTTTTATTTAGTTTAAACAATACAGGTCACTAGCATAGAAATCTAGATATAAAAACTATGCTGAGAGATTTATTTATCCTTCAAGCATGACCAGAGTGATCCTCCTAAATCATATATATCATTTCAGCCTTAAAGACATCTGAAAGTAGAAGTTTTCATAGTCCACTGCTGAAATCTTCAATTAGGAGCAGATGCTCTGAATCAGGCTGCATGAATTGAAATCCAGGCTCCATCACTGATTGGTGCTAGCTAGGAGACCAGGGACTAATTACTGTTTAATCCTTAGTTTATTCATCTGCGACATGAGGATAATAGTGTCTGATAGCACATTCCTGGTGCATGGTGAACACTGAGTAACTGCCGATGTTGTATGGACTTCCCTCTGCATTTTTAGTCTTCTCTTCCATAGTCTTCTAGAAGAAAAGCTGTTCCATGAATACACCCCATCATCTCCAACCTTTGTGTCTATAATCTGATGTTTTTAAAGGGAATTGAGGCTTGCTATAATCACAAATAGAGTAAGTAGCAAAACCTAGATTTGAAATCATTCGTTGGCTACCAGAGTCCTGCCTTACCCCACTTCTACTTTCTTACACTCACTTCCATTTTGATGGAAAAACTTGTATCAGAACAATCTCCTTCCAGGTAAAACTAGGGAAAAATATTTGTTTGAAGGTGCTGGTGAGCTACCAAGTAACCAGGACTTGAAGTTTCAAGATCCATGAAAGAAGGAGAACTCGTTGAACTGAGCTAACCATTCTGCATTGCTTTTTCTCTCAAAGCATTTGCTGTTTCATAAGAGGAACTAAGCAAATGGAAGCCTATTCTACATTCATGGATTAGAAGACCCAATATTATCTCTTCTCCCCAAATTAGTTTATAGATTATTATAAGCCTAATCAAAATGTCAGTGTATGTGTGCGTGTGTGTGTGTGTGTGTGTGTGTGTGCTTCCAGAATTTATATGAAGACACAGAGGGCCAAGAATACCGAAGGCAATCTTGAATTATAAAATTGGAAGGCTACACTACCAAACAAAGCTATAGTAATTACAAGTGTGTAGTAGTGGTAAGACAGAGATAAACCAGTGGTATAGAATAGAAAGTCCAGACATGGACTAACACTTGTCCAGTCACCTGATTTATGACAAAGGGGACATTGCAGTACAATAAGAAAAGATTCTCCTCTTTAACAAATGGTTCTGGGTCAACAGGATATTCATATGGAAAAATAATGAACCTTGTCACCTACTTCACACCTTATGCAAAAATTAATTCCAAGTGGATTATAGTTATAAATGTGACAGTTAAAATATAAGGCTTCTAGAGGATAACACAGGAGAATACATTAATGACTGTGGAGTAGACAAGACAAAGAGTTCTTAAACATTAGGGTGGAAGTAGCACTAAACAAAAAGGAAAATATTAGAAAATTGGATGATATTAAAACTAAAAACTTTTGTTCATCAAATATACTATTGAGAGAGTGAAAAGCAAACTACTAAGTGGGAGAAGATATTTGCAATAAATGTATTTGACAATGAAGTCGTGTCCAGAATGTAAAAGGAATGTGTACAATCAATCAGAAAAAGATAAACAATCCAGTGTTTAAAAATGCAAAAAACCTTGAATAGAACTTCAGAAAAGAGGATATCCAAATGGCCAATGAGAATATGAAAAAGGGCTCAGGATCATTAGCCATTATGAAGATGGAAATTAAAATTAGAAAGCAGTAACACTACATTCACTAGAATGGCTAAATCTAAAACACTGACAATATCACATGTTGACAAGGATGTGGAGCAACTGGATCTCTCATACATTACTGGTAGAAGTGTAAATTGGAGGTTAAGCCATTGAAATTACTAATATCCAACTACTTTGACCTGCAAAAACTATAATTTCCTAAGGGTCAAATGAATACAACTATTTTGGAAAACTTTGTCAGCAATTATTAGAACTTAATATATAAATAGCTTATGATCCAGTAGCAATTTCACTCTTAGGTATAAATCCAACAGAAATGAGGACATATTGGCACCATAAAACATGATTAGGAATATTCACAGCAGCATTATTTGCAATAGCTAAAAAACTGTAAACTGCTCAAATATCCATCAACAGCTGAATGGAAAAATAAAGAAATTGTGACATATTTATTCAATAGGATACACTTCAACAATGAAAATGAATAGACTAATATCTACAGGTGACAACATAGATGAAAAACACACACATAATATTGAGTGGAAGAAACTGGATACAAAAGAATACAATACAAAAATATTGTATAAAGTTCCAAAAGAGGTAAAACTAATCTATGGTGATAGAAGACAGAATGGTGGTTACCTTTGGGAAGTGGGTATTAATGATTGGGAGGGGCACAAGATGGGGGTTCTGGGGTGCAAATGTTCTGTTTCCTGATCTGTCTGCATGTGAAAACCCATCCAACTGTACACTTATGCTTTGTGTACTTTAAAAATGTATACATTTGTAAAATATATACATACTTAAATTAGTTAATTAACATAATTTAAAAATCAGGGGTGATAGAGAACCCCAGATAGGTTTGTAACCCCAGAATGTTGGGGTGGGAGGGAGAGGTGCCCCAGTTATCATCAGGAAGTGACCTAGTAGGTATTTTGAGATATATCTGTAGATGTGAAGGCATGACCTGTTAAGGCAGAGAGGACTTAAGGACAGCACTTCACCACCTCTCCAAGCTCTCCATGCCTGCATATACTTCGGAGGAAATTGAGATGTTTCCTGAGCTGCAGTAGAGGACTCACAGCTGCTGAAAAGGCCATGTTATTTCCTACTCTTATTCATATCCTGCATGCTACCTGCTCACTGGTTTGTGGAAAACACTGAAAACGAAGCCTTCTAAATTTGGCTCTTTGGAGCCCATACATCTTTTCTTCTCCCCCCAAAACTTCGCTTTTGAAAATGAAATTCTTGATTCTCACAATTTTCAGATCCTAATTTGGAAGTTAAAAGTTGAACTGACATCTTTCTTTTTGCAGTCAGCTTTAACAATCCTTACTCTCTTCAAGGCAATGACCCTCTGGCTGAAAAGGACAAATGTGATGTACAAAGATGCGGGAAAAAGAAAAGCACATTAAAATACTTTAAAATGTTACCTTGACACTTTATATTATATTTATATTAACTTTCATGTTCATTCAATAATAAGCAACAATAAAGTACAATATAAAATAAATCTTTAATATAGCTGTTTAGGGATGCCAAAAAGGCAACAAAAATAGATGGCATTGTATGCCAGTAATATGGCGCCCAGAACAAGGAGGGTGACCTGCCAGTTTTCCGTTGTTCTGTGGCCAAGTTTTGGTTTCACACACTGTAAGTGGGTCATTTATAAACCAGAGCATGTTTAGGTATTGACAAAGAATGGAGGGGTACTATATTAATCCTTTTGAGTTACCATAACAAAAGACCATAGACTGGGTGGTTTAAACAACAAATATTTATTTCTCACAGTTCTGGAGGCTGGGAAGTCCAAGATCAAGATGCTGACAGATTTGGTGTCTGTTAAGAACTGGCTCCCTGCTTCACAGACAGCCATCTTCTCATCATGTCCTCATGTGGTGGAAGGGACAAGGTGGCTCTCTGGGATCTCTTTTAGTAAAGCACTAATCCCATTCGTAAGGGCTCTGTTCTCATGACCTAATCACCTCCCAAAGGCCCCACCTCCAAATACTATCACCTTGGAGGTTAGGATTTCAACATATGAATTTGGGGGGACACGTTTAGTCTACAACAGGTGCTGACACTTCAACAATGGTTGAAGAAGCTGTATGTTTTAGCCCCACCCCACAAAACCTAAAGAGAACATATCTGTTGACTTCAAATATATAAAAGGTTGTCCCCTGTTAGTATTTTAAATTTTCCTTGCACATGTGTTTTGGGTTATATTACCTTATGTACATTTTTGGATAAGGATGGATAGGTAAAACATTTCCAAACAAAGACAATACAGTTCAATTCCTTACATTGATCAGATCGACCTGTTCAACATACTTCTTTAAGTTTAAAATTTGTTTTTCATTTTCAAATAAAGTTTCAGATCAAATGAAAACAGAGGCTCATTTTATTAAGGCAACTATATGTGTATTGCTGAAGAACTTATTGATGCAGAAGAGATTACAAAAGCTTGTTTGCTTTTTTAAGTGATTTTATATAATAGCTGTTTTCTGCCCAGTACAGCACAGAAAATACATCCTTAAAATTTAATATACAGTATTAGAGACCATTCATTGTCCCTATTTACTTCAATAAACTTTGGGAAATAAAATATCCACATTGAGTTTTTTTGAAGAAGCTTCAGAGTGAATTGGGATAAGCAAAACAACAACAAAAATCTATTAAAACATGCATTTACATCATAAAAATAAACCTTTATCTGAATCATAGAAAATAGGGATTATGTTTCTTTTATATGGAAAGAATTCCCCTTTTATGGAAAGAAATATGGATTAGTTACTTGCATTTTTCTAGCTAGTGTTTTATCTCATGAAATTGATCAGATATAAATAAAATTCAAGGATCAAAGAATGGTAGGAGAGGGAACAAGTTTGGTGCACGCTCAGCTGAAGTGATCAAAACATAAAACATCTTTGGTTTCACAGGCTTTGCACAAGAATATTAAATAAATCTCCATTTAATAGTAGTTAAATAACATCCACCCTAATGCCCAATTACTTAGAGCAAACTTTCTGGTCAGTACTTTAACAGACATCTCAAAAATACTTGTAACATTCTATTGCAAAATTCTCCTGTTAAAGAGACACAGTGCCTTTAAGGTGTCATCAGTTTAGGTGTTTCAGTTCCCTTCCTTCTGTCTGTCCCATCCCATCCCATCCCATCCCATCCCATCCCATCCCATCCCATCCCCCTCCACTTTGTTACGTTCGTTCCATTCAGGTTCGCTGATTCCTGGCCTTCTACTGTGCACTTTAACATTTCAACATGGGGTGTCCTCTTTAATAGGAAATTTATGGGGCAGGGTTGGGGTATTGGTAGTGTCCAATGTTTTTGAGACTATTTCATCATGAATGCCTCTACTGGAAACTGCTAAGTGGTTTCTCATTCAAACTTCAGCCTGTTTTATCTATTTTATCTCAGGTAAGAAGCAGAGTCCCATTTAAGGAAGAGAAATTTGTTTCTTGTCAAAACTCATTCACTCACATAGCCACATGTTTTAAAGCCTAATTAGTTTCTTATCTTTTTGGAGCTTAACACAACACTGAGATGTGAAAGGCCCCTAGATACCTTGTAGCAATGGCTTGGGAAAGAGGCTTTAGAATGAGTTATTCATTCATTTATTCATCTACACATTATTTTACAGTGTTTATTGTGTTTTGGACACAGTGCTAGATGCAGGGGAAAACAACAGTAAGGCACAAGGTCCCTGACCTCTTCACAATTCCTCAGGTGCATATCATTTCCTTCCCCCCACCTTTTTTTTTTTTTTTCTTTTTTTTGGTTTTGAGCTCATATGTAGTTTTTCCTAATTATCAGCTCTTAAGAAATGAGTGGAGGCCCAGATTCCAATTCTGTACAAGGCACATACATTGGGTGAGACTAGCCATATGCCTCAATTGGCACATATTTCTTTTGTCAAGAAAGGATTTGTTATGTCTTTCATAGAGATTTAAAAAATAGATGCAGTTTTTATTCTATTCCATGATGGAGATATCACTAAAGTTCACTAAGGAAAATTAACATAGGGCAGCTGACACTGAATGTGGATACAGTGATGCCATATGAAATACAGTCTTCAGGACATAACTAAAAAATTGTTGTTTACCTGAAATTTATCTTTAACTGGGCATTATTTATTTTTTTCTAAATTTGGCAATCTTATTTGGGCGTCACAAATTTTATGAAGTGGGTTAGGTCCATAGTTTATCTTTCAGTAGAATCCAGTCCAAACACTGCCAACCAGAATCGCACATAAAAGAGGCCCAGAGATCCTTTAGGACTGAATAGCATATGAATAATACCTGGCATATACCAGGTACTCTGTAAATGCCTAATTAAAAAAACCCAAACCTACTAAATAAAACTGTTTCACCTGGGTTAGACTTTGTTTTTCTGAGGTCTGGGCCTTCTCTGATGAACTCATAAACACATCTGTGGGAGGGATTTCCCTGACGGTCCAGCGGTTAAGACTCCGCGCTCCCAATGCAGGGGTCTGAGTCAGGGAACTAGATCCTGCATGCTGCAACTAAAAGAACCAAGAGCCTTTCTATATTTGAGGCTAGAATGAAATTCATAAAAATTAAACTGCTCTGTAGAGGGCACGATGGTGCTTCAGGTGAATATCTGGGTTCATGGCACAAACATTCTTTTACATAATGTTTATCTCAGAGACTAGAACAGTTCCAAAAGAGCTTCTCTCATTTGCCAAGAAAGATCTATTTTAAAAACCCTTATTAAAAAAAAAACAAACCTATTTAAATATCATGGCAATGATCCCCCCAGGAAAGGTGTAGTATTACAAAGAAAATTGTAAGATAAAAACAGGAAGGGACTCTGAGGGAAAATTCTCTTCCCAGCTGAGACTTTCTGAACTCACGTACCCAATTAACTCCAAAGAGATTCACTACTCAGTATTTTTTAAGTTACTTGTACATGAATATTTTACAGTGATTTTAAAGAACAGATGTTCTCATATTTTTCCCTCTTGCAAATTTTGCAAATAATCTTTTAAAATGTCTTCAATATTCCAAAGTACTTAACCTTTGCTCTGAGGTAATTACAGGTAAACATCTCGTTACCCACCAGGCGGGGTTTTCAAGGATGTTCCTAAATCACCTATGAGTCATGTTTGAAAGTTTCTGGCACCTGGTAGAGTCTCCCAAAGAATAGGATGAGGATTTACTCAACACAAATGCCCAGTAATGTCACTGACAATAGTTGAGACTTCTTTCAAAACTCCCTCAGGACCCAGCTTCACACCAGAAATAAAAGGCAGAAGGTTGAAATCAGCCATGAATGAAAAAACAGAAGAAATTGGGGGTGACTAGGTTGCAAAAGAGTAATGGAAAGAAGACAGGAGAGCTTTCATTCAAACTCTGAAATGCTATCAAGAGGAAGAAGTAAGGCCAGAGCCAGCATATCTAGGAGAAACTGAAGGAAGGTAGATTTCAGTCTGTGCCATAGGAGACCCTCCAAGGATGAGAGGTCCCACTTCTCTGCTGAACACAGCGAGGGGATTGAAATACCGGCAGGGGAAATGGTCTAGATGAAGCCTGCCTTTGCAGCTCTATGATTCTGTGGTTCACAACAGTAAAGCCGGAACGTGCCATTTCACACCCCAGACACTGAGGATTCCCATTTGAGTCTGAGTCTCAGCTCTAGCTGAGTGACCTTGGGTAAGTTGCTGAAGCTTCTCTATCTACAGCAAAGCATTGTTGTAAGGATTGAATAGCATATGAATAATACCTGGCATGTACCAGGCACTCTGTAAATACCTAATTAAAAAAACCCAAACCTACTAAATAAAACTGTTTCACCTGGGTTAGGCTTTATTTTTCTGAGGTCCAGGCCTTCTCTGATGAACTCATAAACACATCTGTGGCAGGGATTTCCCTGGTTGCCCAGCGGTTAAGACTCCATGCTCCCAATACAGGGGGCCTGGGTTCGATCTCTGGTCAGGGAACTAAGATCCCACATGCTGCAATGAAGATCCCGCGTGCCACAACTAAGACCCGGTGCAGCCAAATAAATATTAAAAAAAACAAATAAAATAAACACATCTGAGGGAGAAAACCGTGGAATGTCCCTGTAGTTTAGTGGGGTTGAAGAGGTGAGCAGCCTGAGCCCTGGTGGGTTCGTGGGAAGATGGTTGCAGATTTCATAGTGGGTACACGCCTGAACCAGCTCTGGCATTGCACCTCTGGAGCTATGGGGTATTGGAAGGTAAGTGAAAAAGGATTGGGTACTGAAAGTCATGACCTCCCTTTCAAGGCCCATTTTGGCCTGCAAGACTTTTCTGCAGGAAATAGTAGCAGCACTAGATAGGGATGCATGGAATGGATGGTAGGGGGCACAGGATAGATGGTGGGGGACACTGGATCGATGGTGGGGGACACTGGATAGATGGTGGGGGACACTGGATAGATGGTGGGGGACACTGGATAGATGGTGGGGCACTGGATAGATGGTGGGGGACACTGGATAGATGGTGGGGCACTGGATAGATGGTGGAGCATATTGGATAGATGGTGGGGCACTGGATAGATGGTGGGGGACACTGGATAGATGGTGGGGCACTGGATAGATGGTGGGGGACACTGGATAGATGGTGGGGCACTGGATAGATGGTGGGGGACACTGGATAGATGGTGGGGCACTGGGGTGGAGCATATTGGATAGATGGTGGGGCACTGGATAGATGGTGGGGGACACTGGATAGATGGTGGGGGACACTGGATAGATGGTGGGGGACACTGGATAGATGGTGGGGCACTGGGGTGGAGCATATTGGATAGATGGTGGGGCACTGGATAGATGGTGGGGGATACTGGATAGATGGTGGGGGACACTGGATAGATGGTGGGGGATACTGGATAGATGGTGGGGGACACTGGATAGATGGTGGAGCATATTGGATAGATGGTGGGGGACACTGGATAGATGGTGGAGCATATTGGATAGATGGTGGGGGACACTGGATAGATGGTGGGGGATACTGGATAGATGGTGGAGCATATTGGATAGATGGTGGGGGACACTGGATAGATGGTGGGGGATACTGGATAGATGGTGGAGCATATTGGATAGATGGTGGGGGACACTGGATAGATGGTGGGGGACACTGGATAGATGGTGGAGCATATTGGATAGATGGTGGGGGATACTGGATAGATGGTGGGGGACACTGGATAGATGGTGGAGCATATTGGATAGATGGTGGGGGACACTGGATAGATGGTGGGGGATACTGGATAGATGGTGGAGCATATTGGATAGATGGTGGGGGACACTGGATAGATGGTGGGGGATACTGGATAGATGGTGGGGGATACTGGATAGATGGTGGGGGACACTGGATAGATGGTGGGGGATACTGGATAGATGATGGGGGATACTGGATAGATGGTGGGGGACACTGGATAGATGGTGGAGCATATTGGATAGATGGTGGGGCACTGGATAGATGGTGGGGGATACTGGATAGATGGTGGGGGATACTGGATAGATGGTGGGGGACACTGGATAGATGGTGGGGGATACTGGATAGATGGTGGGGGACACTGGATAGATGGTGGAGCATATTGGATAGATGGTGGGGGACACTGGATAGATGGTGGGGGATACTGGATAGATGGTGGAGCATATTGGATAGATGGTGGGGGACACTGGATAGATGGTGGGGGATACTGGATAGATGGTGGAGCATATTGGATAGATGGTGGGGGACACTGGATAGATGGTGGGGGACACTGGATAGATGGTGGAGCATATTGGATAGATGGTGGGGCACTGGATAGATGATGGGGAATACTGGATAGATGGTGGGGGATACTGGATAGATGGTGGGGGACACTGGATAGATGGTGGGGGACACTGGATAGATGGTGGGGGACACTGGATAGATGGTGGAGCATATTGGATAGATGGTGGGGCACTGGATAGATGGTGGGGGACACGGATAGGTGGTGGGGGATACTGAATGGATGGTTATTTCCAGTGTCCATGTAAGAGAGCCACAGGGGGTCTTTCCTACCCAAGAAGAGTTTCAAAATGTGTAATCTTTTGCAGTTTTCATACAATATAGGGGAGGGGAGGGAGCTATTAGGGTAAGATACTGGACCTCTTGCTTTTGGTGGATGTGACCATGAAAACAGTTTTACCTTAATTTGCAGAATATATAAATGTGTCCTTCCTTGCATCCCTAGACTGTGCAGCACTTCTGCTTTTCCCTGCACTTTCCCACATCAACACTCTGTCCTCAGTGCCTCTTCCACTCAGCCTCAGCTTTCTCAGAACAATCCCTCTTTCTCCTCACTCCCTTCAGACTGCAGGTATCTGTCCTGGGGCTGCATTTATGTACTATTTACACTTTTTTTCAGTATTAGAGGGAGTTATGAAAACATCAGGGAGGAAATATTTTTTGTCATAATAATAACTTTTTGTCTTTACATAGTTCAAAAAAGGAAACTGAGTTAAGGACGTTGCCTGCTTAGGCTTCAGTTGTCAACTCCTTGAAATGCAGGGATCAGAATCTCTACGATTCCTCTGGTTCAAAAGTCTTGTGATCTTTGAGATAGTTGGAAAGTGCTATTTAATCATATTTATAGTCGCAGTGGCAAAAATGGAACTGCCATGGTGTGTTTGGATATTGTGACTTGTGTAGTGGACCTTTCATGTCAATGGCTGACCTTGGGACGAGGGCATGTTGGCCTGGGAGAGATACAGGCTTTATTCTCTTACTTAAAAGCACTTCAGGAGAGATTGATCTCTAACCTCAAATTGCTTGAAGATATAGGCTCAGGGTCAGCCCTCACCTCTCAATCTGCAGCTTCCTGGAAGACTTATTCAAAGCCAAATGTGAAAACATTTTTGATTTAACAAGTAATCATCAACAGTGTAATCACTCTTAAAAAATACTCCTATGGTCCCTTCCATTCTCTACCAGAATCCTCAATATCTTTATGCATAAAATGGAGGTAATTGTTGGAAGGATTATTGGGAGGACTGGATGAGATAAGGTTTTAAAAGGTTCCTCTCACAATTGCTGTGAATAGGAGGTTCTTAGTAAATGGCAGCCTCAGCAGAAGTTATTGCCATTGTACCTAGGCTCTCACACATGCTGTTCTGTTCACACCAGTGAGAGGTTATGGCTTTATCCTCCCTCCTATTATTCTGGATCCTGAAAGTGTCTTTTTTGAGGAACCAGATTTCCCAGCTGTGAACACAGTGAATCCAGGGGGAATTTTCTATCCAGTGATCCATTTCTTTGGAGCTCTATTTGCTTGATTTTCCATATTTAATGACATTCCACCAGCAGGATAAACATACATGCAAGGTTGAACCATCTTTTCTTTCCCCTTGGATCAGGAACCCAGGAAAACAGGTGCAGGAAGCAGGTGGGAACTCTGGTGAGCAGAACGTTGCTATGCCATACTTCTCTTGCTCAATGGCCCCACAGGGATGTGGGAGAAAGAAACGAGGGGCCCTTCAGCTAACGAGGGGCTCATCTCTGTAATATATAGCGGGTCTACAGAGAGGGGGCATGGTGTGGAGTGCCTACATGCAGTTCTCCCAGAAGCCCTTTCAATCAAGAACAGAAAAAGGCAGTTTCCATGGCAGTGGTTGAGAGTTGTGAGGGGAGCCACATTACTGGTGGTTTGTGTAGAGATTCAGGACGCATGAACAATGAGGGAACCATTCTTTAGAGATTTAGGGCATACAGTTTGGCCGTGAAGGCCAAAATTAATTACGTCTCTGACAAGTGCAGTTTGCTCTTCTGGCTAGAGGAGAAGAGGAGAGGGCCCAAATAATATCTCTTTGAGCTCTTTTAGAGAATAGGAGAGTTTCCAGATTGGATGAGAGAAATGACAGAAAAGAAAGAATGAAAAGACTTCCAAAGAGATAAACAGAAATCAAGGTTTAGAGAGGGGCAAATGGATGAACGTGGCATTTTAAAATGTATGTACACGTACCCTCACCTTATTCCATAGCATGCTTTGAAAGGCTTTGCCGAAGTACACACAATACAAAAGGAAAAGAAATAAGTGAAGGTGTTGGGTTTTAAAAGGCATCTAGGTCTCTGGCTTAAGGTTGTAGCCTAAGGGCACTTTTAGTTCTTGCTCTCCTTAAAAACCCACTGAAAACAACAACAAATTTTTTTAAAAGAGGGAAAAAAGCCCTTCATCTTCAATAAAACAAGGAAAAGGCCACAAACTATGAAGCATGCCTACCAAATACTGTGAAATCTGGAGGAAAATGAGAGAGGAATGGAGACTGCCTCAGGGCTTGAGCAAGATAGAAATTTCCTAAATGTGAGGATTCCCATCCTGAAAGGATCTTTTGGTTAGAATGACCTGGTCCAGGGCTGGGTGGGTCACAGATGGGTAAGAGTATCCCTGGAGAGGACCAATGCATCCCTGGGAACAATTGGGAAGTTGGTGCTGAAGGCAAATCTCATGGGTCTACCATTTCCACAACCTGAGACTGACTTCTGATCACGCCCAAGGTGGGATGGGTGGAAGGAGGCTGAGGAGGCAGCATTTGCTATTTGCCAGAGAGCCTGTGACTTACAAGGCTTTCCACGAACAGTATTGGCTAAAAATCTGAAGGGAAATACGCATCCAAGTGAAAGGGAAATAGCGAATTTGATGAAAGGGGTTTTGAGACAAGAAACATGAATCAAAGTTTCACCCCCCTCCCCAGCACACCTCTCCTGCCCCTCCCCAAACAAAACTTCAATAAACAGCTAATCTCATTAAAAGCCAGTAAGGAATACAAAAGAGTCCACATAAGACTTAGGTTAGATCCTGCAAAGAAAGAAGGCATATGACTTATAAAAGAGGCAAAAGCCTAAGAGACATCTTGATTATGTTTGAAATATCCAAGATGCTTCACTCTGGTGTGTCTGGTGATGCCAAATTAAAGCATTATTTCTGTTGTGAAAAAAATAGACTTGGTCATGGACTTGAGTTAGCCAAGTAAATATTTTCTTGGCAGTGCACAACATCAGTGCAAAATGCCTATTATGCACTGACTGTAATTATAGCATTCAATTAACATTCTTAAGTGATTATCATTTCTGGCCGGGTGGTGGTTGGGACTTGGGAGATATGAGCTCTGCCTGATATCTTTGCCAGGAAACCACTATCTGATATTTGAGTTTGGAGATTTGATGTGGACACACTGGTACAGAGGATGGAGGGGACGAGTAAGTCGTGGCAAGTTTACATCACAACTCATTATGACTTGTTATCCAATCTTTTCAGTGAAACTGATTTTACTAAGGTTTAAAAGAAAAGTCCAGTTTCCAATCCAATAGGCACTTTTCAGTATTAGTTGACTTATTTCTGGGATATGTGGGGTTTTGACCATTCTTCTCCAGAGGATTAGAAAGATAGTATAGAAAGAAAGGTCTATGTAGAGAACACATTAAACCTCTCCTCAACACAGTAGGGCAGTGATTTATCGAGTGCCTGTTATGAGCAATTTGTAATTATTTCTCAAGTTTACAACCATGCTGCAGAAAAGGTGTCATCACTCCCATCTTACAGATGAGAAAACTGACTTAGGTTAAGTCATTGGTTCAAAATCAAACAGATAGTAGTAATTGGAGGAGCTGAGATTCAAACCCAATGATGAGAGAATGAGCCAATTAGCACTGAAAGGGTCATAGTATTGAGCATTCTTCAGTCAGAAATGCTTCTTGAAAGAAATCTACCTATTTAAAAGCTTCGGTGGGGTTCAAGACGGAAATATGAATACACACGTCTTACTCCACTCTCGGGCAAAATATCATTAAACGGGCCAAAGGAATATAATTAGAGGGGAGAAAATAAATATGCAGGAAATAGGGAGTGGTGCTTTCCGCTTCCTAGAAATGACAAGTGCTTTCTGCAGGATGCACTGGGGACATACATGCATGGACCGAGCAGGTCAGTGCGGCTGATCAAGAACACTGGTCACATTCCATCAACGTCTCCCGGCTCAATGCTGGGCTGGAGGTGAGAATGAGCCAGGGAACCGCTAGACGTTTATCAGAGCAAGACGCCTACCCAGGTGCACCTGCCTGCCTCATTCAACCTGCATGGTGACCGGGTGAGGCAAGGACCCTATTTCACCAGCTTCTAACACAGCCTGGCCCCAAGAAGGGACAGAGTCAGGGCTTGACTCTCCTCTGGGATTCATCCCATTTATGCCTGGGAGGCCAACCGCTTACTCAATTGCTGCAAAAGTGTCCAAAGAGTCCTTGTCTTCTAGGATTCTCAGTCTTTTATGGAATGCAGAATAAACTGAGCTCTGACAAATGGCAGGGAAGCCCCCAAGGGCAGGGCACGTCCAGAGGGAGTGACTCTGTGTGTGAGGGAAAGGGGCCTCCTGGGAAAAGATGCCACTGTGCTAGGCTGTAAGTTTGATGCAGTAACTGTGACTCCGAGTGGGGGGAAGCTCTGAATGAATGGGAGTATACAAAGAGGACACGAGTTGCTGGGACAAGGGGAGCAAGTACTTGAGAAAAGGGGAGCGACTGGGCAATACCCCACACCCACGCATACCCTGAGGGGGCACACTTCCAGGCCTGTGAGGGAAGTTTGCTGAGAGGCACGTGAGCAGAAGTGTGGTCAGAGCAGCGTTTTTCCCATGCTTTGGAAGGTTCTGGGATATTCCTGAGTGCTCTGGCAGGAGTCATCATGCGGGTAGTTCAGGGGAGAAGTAGGGATTGCAGCTCTTTATGGCAGAAGGAAACTTCCTATCAAGACAGGGATAATGTAGCCTTGCACTGTATCTGAGGTGGTGGATTATGGTACACCCCAGGGTCTCAACAGGACCGAAAAGGAAAACAGTCCTGCTAGTACTCACTGAGCATCAGTTTCCCCGGTTGTAAATGGGGAGGTGTAATATATCCTCCATCATGTGCTAACTGTGTAATTGAGCCTGGCATGTATAATATAAACTCAGCAACTATAAATGGACTCATTATTTTTTTGAGCTATTCGTGTTCCAAATCCAATGCTTCTTCCTCTATTCAACAATGACCTCTTCTGGGAAAGCAAACAAGCAGAGAAACAAATTTAAATTTCTTTTGTATAACATCTTAAAATTTGCCAATTTCCTTCTTCCTACATCTTTGGCCATGCTTTCTCATGCCATCTCATCCCACGGTTTTGTACATGTTGTTCCTTCTGTCTGAAACACCCTTCCTTGTCATCTCCCCAATTGACTTATCCTTCAACACTCAGCTCAGTTGTCACTTCTGCCCCTGCCTCGGGTCTGCACGTCCCTCCATGATTCACCCTCTCATGGTGTACCTTCATCCCGGATCACAACCGTCTAGACATCGGTCTCCCTCACTAGACTGTGAGCCCCTGAAGATGGGGGCTGTGTTTACTTTCTTTTTCTACCTAGCACCCAGAATGTAGTAAATCTGACCAAAGGTTTATTGAAGATTTGTCTTGAAGGAGAATCCATGACATATTGGAAGAAAATGCATTTTTAACCAATCTTGGCATTGAGTCACTGTGCACTCAAGAAAAAAAAAAAGAGAGAAGTTCTGAAATTAGATAAACTCTCATGATTCATTCATTTAAACAATTTTTACCCCTGAGGACTTCTTTATTGGGCATTGGTCCAGGCTCTGGGATGCAAAGGTGAGAAAGAGAGTCAGTCAGTGTCTGCACCCACACCAAAAGAGTGTGACGTCAGGGCTCCACATCAGGTATTCAGAGGGAGGAGCCACGGACCTTTCACCCACAGTGAGGTGCTGGGATTGTCTTCGGATACCTGAGGCTTGTAGCTGTCCTCTGACACTGTGTCGTAGAGGTGGTCTAGTGATTGGATAGGGGCGTAAACAGCTGTTGGATTCGGGCCCCTGTAATATGTGTAGAAATAGATGTAGAAAGAGCAGCAGCAGTCCAGGGGTCAGGAGACCTAGGTTCTTGTGTGAGGCTTGCTATCAAAAGTTGTGTAACTTTGGGCAACCTGCTCCCTCTCCTTGGAGAAAAGTTTCAAACTTTTGTAAGTTTCTGCTTATACAAAAAGGGGTGGGATGAGATCATCTAAGGTTCCTTCCAGAAAGCTTCGGTCTATGACAGCTTGAAGCAGGTCCTGAAATCCATCGGCAGGAGCACTTTGATTGCAAAGAAACCCCATGGACTGTAAATTGGGCCTTCCCTGTTCCCAGCTGTGGGACTGGCATCTCACCAATATGGTCACAGCATCTGATTTACAGCACCAGTGCACAGCCTTGGAAATGTCAAACCATTACTGCTGACCAGTTAAAGCCATCTTAATGTCTAAATAGAAGTCCATGAACTAGACCAACCAATTGGCCTCAGAAAGGAAGGGGAGGAAATCTGAGCACAGGGAGGTGAGTCTGTTTATTTGTTTCTTAATTCTAATTAGAGAAAAGAAAAGAGTGTCAGGAGTCTTTAGTGATTCACATCTTAATAGCCTGGTTATAATTTATTAATCCCTTTCATCAAATTTTCAACATCCCTTTCCCCAGGAGTCTGAGTGACTCAGATGTATTTATTGTTTGTAGGTGGGGTATCATTAAATATTTGGCATCTCCTAAAGCTGGTTGGGAAACTGGATTATATACCACGTGAAGGCAAACTATTTCTGAAGGGAGAGGCAGGAGTAGGTAAAACATTAGGCAGAATGAGTGATACATGCAGATACACATAGGTTTATTCTTGAAAATATTAATGACCTCATATTTATCTCTGATACTGACAATGCAAGTCTGCTATTTTACTTTCTCCTGTAATTTTCCCTTACTGGCCAATCCAGTGGTTCTCCTTAAAGTGGAATACCAGCACTAGTAGTAAATGTATCATGCTTTTAAAAAATTATATATATTATATGTAGTGTGATGATTACCACAATAAAGTTACTTAACACAACCATCACCTCAGATAGCTTAAATTTTTTTTTTTTTTTTTTTTGGTGTTGAGAACATTTAAGATCTACTCAGAAAATTTCAAGTATGCAAAACACAGTATTGTTACCTACAGTCACCATACTGTATATTAGATCCTCCGAACTTTTTTATTTTATAACTGAAAGTTTGTACCCTTTGACCAACATCTCTCCATTTCTCCCATTGCCCCAGCCCCGGGAACCACCATTCTACTCTGATTCTATGAGTTCAACTTTTTTAGATTCCACATATAAGTGAGACCATACAGTATTTTTTGTTTTTTGCCTGACTTATTTCATTTAGCATAATCTCCTCCGGGTTCATCCATGTTGTCTCAAATGGTAGGATTTCCTTCTTTTTTTTTTTAAGACTGAATAATATTCCATTGTATATGCATACAACACATCTACTTTATCCATTCATCTCCTGATTTCCATATCTTGGTTCATGTGAATAATGCTGCAATGAACTTGAGAGTATAGACATCTCTTCAAGATAGTGATTTTGTTTCCTACAGCTGTTTACCCAGAAGTGGGATTGCTGGATCACATGGTAGTTCTATTTTTAATTTCTTGAAGAACTTCCATACTGTTTTCCTTAATTGCTGTACCAGTTTACATAACCACCAACAGCATGCAAGGGTTTCCTTTTTGCCACATCCTTGCCAACGCTTGTTATCTCTTTCTGTTAATAGCCATTCTAACAGGTGTGAGGGGATATCTTGTGGTTTTGATGTTCATTTCCTGATGATTAGTGATGTTGAGCACATTTTCATGTACCTATTGGGCATTAAGAAATCTTCTTGGACAAATGTCTATTCAGGTCTTTTGCCTATTTTTAAAATTGCATTTGTTTTTTATTTATTGAGTTGTATGAGTTCCTTACATATATATATATATATATAGATAGATAGACAGACATTATATATATATATATACTTTTTTTTTTGGCTGTGCTGGGTCTTCGTTGCTGTGTGTGGGCTTTCTCTAGCTGTGGAGAGCAGGGGCTACTCTTTGTTGCAGTGCGTGGGCTTCTCATTGTAGTGGCTTCTCATTGCGGAGCATGGGCTTTAGGTGCGTGGGCTTCAGTAGTGGTGGCATGAGGGCTCAGTAGTTGTGGCGGATGGGCTTAGTTGCTCCAGGGCATGTGGGATCTTCTCAGACCAGGGATCAAACCTGTGCCCCCTGCATTGGCAGGTGTACTCTTAACCACTGTGCCACCAGGGAAGTCCTATATTTTGGATATAAATCCTTTATCAGGTATATGTTTTGCAAATATTTTTCCCATTCTTTAGGTTGCCTTCTCATTTCATTAATTTTTCCTTTGCTGTGCAGAAGCTTTATTTTTTCATGTAGTCCCACTGTTTACTTTTGCTTGTGTTGCTTCTGCTTTTGATGTCATATCCAAAAAACTATTGCTAAGACCAATGTCAAGGAGCTTTTCTTCTATGTTTTCTTCCAGGAGTATTTTTTTTTAAGATTTATATTTATTTATTTATTTAGGCTGCGCCAGGTCTTAGTTGCGGCATGCAGGATCTTCATTGAGGCATGTGGGATCTTTTAGTTGCAGCATGCGACTTCTTAGTTGCAGCATGTGGACTTCTTAGTTGCAGCATGTGAACTCTTAGTTGTGGCATGCATGTGGGATCTAGCTCCCCGACCAGGGATTGAACCAGGCCTCCTGAATTGGGAGCGTGGAGTCTTACCCACTGGACCACCAGGGAAGTCCCTCTTCCAGGAGTCTTATGGTCTCTTACATTTAAGTCTTTAATCCATCTGAGGTCTGTAACTTAGGGATTCAGTTTTATTCTTTTGCATGTGAATATCCAGTTTTCCAAGCACTATTTATAGAAGAGGCTATCCCTCCCGCATTGTATATTTTTGGTGTCTTGTCAAACATTAGTTGACCACATACATGTGGATATTTTTCTGGGCTCTCAATTATGTTCCATTGGTCTGTGTCTGTTTTTACACCAGTATGATATTTTGATTACCGTAGCTTTGAAATATAGTTTGAAATCAGGAAGTGTAATACCAACAGTTTCATTCTTTCTCCTCAAGATTGCTTTGGCTATCTGGGCCTTCTGTGGTTCCATATGAATTTTAGGATTGTTTTTTCTATTCCTATGAAAAATGTCACTGGAATATTGATAGGGATTGCATTGAATCTAGATTGCTTTGGGTAGTATGGGCATTTTAATAATGTTAATTCTTCCAGTCCATGAACATAGGATAACTTTCCATTTGTGTCTTCTTTAATTTTTTCATCAGATCTTTCACCTTCTTGATTAAGATTATTCATAAGTATTTTACTTTAAATGAGATTTTTTTCTCTATTTGCTTTTCAGATAGTTTGTTGTTAGTGTATAGAAGTGCAACTGATTTTTGCATGTTGATTTTTTATCGTGAAACTTTACTGAATTTGTTTATAAGTCTAATACTTTTTTTAAAAATTATAATTTATTTATTTATTTATTTTTGGCTGTGTTGGGTCTTTGTTTCTGTGCGAGGGCTTCCTCTAGTTGCGGCAAGCGGGGGCCACTCTTCATCACGGTGCGCGGGCCTCTCACTATCGTGGCCTCTCTCTTGTTGCGGAACACAGGCTCCAGACGCGCAGGCTCAGTAGTTGTGGCTCACGGGCCTAGTTGCTCCGCGGCATGTGGGATCTTCCCAGACCAGGGCTCGAACCTGTGTCCCCTGCATTAGCAGGCAGATTCTCAACCACTGCGCCACCAGGGAAGCCCAAGTCTAATACTTTTTTGGTGGAGTCTTTAGAGTTTTCTACATATGAGATCATGTCATTGGCAAACAGAAAATTTTACATCTTCTTTTCCAATTTGGATATCTTTTACTTCTTTTTCTTGCGTAATTGATCTGGCTAGGACTTCCAGTACCAAGTTGAATAGAAGTGGTGAGAGTGGGCACCCTTGTCCAGTTCCTGATCTTAGAGAAAGCACTTTCAGCTTTTCATTGTTGAGTATGATATTAGCTGTGGGTTTGTCATATATGGCCTTTATTATGTGGAAGTATATTACTTCTATATCTAATTTGTTGAGAGTTTTTATCATGAAAGAATGTTGAATTTTGTCAAATGCTTTTTCTGCATCTATTGAGATGATCATATGATTTTTATCCTTCATTTTGTTGATATGATGTATCATATATATTAATTTGTATATGTGGAAATGTTCTTACATCCTAGGGATAAGTTCCATTTGATCATAATCCTTTTAATGTGCTGTTGAATTCAGTTTGCTAGAGTTCAGTTGAGAATTTTTACATCATGTTCATCAGGTTTATTAGCCTGTAATTTTCTTTTCTTATAGAGTCCTTATCTGGCTTTGGTATCAGAATGATACTAGCCTCATAAAATGAGTTTGGAAATGTTTCCTCCTCTTCAATTTTGGAAGAGTTTGAGAAAAATTGGCATTAATTCTTGTTTAAATGTTTGAATTCTTTAGAATTCACCAGTGAGGCTATCTGGTTTCTGCTGGGAGGTTGGGAGGTTTCTGATTACTAATTCAATCTCCTTACTTTTATTGGCCTGTTCAGATTTTCTATTTCTTCATAATTCAATCTTAGTACATGGTATGTTTCTAGGAATTTAAGCATCATCTCTTCTAGATTATCTGATTTGTTGGTGTATAGTTTTTTATAGTAGTTTCTTATGATCCTTTGTACATCTGTGGTATCAGTTGTAAGTCTTCTCTTTAATTTATAATTTTATTTATTTGGATCACTTCTCTTTTTTTTCTTATTCTAGGTAAAGGTTTGGTAGTTTTTATTATCTTTTAAAAACAAACTCTTAAATTTCATGGATCTTTTCTACTGTTCTTCTGCTCTCCATTTCACTTATTTCTGCTCTTATCTTTATTATTTCCTTCCTTCTATTAACTTTGGGCTTAATTTGGTCTTCATTTTCTAGTTCCTTGAGGTGTAAATTTAGGTTATTTATTTGAGATTTTTTTTTTTCTTAATGTAGGTATTTATAAGTTTTCCTTTTAGAAGTATGTTTTCTGCATCCCATAAACTTTGGTATGCTGTGTTTCCATTTTTGTCTGAAGATATTTTTTGATTTCCGTTTGATTTCTTTTTTAACCCATTGGTTGTTTAGGAGTATGTTGTTTAATTTCCATGTATTGTGAATTTTCCAATTTTCCTCCTGTTATTGATTCATACCATTGTGATTAGAAAAGATACATGATATGATTTCAACCTTCTTGAATTTGTAAAGACTTATTTTGTAGCCTAATATGTGCTCTATCCTGGAGAATATTCAGTGTGCCCTTAAAAATCATGTGTATTCTATCTATATATGTCTGTTAGGCTCATATGGTCTATAGCATTGTTTAAATCTGCTGTTTTCTTATTAGTTTTCTTCTGGATTATCTATCTATTGTTGCAAGTGAGATAATAAAGTCCTCTATTATTATTGTATTGTTTTTTAATTTCTCCTTTCGGTTCTGTTAATATTTGCCTTACATATTTAGGTGATCTGATGTTGGGTGACATAAATATTTACAGTTGTTATATCCTTTTCATGAATTGGATCTTTTGTTATCATACAACTGACCCTTGAACAATGCAGGTGTTAGGGGCATCAACCCTCTTGCCATTGAGAATCCACATATAACTTTACAGTAAGCCCTCCATATCCGTATTTCTGCATCCACAGATTCAACCAACTGTAGATCATGTAGTACTGTAGTGTATTTAGTGAAAGAAGTTCACATATAAGTGGACCCATTCAGTCCAAACCCACGTTGTTCAAAGGTCAACTGTATAATGACTTTTTTTGGTCTCATGACCATTTTTGACTATTTTGACTATACTATATCAGACTATTTTGTCTGATATAAGTATATCTATTTCTGATCTATTTTGGTTCCTACTTGCTTGGAATATCTCTTCCATCCCTTCACCTGTATGTGTCCCTAAAGCTACAGTGAGTTTATTATAGGCAACATACCATTGGCTCTTGTTTTTTATCCATTTGGCCATTCTGTGTCTTTTGACTGGAGAATTCAGACCATTTATGTTTAAAATAATTATTGATAGGTAGGACCTACTATTACAATTTTGTTCATTGTTTTCTGACTATTTTGTAGTTTCTTTCTTCCTCTTTTGCTGTTTTCCTTTGTAATTTGATGACTTTTTGTAGTGGTATGTTTTGATTCCTTTCTCTTAATCTTTTATGTATCTACTACAGGCTTTTCCTTTATGGTTACCATGAGAATTACATAAAATATCTTATGGTTATCCTGCTTTAAGCTGAGAACAACTTAACTTTGCATACAGAAACTCTATATTTTTATTTCTCTGCCCCCTCAAATTTTAGATTATTGATGTTAAAATTTATGTCTTTTTATATTGTGTATGCAATAACAAATTATTGTAGTTATAGTTATTTTAATACTTTTTAAACTTTTATACTAGAGTTGAAAGTGATTTATGGACCATCATTACAATATTAGAGAATTCTGACTTTGATTATATATTTACCTTTACCAGTGAGTTTTACACATTCATATGTTTGTTTGTTTTAAAAGATTTTTTGAGGTGGACCATTTTTAAAGTCTTTATTGAATTTGTTACAATATTGCTTCTGTTTTATGTTTTGGTTTTTTGGCCACGAAACCTGTGGGATCTTACCTCCCCGACCAGGGATCGAACCTGCACTCTCTGCATTGGAAGGCAAAGTCTTTATCACTGGACTGCCAGGGAAGTCCCTACATTCATGTTTTTTTAAAATTAATTAATTAATTAATTTTATTTTTGGCTGTGTTGGGTCTTCGTTTCTGTGCGAGGGCTTTCTCTAGTTGCGGCAAGCAGGGGCCACTCCTCATCGCGGTGCGCGGGCCTCTCACTATCGCGGCCTCTCTTGTTGTGGAGCACAGGCTCCAGACGCGCAGGCTCAGTAGTTGTGGCTCACGGGCCTAGTTGCTCCGCGGCATGTGAGATCCTCCCAGACCAGGGCTCGAACCCGTGTCTCCTGCATTGGCAGGCAGATTCTCAACCACTGCGCCACCAGGGAAGCCCCATTCATATGTTTTTATGTTGTTAATTAGTGTTCTTTCATTTCAGCTTGAAGAACTCCCTTTAGTATTTCTTGTAAGACAGGTCTAGTGGTGGTGAATTCCCTAAGCTTTTGTTTGTCATGCTTTTATTTATTCTGTTCTCTTCACCTACAAAGAACCAAAATATGTGGCAACATTAAGGCTCTATCATTATTACAGAGCAGGAATGGACCTCAAGAGTTATTTTAAAGATGAGGCCTGGAATGAAGTGATGCAGAATCATAATTCTAAAGATGGAAAGGGACCTAGTGGGTCTATCCTCTTTTGAGACTATAAACTCTTCTACAGCATTTCCAATAAAAGTTGATCTATCTTGGGTAGTCTCCCTCCAGAGACAGAGAGCTTACCATCTTCTGAGGCAGTCTTTCTACCATGAGAGCTTGACTATTAGAAAGTTCTTCCTCAACCAGCTAAAATCTTTCTCCCTTTAGCTTCTTCTCTGTGTTTTTCAGTTTTCCCCCTGGTGAGCAGTAGCAGACCCAGATGCTGGATGGACCCAGAGTGGGAAGAATCCTGAGAGAGGGACAGCCAAGTTTGACACAAATACCAGCAATCCCAGGTATGTCTGCTTCAGATGGGATAATTCCCTAGATACAGTGGATATTAACTAATCATATGGGTTGTTCTGATTAGAAAAAGGGATCCCTTTGTCTAGCCTAGTTTACTGGAATTCTATAATTGATTTTAGTGCTAACGTCTTGGCCAATAATGTCATATTTTGGTGCTCTTGAGCAGGTCTGTCTTCCTTGGACTCAAGGAAGAAAGTAGTTGGGCCAAGGCAAAATTTGGGGGTATATCTGGTTCCCCTGGCCAAATCCCATTTTCATATCACCTTCCAAACTTATAACTTCTGATATAGCAGACATTGACACTCTATACCCTTCAGCTCACATAAATTAACCTTAAACTTACACAGTGCATCCTTGGGCTCACATTGCACCTTCTCAGCCTCCTTTCCTAGCTACCAGATGCTTTGCTGGCCTCATATCATGGCATCATCCATGTTTTGGGGCCCTCCATTTCTGAGTTCCTCCCCTCCTTGTAAAGCAGAAGCCCTTTAACATCTTTGGCCCAACATTTATTTACATGGCTCAGGGCCTAGCCAGCACCCCCAGCTTTCTTATCTACTGAAGTTTTCCTTGGAAAACAGGGTCTTCAGCATCTTTATTGGCATATCTTGAAAATGTACACACTCACAACACAGAGTTTTTTTCCCCTTTCCTACCAATAGCCAATGTATAAACCTAACTTACCAAAATCTGCAAATCCTATATTTTTAGTTGTTTTTAATGATGTGAACCAGTCACTTCCCAAGAGCTATCTCATCCACACTGTTCCACTGTAATGGTAAGGTGGCCATTTTCATGGGAGGAGCTAGGAAGCATACCCATTGCCTAATTTCTAACCATCCTGAAGATAGCTTGCCAAAAAGCCTCAAGATTTCCTAATGGTTGGATACACCACATCTGGAGTCTGTGTACATCTTAAACCCAGCCAACTGATGAGCAAGCATTATCTGGAGAAGCTCACCCAGGACCTCCTGAATATTTGTAAAGAAAGAAATAATGAAAACCTCACAAAGTACAAATCCTAGGAGGCAAAGTGGCGAACATCAAACTTTCCATTTATGTTTCAAAGCACTCACTTGAACAATGGGGTTTAGGATGGAATTTGTATTGAATTTCTTACTAACGGATCTTTAGAGGACATACGCACTGCCTGCTGTTGTCCAGATATTTTCTCAAGAAAGTTACCTTCCTGTCTGGTACTTTCTAGTACTTATTACTTTGGCCAAAAATCAAATCAGGTAAGGAAAGATTTGGCCTTCAAGTGACATTTGTCATTATTATAATGATAATAGTAATAGTTAACTACATGGCAGTTACCTGAGTCCCAGGCATTTTATACGCATTGTCTTTAATCCCTCCATCGCTAGGAAAATATGTATTATTGGTGATAGTAATAAGATGGCAAGATATTTTGCTGAGATCTCAAACCTATGGGTCCTTGATCAACTGCCCACCTCAGTCTGACACCAGTCCTGCTAGCTCCATGAGCAAGGTAAAAATGGACAAAGCTAGTCAGAGGAAATATGTTTATAACTACAAAGGGAGCTTTGGTACCAACTCTTCCCACCCTGGTGAGATAGGCTAGACTATGTCTAAGGACCAATTTTCTGCTCCTGGATGGACTAAGTCCTACATGAAAAACCATCCTAGCTCATTCTAAGAGCTATCATTCTCACGAGCAGAAAGAAGAAAGAACACACCCAAGGGAAAGAGCATAAAGGGAAAGAGTGTCTTCCTAAGATCTAGTGCAATAGGCTTATATCTCCCACCCTACCCACCCTTACAAAATTAATGGTAGGAGACAGCAGTCTCATAAGCTAGAACAGCTTCCAGAACTTCTTGGCCAACCAAAGTTATAGACATAATCAATCCAAAAAGGAAAAGGATCCAATAGGGCATGCCATGTGGAAGGAATAATGTTTAAGTTCTTTGTTCCTCCTTTTGAAAGCTTTTCTTGTTAGTACAGAAATGGCAAATTACTGAGATGTGTGCAGATGCTCCCTGCTCCTGAATCATGGCCAACATCCCAATCAGTGACGGCTCTCATTCTTGCCAAACCTAGAATCTTTCTCAACATGATGCCTTAAGCAGTTATATTAGATGACAGGAAATGGTGAGTGTTTAAAATGCTTTCACCATCATTATCTTAGCACCTCAGTAGAGCAGCGCCTGTTCCCCATGTCAGAAAACTCCTGCTGTGGGTAGGGTGTGTAAGAAGGTGCTTTCTTTCCTCCCCAGAAGTTGGGGCTTTCAGCCAACATACCCCCATATTTTGGGTGTCTCTTTAACTTAGGGATGTGGCCCTAGGCCAGAAAAAACAAGAGTATCAGAAAAGTCCTGCCTGACTCTTTACGAGGCCTCTTCTCCAACCCTTGCCTCTTCTCTTATGTCTAGACCTGGGAGCAATGAATGGGCAGCTCAGCCTGTTTTCCTCATGGTTACCTGCTAAGTTAGGCAACATAATCTCACCTATTCCATCTTCCTTATAGAAAGTCATTTTGTACAGTCAAGCTCACCAGACAGGTTCATACAACATGCATGGAAGAATGAAGTAACACTCCCCTGCCCGCCCCCCCAATATTAATAACATCCTGAATAAATGCCAAACCAGACAGGAAGTCAGGACAATAGGCATAAACTTGGACTTTCCTAAGCCAACCTGGATGTCAGGTCACTTATTCAAACGTACCTCTAAGAAGAGCATAAGATCAGTCCCACACCCAGAGAATGTAGAAATCACAAGCATATCTCAGGATTAATGTGACTTCACAGTTACCCTCCAGCTTAATATCTAGACTAGAAGCAAACCAAATACAATAGCTCTCTGGTCCCATTTCCCTACTTCCCAAATGAAGAATACCCTGGGATCCATTTAAAAAATAATAATACAGCACGTGACCTCCCAATATGTAAAACAGGAGAGCCCCAGAAATGGAGATAAGATGAAGCTGATCTCTGCCAGTTGGATGTTCCTCAGTCCCCAGACGTGGACTCTAAGGAGGGTTCTTTTAATCTCATTTAGTCCCAGGTCTTTATCTCCTGGAAGCGAGCATATGTTGTTGGCATTTGGCTTTGAGATAAGTTTGTGTTTTGCAGATGCTGCAAGTGAGTCCTGGCACAGCAATTAGTCTTGTTGAAGAAGTGGGACACGTGAGAGAGCTAGTTATGGATGGACCCAACTCAGGATGAATGAAAGTTTTACTGCAGCAGAAGATGCCTGCCTGCAGCTACTGAAGAAGAAACCCGGTTTCCATCCCAGCTCCTGCAGTTCCCGTGGCTCCCACAGCTAGAATCAAGGTACAAAAGGAGCTTTTGATATAATTGGAGAATGTTTCTCTCTGTGGCAATGGGGTACTGATTAAAATATGAGGGGATGCAATGATGACTTATAGTGTGGTGGCAAATGTGGGCTTGTCTGTTGTGATCATGGTTTGTTGCTTTTGGATGTCCATATGTAGCCTTCAGCTTGTTAATCAGGTGGTTAAAGTGAGAGAACATGAGTTTTCAGCTTAGTGTGGAGAGTGTGGGGCAGCATGAGAGAGGCATTTGTAAAGACCTTGGGAGTATGAACCTCTCATCTCAGTGGTCCCATGTAGGACCAAGTGGGACGTAAGAGCAGTGGAAAGGATTAGAGAAACAGCATTGCCAAGATACTACTAGGACTGTTGTGGTAATTCATGATTATCTCTCTTGCGGGGGACATCTGTGTGTCTGATAGGTCTGGTCCTTGAGCCCATTGCACTAATTGGAGCTAAACAAAAAGGTTGGCCTTTAGAGGGCACACTAGGTCTCGAGTCTGGTGGCGATCAAATTAAGGACATGCTTGGATTATAGTTTTCCAGGATGGCGGGCAAATTGAAAAATTCTGTTGTCTGAGTAGCAGGCTCTGCTTAGACCCTCCTCTCTTTGCACCATATTTTTTAAGGATCCTACTTCGAGGCTTTGTCTCCATCTCCTAAGTGAGGAGTGTCTAAGAAGCCACTGCTTGTCCTCCACAGACTAGTGGAAACCATAGTGTGGCAAGCAATTGGAGAGAGTGTGGGTGGGTGGCTTAGTCAGCCTGCCTTAAGCTTTAGGGAGTGGCTAGCTTTCCCTGCTCCAGAGTTGGGGCACAGCCTGAGGAAAGGGTACCCTACAGGCCAGTTAGCCTGTTTCTGGCCAAGGATTCAAGCCAGCGGCTGAATGGAATTCTAGGCTCACACATTAGCCAGTCCAAATTGCCAGGATGTTCTATTAGGGCTTGAGGCCATGATTAGTAATGAAAAGAGTGGATATCTACCTGCCTTGGCTCACCCTTCAAGGACTCCATAGGTGACAGCACAAGATCCAGAGGTTCCAGTCCTGGCTTCTTACAGACAAAACCAACCAATATCGTCTGTAGTGTATAGATAAGGTTATAGGGCTTAGAAGTAGTGGAACCAGGATTGATCCTTTCCTCCAACTCTTCATCCCAATGCATCACTGGTCTGGGAGTCGGGACACATGCATTTCAGCCCTGTCTCTGCCGCACTCCATAGAATATCAGGAAAGCTCTCTCTTTAGTCTCAGTTTCCTCATCTGACAAATGCACGGCTCACACTAGGCCTTCTACAATTCTGACATTTAATGATTCACTACATTATCATCCACTCCTAATGTTCTGATCGAGGGACTTCTTATTTTTATCTTTTTTTTTTTTTTAAATGTCATCAAATCAGGAATTCAAGCCTGTAGCCAATGAACTTTCCGCCCCCTTATGAGAAACAATCCTCAGAATCCCAAGGAAACCAGGTCCAGGACTTCCCCCAGGGGAGGATTCTGCATGCGCATAACTTATTCTGTCTTAAAAAAACAAAACTCTTGTGACGTCCTTCCCCCCAGTGAAGTCAACGACTTGCAACTTCCCTTCCCTTCCCAAGTCCTTGCAGAATTTTACGCAAATTAAAGTAGGAGCATTTGATCTTCTCCCCAGATGTTTTGGTCACAGAAGGGCCACATGTGTGCACACATTCCTGGATATTTTTAGATTTTTTTACAGGCTCCAAAGTTCTAACTGCTTCTTCACTCTGCGCTTTGTGGCCGCTGCCGGGAGACGCTCTGTCAAAGCAGCCAAGGCAGAGCCTGATGGAAGAGGGCCTGGCACGGGGAGGCTCCCAGAAGTTGCTCTGAACGACCCCGGAAAGCTGCCAGGCTTCAGTCCCTGAGGCCTCTCTGGCCACGAAGAGGAAACAAACCGCTGCCATTTAAGACTTATGGGTTACACAGACTCTCCCTGGAAGAATTCTGGCTGAAAGTCTCCTAGAAATCATACCAAGGCCCCAGTAAAGAGGTAACAAGATATAGTGGAGAAAATATTGGGCAGAAGGTCAAGAGATGTGACTCTGGCTCCTTTATAACCAGTTACTTTTTCTCTACTGGGTCTTAGTTTCTCTGTCTGCAAAATGGGATACTTCATACATGTAGAAAAGAGGTCTGCAAACTATGGCCTGCAGGTTGGCTGCCTGTTTTGTTAAATAATGTTTTATTGGGACAAAGCCCCAGTCCCATTTGTTTACATATTATCTGTGGCTGAGCTACAACAGCAGAGTGGACTAGTTGTGACAGAAACAACATGGCCCGTAAATCTCATATATTTACTCTCTCTGGCTCTTTAAGAAATAGTTTGCTGACCCCTGATGTAGCAGATACTGCCTTCACTGTTCCAGGACATGCCAAAGGCATCCTACTGTCAGCAGCTGGGACTCTCCTCCTTTCTCTTGGGGGGAGGGGTCATGGAAGTTAATGTCCCCGGGAGCAGCCCTCAACCAATGACAGCCAATGACAAATGGTTGGAGGTAGCTATCTCAGCTTCCTCACCTCGCATGGGACAAACCTGAAATGAGTTTCGTATTGTCTCCTAGATGTCACCACTAGGATTGAGCCCCAGATGCCTACAACAGTAGCCTCCCCATCGCCACACCATGTATTGGCTTCCTCCCCGTCTCCCCTCTCTACTCTTCTACCCCTGCTTCCTGGATTCCATTCCCCCCCAAACCTCTTGTACTCAAATCTTAGACTCAGGGTCTGCTTCTGCAGGTGCCCAGCCTAAGAGGACATGAGTCTTACACACCTTCTTTTTCTTCCCTGGTTGGCATTCCATCTGCACTAAGCTGCCCATTCAGTTCTGGGCTTGGATGAAAGACCACAAGGCAGGATGTGGGATGTTTTCCTGAATAACCACCATGGTGCTGGATGACACGCGCTGGAAGTGCAGGGGAGTTTGTTTGCCATGGGGTGAGTCTTGACCACAGGAGGGAAAATGACAGATACACGTGCCCTACTTTCCCCCTCTTTGGACTTCTGTGAAGTGTGGTTTCTCTTTGGAAGCCTTCCAGGGAATTTCCATGTGCTGAGAAAGCATGCCTGCCGAGAGACCTACTGTGTTTCTTTGGCGCCTCTTTGAATAGTTGGATAGTGGTTACCTGCGTGAGAGCCCCTGCATCTTCCCTTGTCTCACTTCTGAATCTTTTCTCCACCCTAACCACCCTGAGTTTGCACCCCCCAAGTAAAGTCACAGTACTATATCCCTGCCTCAGGCTCTGCTTTCCAGAGGACCTGAGCTAAGGCATAGAGTTTGTTTAAATATCTCTAAGGACTCTTTCAGTTCTGACATACTAGACTTCTATTAAATTCCATTTTTCACATACCTAGCAATAAAAAAGATATTGTATATCTACTGTGTTGGACATGAAACACCATTTAATTCCCACAGAGATTAGTTTTTCAGGTATGCCAGGGGTATTGCTTGTCACAATTCAAATCAGACCAACAGAGGATGCTATAATAATAATTATTAATAATATTTATTAAGTTCTATATGTTAGACCTTGAGTTATATTTTAAAGGCATTAACTATTTGATCCTCATTTAAACCTTATCAGGTTCTATTATTACCTTCATTTTACACAAGAGGAAAATGGAGTTCAGAGAAGGTAAGCCGTTTATCCTAAGTTGCATGGTAAGTGGCCAAGCCAGAATGTGATACCAGGTCTGACAGTTTCCAAAGGCCATGTTCAAAATTATGTACCTTATTACATCTGATATAAGCAAATATAATACTCTTCCAAAACTTTTTCTTCGAATAGACACTTCACTAATTGAAAATATATGGATGGCAAATAAGCACATGAAAAGATGCTCAACATCATTAGTCATTAGGAAAATGCAAATTAAAATCATAGTAAGATACCACCATACCTACTAGAATGGTTAGAATTAAAAGACTGGCTATACCTTATGCTGGTGAGCATGTGGAGGAAGTGGACTCTTATACACTGCTGATGGAATGTAAAATGGTATAATTAACTTGGAAAACAGTTTGGCAATTTCATAAAAAGTTAAACATAAATTGAACATATGACCCAGCCAATCTACTCTTAGGTATTTACCAAGAAAAATGAAAACATACGTCCTTACGAGACTTGTATATAATTGTTCATGGCAACTTTGTTTGTAACAGCCCAAAACTGAAAACAACCTAGCAGGTGAATGGACAAATTGTGGTATATGCATATAATGGAATACCACTCAATAATAAAAATGAATAAATTTTTGATACATGCAGCAACATGCATGAATTTCAAAACAATTATGCTGACTGAAAGAAGCCAGATAAAAACAAGTACATACTGTATGATCCCATTTGTATAAGTGCTAGAAAATGCAATAAGAGGAACAGAAAGCGGTGGTTGCCTGTGTGTATGTGTGTGTGTGTGGGTGTGTGGGTGTGTGAAGAGGGATGAGAAGGATAATAAAGGAGTCCAAGGAAACTTTTAAGGGTGGTGGATATATGTTCATTGTCTCCATTGTGGTGATGGTTTCATGGGAGTATATATATGTCAGCTCTCATCAAATCGTACGCTTTAAATATATGCAGTTTATTGTAGGACAGTTGTATCTCAATATAGCTGTAAAACACAAAACTAAATTCTGTGGGTAACTGCATACCACAAGAGATGACACTGGAGAATTGTTCTTTTGCATTGTCGTTTGGGATTGCCCATGGAAATTAAACCAATGGTGAAGGAATGAGCTGATTGATCTTGTCTTGGCTGACTCAGAATGGTGCAGCCAAAGAGAAAAAGAAATAGGGATGCAGTATTGGCAATTTGGAGACAGTCTCTTTACCTCCTAGAGCTTCAGCTTCCTCATCTATTAAATGGGATTGTCTCTTGTGCCCTGCCTTCCCCATGAAGCTAATTTAAGGAAAAGTAAGCAACCTGGCTCTCAAGTGTGAATGACCAAATTTCCCTGTTGATATAACATGCATTTGCCAAGCATCTGGTGGCAATCCCAGTCCTGGATGCTGTAGGCCCACCATGGGGGGAACTGGGAGCTTAGAACTCTGCCTCTAGAACTGGCACAGACCATCTTTCTTCTGGTCTCTGCTCCTCTGTTGTTTTGTTACGAGACCCTGTTTGTCTGGTCCCTCAGACTCATTCCTGTCTCTGATTCCCACCTGCTTTGCCTGGCCCAGTTGGCCTGACATCACTCTCTGCATTTTCTCCAGCTCCGCATGGATCCTCTGCCATTGAGGGACAATAGGCTAGACCTGCTCACCCACCCCAAGATCAAGGAGAGACTGGTTCCCCTTGTTCACGATCACCCCAGGCACTGGGGAGACAGACCTGGACGTCAAAGGGAACCCACAGTCTGGTGGGAGAGACAGCTGTGCCAGCACCTGTCCTGTGTGATGATCTATGGTACAGGTGCCATCTGCCACCGCAGGGACATGAGGGTGCAGGGGGCTTCTCGGATGAGGAAATGGCACAGATGGACCCAGAAGGATGGGTGAATCCTGGCCAGATAGAAGTAGGAGAACATTCTAAAGAGAGGACATGAAATCCCCTGCCTCAAGGGCAAAGGCCTAGGGGTATTGGGACACTGTGAATGGCTTGATGTGACCACAACCACACAGGAGGTGAGGCTGAAGCGTAGGCCAGATTATGGAAGTAAGGCTTGGTGCGCCACATGCCGAGGGGTTTGGGTTCAAATCTGAAGGCACTGGGTAGGTACTGAATGGTTCCAAGCCTGGGTGTGACACTCCCAGTTCACTCATTTGTGGGGTCCTTCTCAAATTTAACCCAGAAGGGTTGCTTTCTCTCTAGAGCAGGGCTTTTTCTTTTTTTTTTTTTTTTAAGTATCTTTACTGGAGTATAACTGCTTTACAATGGGGTGTTAGTTTCTGCTGTATACCAAAGTGAATCAGCTATACATACAAATATATCCTCATATCTCCTCCCTCTTGCATCTCCTGCCTACCCTCCATATCCCACCCCTCTAGGTGGACACAAAGCACCCAGCTGATCTCCAGCTGATCTCCCTGTGCTATGTGGCTGCTTCCCACTAGCTATCTATTTTACATTTGGTAGTGTATATATGTCCATGCCACTCTCTCACTTCATCCCAGCTTACCCTTCCCCCTCCCCGTGTCCTCAAGTCTATTCTCTACATCTGCATCTTTATTCCTGTCCTGCCCCTGGTACTTCAGAACCTTTTTTTTTTTTTTTCTTAGATTCCATATATATGTGTTAGCATATGGTATTTGTTTTTCTCTTTCTGACTTACTTCACTCTGTATGACAGTCTCTAGGTCCATCCACCTCACTATAAATAACTCAATTTTGTTTCTTTTTATGGCTGAATAATATTCCATTGTACATATGTGCCACATCTTCTTTATCCATTCATCTGTCAATAGACACTTAGGTTGCTTCCATGTCCTGGCTATTGCAAATAGAGCTGCAGTGAACATTGTGGTACATGACTCTTTTTGAATGATGGTTTTCTCAGGGTATATGCCCAGTAGTGGGATTGCTGGGTCATATGGTAGTTCTATTTTTAGTTTTTTAAGGAACCTCCATACTGTTCTCCATAGTAGCTGTATCAGTTTACATTCCCACCAACAGTGCAAGAGGGTTCCCTTTTCTCCACACCCTCTCCAGCATTTATTGTTTGTAGATGTTTGATGCTGGCCGTTCTGACCAGTGTGAGGTGATACCTCATTGTAGTTTTGATTTGCATTTCTCTAATGATTAGTGATGTTGAGCATTCTTTCATGTGTTTGTTGGCAATCTGCATATCTTCTTTGGAGAAATGTCTGTTTGGTCTTCTGCCCATTTTTGGATTGGGTTGTTTGTTTTTTTGATATTGAGCTGCATGACCTGCTTGTATATTTTGGAGATTAATCCTTTGTCAGTTGCTTCATTTGCAAATATTTTCTCCCATTCTGAGGGTTGTCTTTTCGTCTTATTTATGGTTTCCTTTGCTGTGCAAAATCTTTTAAGTTTCATTAGGTCCCATTTGTTTATTTTTGTTCTTATTTCTATTTCTCTAGGAGGTGGGTCAAAAAAGGATCTTGCTGTGATTTATGTCATAGAGTGTTCTGCCTATGTTTTCCTCTAAGAGGTTTATAGTGTCTGGCCTTATATGTAGGTCTTTAATCCATCTTGAATTTATTTTTGTGTATGGTGTTAGGGAGTGTTCTAATTTCATTCTTTTACATGTAGCTGTCCAGTTTTTCCAGCACCACTTATTGAAGAGGCTGTCTTTTCTCCATTGTATATTCTTGCCTCCTTTATCAAAGATAAGGTGACCGTATGTGTGTGGGTTTATCTCTGGGCTTTCTATCCTGTTCCATTGATCTATATTTCTGTTTTTCTGCCAGTACCATACTGTCTTGATTACTGCAGCTTTGTAGTATAGTCTGAAGTCAGGGAGCCTGATTCCTCCAGCTCCGTTTTTCTTTCTCAAGATTGCTTTGACTATTCGGGGTCTTTTGTGTTTCTATACAAATTGTGAAATTTTTTGTTCTAGTTCTGTGAAAAATGCCATTGGTAGTTTGGTAGGGATTGCACTGAATCTGTAGATTGCTCTGGGTCATTTTCAGAATGCTGATTCTTCCAATCCAAGAACATGGTATATCTCTCCATCTGTTTATATCATCTTTAATTTCTTTCATCAGTGTCTTATAGTTTTCTGCATACAGGTCTTTTGTCTCCTTAGGTAGGTTTATTCCTAGGTATTTTATTCTTTTTGTCACAATGGTAAATGGGAATGTTTCCTTAATTTCTCTTTCAGAATTTTCATCATTGGTATATGGGAATGCAAGAGATTTCTGTGCATTAATTTTGTATCCTGCTACTTTACCAAATTCATTGATTAGCTCTAGTAGTTTTCTGGTAGCATCTTTAGGATTCTCCATGTATAGTATCATGTCATCTGCAAACAGTGACAGTTTTATGTCTTCTTTTCTGATTTGGATTGCTTTTATTTCTTTTTCTTCTCTGATTGCTGTGGTTAAAACTTCCAAAACTATGTTGAATAATATTGGTGAGAGTGGGCAACCTTGTCTTGTTCCTGATCTTAGTGGAAATGGTTTCAGTTTTTCACCATTGAGAATGATGTTGGCTGTGTGTTTGTCATATATGGCCTTTATTATGTTGAGGTAAGTTCCCTCTGTGCCTACTTTCTGGAGGGTTTTTATTGTAAATGGGTGTTGAATTTTGTCGAAAGCTTTTTCTGCATCAGTTGAGATGATCATATGGTTTTTCTCCTTCAATTTGTTAATATGGTGTACCACATTGATTGATTTGTGTATATTGAATAATCCTTGCATTCCTGGGATAAACCCCACTGGATCATGGTGTATGATCCTTTTAATGTGCTGTTGGATTCTGTTTGCTAGTATTTTGTTGAGGATTTTTGCATCTATGTTCATCAGTGATATTGGCCTGTAGTTTTCTTTTTTTGTGACATCTTTGTCTGGTTTTGGTGTCAGGGTGATGGTGGCCTCGTAGAATGAGTTGGGGAGTGTTCCTCTGTCTGCAATATTTTGGAAGAGTTTGAGAAGGATAGGTGTTAGCTCTTCTCTAAATGTTTGATAGAATTCGCCCGTGAAGCCATCTGGTCCTGGACTTTTGTTTGTTGGAAGATTTTTAATCATAGTCTCAATTTCAGTGCTTGTGATTGGTCTGTTTATACTTTCTATTTCTTCCTGGTTCAGTCTTGGAAGGTTGTGCTTTTCTAAGAATTTGTCCATTTCTTCCAGGTTGTCCATTTTATTGGCATATAGTTGCTTGTAGTAATCTCTCATGAGCCTTTGTATTTCTGCAGTGTCAATTGTTACTTCTCCTTTTTCATTTCTAATTCTATTGATTTGAGTCTTTCCCCTTTTTTTCTTGATGAATCTGGGTAATGGTTTATCAATTTTGTTTACCCTCTCAAAGAAACAGCTTTTATTTTTATTGATCTTTGCTATCGTTTCCTTCATTTCTTTTTCATTTATTTCTGATCTGATCTTTATGATTTCTTTCCTTCTGCTAACTTTGGATTTTTTTTGTTCTTCTTTCTCTAATTGCTTTAGGTGTAAGGTTAGGTTGTTTATTTGAGATGTTTCTTGTTTCTTGAGGTAGGATTGTATTGCTATAAACTTCCCTCTTAAAACTGCTTTTGCTGCATCCCATAGGTTTTGGGTTGTCGTGTTTTCACTGTCATTTGTTTCTAGGTATTTTTTGATTTCCTCTTTGATTTCTTCAGTGATCTCTTGGTTATTTAGTAGTGTATTGTTTAGCCTCCATGTGTTTGTATTTTTTACAGATTTTTTTCCCTGTAATTGATATCTAGTCTCATAGTGTTGTGGTCGAAAAAGATTCTTGATACAATTTCAATCTTCTTAAATTTACCAAGGCTTGATTTGTGAACCAAGATATGATTTATCCTAGAGGATGTTCCATAAGCACTTGAGAAGAAAGTGTACTCTGTTTTTGGCTGGACTGTCCTATAAATATCAATTAAGTCCATCTTCTTTAATGTATCATTTAAAGCTTGTGTTTCCTTATTTATTTTCATTTTGGATGATCTGTCCATTGGTGAAAGTGGGGTGTTAAAGTCCCCTACTATGATTGTGTTACTGTCGATTTCCCCTTTTATGGCTGTTAGCATTTGCCTTATGTATTGAGGTGCTCCTATGTTGGGTGCATAAATATTTACAATTGTTATATCTTCTTCTTGTATTGATCCCTTGATCATTATGTAGTGTCCTTCTTTGTCTCTTGTAACATGGGACACTCTGCACTTCCTGGACTTGATTAACTATTTCCTTTCCCATATTAGGGAAGTTTTCAACTATAATCTCTTCGAATATTTTCTCAGTCCCTTTCTTTTTCTCTTCTTCTCCTGGGACCCCTATAATTTGAATGTTGGTGTGTTTAATGTTGTCCCAGAGGTGTCTGAGACTGTCCTCAATTCTTTTCATTCTTTTTTCTTTATTCTGCTCTGTGGTAGTTTTTTCCACTATTTTATCTTCCAGGTCACTTATCCATTCTTCTGCCTCAGTTATTCTTCTATTGATTCCTTCTAGAGAATTTTTAATTTCATTTATTGTGTTGTTCATCATTGTTTGTTTGCTCTTTGGTTCTTCTAGGTCCTTGTTAAACGTGTCTTGTATTTTCTCCATTCTATTTCCAAGATTTTGGATCATCTTTACTATCATTACTCTGAATTCTTTTTCAGGTAGACTGTCTATTTCCTCTTCATTTGTTTGGTCTGGTGGGTTTTTACCTTTCTCCTTCATCTGCTGTGTATTTCTCTGTCTTCTCACTTTGCTTTATTTACTGTGTTTGGGGTCTCCTTTTCTAAGGCTGCAGGTTCGTAGTTCCCATTGTTTTTGGTGTTTGCACCCAGTGGGTAAGGTTGGTTCAGTGGTTTGTGTAAGCTTCCTGGTGTAGGGGACTGGTGTCTGTGTTCTGGTGGATGAGGCTGGATCTTGTCTTTCTGGTGGGCAGGACCACGTCTGGTGGTGTGTTTTCGGGTGTCTGTGAAATTATTATGATTTTAGGCATCCTCTCTTAGAGCAGGGTTTCTTAACTGTGGCACTACTGACACTGGGGTGGATAAGCCTTTGTTATGGGCAGCTGTCCCGTGCCTATATGAGGTTCAGCAACATCATCCTGGCCTCTGCCCACTGGATGCCTGTAGCAGTCCCCCAGTTTTGACAACCAAAACTGTTTCCAGATGTTGTCCCTTGGGTGGAAAATCTGCTCTTGGTTGAGGACCACTCCTCTAGAGTTTTTTTCTTTCTTTTCTTTTCCTTTTTTTTTTTTTTTTGAGTATAATATATACACAGATGGCCCCTCCTGTATTTGCTCTCTTCTCTCCTTCTAAAGCTGGGCAACGTCTGGCTTCCAGCCTTTCCACAAGGTACACGGATGTATGGTGTCCTTGGCTCCCCACACAGCCTCATCTTAGCACCTATGGCTGCAGCTCCCTGCTCATGGGGGCTCTGGCTGGGGCTGGCTTCACGGAGCCAGCTGCCAACAGCTCTGTCTACCTCTGCACCAGGCCAGCAGGGTACCTAATCCCCTGTGGGGCACACCATGTGGTGCTGAGGAGACTCCTGGATGGGGTCCCACTGAGGTCGGCTGAGACCAGAACTGTCCAAGACTGTTGGCCCTGTACCCTCTGTCCCTCAGTCCCACTGTCTGCCAAGCTTAGAGCCTGGAGGGGTGAGTCAGCTCAGGAAGCCTGCCAGGGAGAGGGCACCAGGCTGGTGACAGAGGGCAGGTGGTGGCAGCTGGAGGCCATGTGACTGCTGGAGGCTGTGTGTGTCACAGGGCAGAGCTGGGCCGCTGGCTCATTCCTGGGCTCAATCTGAGAAGGCCTCACATGACTTCTCTGTGGGAGTATGTGTGTCAGGGGCGGGAGAGGAGACTGGAGGGAGGGGGAAGTGATTTTAGGATCCAGGCTGGAAATACAAAATACATTTATGAATCACAAGCAGATATTCATCACACGACCCCAGTGACTTTGCCAGTGCAGAAATCAGGCTTCGGGCACAAAAAACTGTATCTCACCCCCTGCTCTGTGCAGGCTATGGTAGCCGAGAGGGACACTAGGAATGGAGGGGAAGGTGGGGGAGCCAGCCATGCGACCAGCCTCTGTCTCCCAAAGTGTCAGCAAAACCAGAGCACAAGGGATTCCCTGGTGGTGCAGTGGTTAAGAATCCGCCTGCCAATGCAGGGGACACAGGTCCAATCCCTGGTCCAGGAAGATCCCATAAGCCACGGAGCAACTAAGCCCATGCGCCACAACTACTGAGACTGCGCTCTAGAGTCTGCGAGCCACAACTGCTGAAGTCTGCACACCTACAGCCCATGCTCCTAGAGCCCATGCTCCGCAACAAAGAGAAGCCACTGCAGTGAGAAGCCTGCACACCGCAACGAAGAGTAGCCCCTGCTCACCGCAATTAGAGAAAAGCCTGCGCACAGCAACGAAGACCCAATGCAGCCAAAGATAAATTTAAAAAACAAAAAACAAAAAAAAACCCAGAGTACAAAACCAGCCCTCAATTCCAGTGCTTTCCATATGCTCATTTGTATGTTAATCTCACAACAGTCCATTTCCCAGTGAGAAAACAAAGGCCTGAAGAGGTTCCTCCATCTTCCCTTTTCTTCCTTCCTTAGGGTTTTCAGGGTTTAATCTAGTTTTTGCTTTAATACTCCCACTGTCAGCTCCCTCTACCTCACCATGGCCCCAAACAGCACAAGCTGGCAGGTCCTTCTTGCTGATGGGACGAGGTGAGGGGTCCTGAAATCACTCTTAAGTCCAGGGGAGAGGCCTCCATACCCTGGGGCACAGAATTCCCAGCTGAAGGGGTCAGAAATGCAGGAGACCAGAGTCAGGCAAGTTCTAAGGCAGACAGGCTACGAATGGGCCCAGTGAGGTTTCAGAATGCCCCGGAGGCTCCTTCCCTCAGGAATGAGAGGAAAGCCCCAGGGTTCCTCCAGCAGCCCCACCTTCCAGCCTCCAGTGGTCCAGAAGCTTTATTTAGTTGCACTGAAATCCCACAGACCTGGGTCAGGACTCCTAAGCCCATGTCCTCACTGTCCAAGGGGACAAAAGCTCGTGAGTGGGATCTGTCCCCTCTGGGAAGAGAGCCACTTACCTCGTGCTTGCTGAATGTTTCACCTCTAGGGTTATTACTTTCAAAATAACATTTAATGTCATTACATAAGCAAGGTATGTTCAGTGCAGAATATCTAGCAAGTCCAGTAAAGTATAAAGAGAGGAGATTAAAAATTCACCATCATCTCACCAATCAGAGTCAACCACTGCTCAAATTTTGGTATGTAGCTTTCTCATATATAAATTATAAAAAGTAAAACCAGAGTAATACTTTATATATATATTTTTAAAAATGATTGAGGCATAATATATATAGTAAAAGGCATAAATCTTAAGTTTATAGCTCAGTACATTTTTACATATGTAAAAATGTCTCATTTTTACACCCATGAGACCATCATTCAGATCAAGATATAGAACATCTCAGATCCCAGAAAACTCCCTTCTACCCTTTCTCGGTCAATAATTACGTTCACCTCCAAGATGTAGCTGGTATTCTGACTTTCATATTTCCAGATTAGATTTGCCTATTCTTGAGTATCACATAACTGGATTCCCACAGTATTTATTCTTTTGTGTTTGGCTTCACTCAACCAATCTGTGGCATCTACTACACGGCCTGGCCTAGAAAGGGTACTTTGCGTTGGCACAGGAAAGTTCTGTTGGATGCATGTTGAGTGAATGAATGAGTGAGTGAATGAATGGATAGGCTTTGGGGATAGGATGGTCTCCTGGTTTTCTGGTCACCATTTGGTGGTCCCTGTGGAGAAGGGAGAGCAGTCGGGTGGCTCGTGTCATAATCCAGGTGACAGCAGATGAACCTGAGCTAGGGAGGAGGCACTGGGGAGAGGGAGGAGGTGCCTGTCTGCCTGGCACTCACAAGGGTTGGGTTGGTGCCCGTGAGCAGCAGAGCCCAGAGTATTTTTAGAAAGCCCATCAGAGCAGCTGCTTGACACGGTGGCAGCCTCGCTGTCAGTGTCCCATGGCTCGATGTGGAGCCCCCACCTGTATCCACCCGTGCTAGGAGCCCACTGCCCAGCTCTAAGCAGGTGGGACTCATGCTCAGCAGTGTCTTGGCGTGATGAACAAGCACAGAGTGAGGGGTCTGGAGTGTCTCTGGAGAGCACTCCACTGGGCCACAAAAGCCCTTGGAGAAATGGGTGCTGTCATCCGGTACCCCAAGAAAGAGATGCATACTCTCTAGGATCAGAGTCATGGCAGAGCTTCCAGCCAATGTACCCCCTTTATTATTTAAAGTTCTCAAGGTTGAAAGGGACCCCTTTTCTGGCCCTTACCTCAGTTGGGGCTTGAGCCCCCTTTGACATTCTTTCTTACACAGGCTCAGTTCTCATACCTCCCTTTTTGCTTTTTCTGCAATCAACACCCTAGGCCCAGCCAGCATCATCTCTCACCTGCCCTGCTCTAGCCACCTCCTTTCTCCCTCTGTTCTTGCTTCCTGTTATTCATTCTACTCTACAGCCAGGGGTCAGGTGCTCTCCACTGTTGTAGCCTTGACAAAGTGTCAGGACACAGTTGGAGGTAGAGCAATATTACTGGAGAGGGATGGAGCCATGGTCAGCAGGAGAGAGCTGCTGGGCCATGCCAGTGGAGGAGGAACCATGGAGAGAAGAGTGGGGAGACGCCCTGAGACCCTGCTTGGGCTAAGAGGTCTCAGGGGGTGGGACGGGGAGGCAGTGCTGGGATGACGTAGGTGGGCCTGAGACCAGGCAGGGTTTTATTATTTTATGAAGGTCCATTGCCCTTTATTCCTTTCCTTGGGCTTGTAATGGATGGGTTGTGGGAGATGAAGAGCAGGGGGAAGTGCTGGTTTTTTTTTTTTTTTTTTTTCTGTATGACTGGAGAAATGGCTTTGGGAATGTAGGAAGTCAGTTCTCCATGAGTTCATGAGCTACTGGGGTAGAAGGCTGTCATGCTATTATATAAACTTCTAAATCAGACAAACAGGCCTTGGACAAGCTGTTAGAATGAGTGTTGATTATTGAGTGTTTGTGCAGCGTGTGACCTGGCGTGGGTTGTTAATGCTGTCCTGGAGATGGCGAAATTTCAGATCAGCAGCATTTTGGGGTTCCACTTGGAAAGAGTCCACCCTTCAGCTGACTGGCGCTGTCCTCCGCTGGGTGATTTAGTGGTCAGACTTGCTCAGTCAAGAGGGAGCAGCATCACGATAAGGCACCTGTGCCCATCTGCCAGTTTGGATGAAGAACCAAATCACAGGGTCAGTAATGCCTCCTGGCCAGAGTACACGAGCCGAGCAGCTGTCCCTGACATGCTGGCCAGGAGGGGTCCTCTTACCAAGGCAGCCAGCTCACCATGGGGAGTGAGAGGTCTCCTACGGTCAGAAGGGTATGTGAGTGTCACGGCTACGGTCAGAGGGAGGCAGGAAGCCTGCTCTTGGCCCCTCACACAGATATGAATCCAGGAAGCTGGAAAGGAGGCCATTAAGGTCAGGATGGAGGATACTCCCAGCATCCCCTGCTGCCAGAGGGATGGGTCCGTGGTGCACTCAGGGACCGGTTGGGAGAAGAGGTAGAAGCTGAGCGTGTTGCAGTTAAATAATTCCTAGACTGCAGAGCATCTCTGAGCTTCATTTTCCTCTTTTGTAGAATGAGTAAAATAAGATGAGGGATGAAAAGTGCCCCATAAGTGGAATGATGTTACACGCATCTAAGGCATTATTTTCCCTAGGAAATTTTGTGTTTACTATTTTTGTCAGTAAGTTGGAGGAAGCTAGTGTATGCAGGCCTATCACATGTGTACAGAAAAATTCAGCTGGGAGGGATGGCTGAGACACAGGTAAGGGGGACCTCGGGTTGCAGGATCTGAAAAGCCTACACTACCCTGGTTTCTCTCCCCTGGGTGCCCTCTCTGCATGACCCTGGGAAAACACAGTGGCCCTGAAGGAGCTGCATCCTTATGATGAGGCTGCTGCCTCTCTCTGAGGCAGGGTTTCTCCGTCTCAGCACTGTTGACACTGTGGACCAGATAGGCTGGTCTATCTGGTTGAGGGGCCGCCCAGAGCATGAAGGATGGTTAGCAGTGTCCTTGGTCTCTACTCACTAGAGGCCAGTAGTGCTGCCCCTCCTCTCCTTGAGACAACCAAATGTCCCTGGGAGACAAAACTGCCCCTGGGTTGAAACCACCTTTCTAGCTTCATCCTTTGAACATCTCTGCCCGCATCATATGTGGCTTTGGTCGCATCGAAGTACAGGTGGCTCCTTTAAATAAACAAAGCTTTTTCACACCCTTCCTACACCTTTGCATACACAGATCCCTCCCTCCCTCGTCCTTCCCCACTCCTGCCTTTGAAGCTTCATAAAATCTTGCTCATCTTTGAAAACTCATCTCAAGATATCCCGTCCTCGAGGACACCATCCCTGAGGCTCGTGGCCAGCTAGTGTATTCACAGGGCTCTTCTGGAGCCCTGGCTGCACGGATTTTAATTTTTTGCTTGCGATTTTATCTCACTGGACTATAAGCTTCTTGAGGGCAAATCCTGTATCTTGTTTATCTTTGCTCCCCAGTGCCTGGTACACAGCCTAGCATAGAGGTGGGCTCAGTAAATCCTAGTTGAGTAATATCATTTAATGAGTCACTACCAGCTGGTCACGGGATGTAAAATGCTCTAGTCCAAATGAGACCACTTTTCAGATCTTGATAAAGCAGAGTCTAGTACTCCATCCTCAGGCAGTACAGCAAATCTCATCTCTTATGCAGAGGAAAACCAACTTATTATTATTTTAACCTCCAGGATGCCAGAGAGGTGTAGGGGAGTTTCCTCCCATGAAGAAATCTCTTTCAGACTCCGCCCTTGAGAAAACACTGGTGTGGCTGTAGTAGGTAGCGCTTCCTCTCTGAAAGATGATGAGTGAGGTCAGACGCTGACCCCAGCCAAACTTTCTGCTTGTGTTCCTTCCACGCAAGGGGCTCCAACCACATCTTTCTTCAATGCAAATATCATCCCTCCTGTCCCAGAGCAAAGCCCCACCCTGCAGCTTCCAGAACCCTTGGCTATGGGACTTTCTCCAGCTCTCCCCTATGCATTGTCAAAACAGAACAGACTGCGCAGAAGGAACACGTTTGGTGCTGAGACTGGAGCCAGGGCACTACGTGCAGATCCAGACAATCTGCTCCACTCCTCCCAAGGAGAGAGGAAAGGCTTTTATTACTTTCTGACAACCAAGTCAGCGATGGGAAAATCTCTGGGTGACCAAGGCTAAGCAAAGCAAGAGACACGCAACCTACACTGATGCACTTTGAAAAATAAAGAGCCTCTGGCTTTAAATACCCCAACTTCTCTGTGTGTGTGTGTGTGTGTGTGTGTGTGTGTGTGTGTGTGTGTGTGTGTGTGTGTTAGGGTGGTGGTGGTGATGCCAAAGCCGTCAAGTCCAACCTCCACCCAGAGCTTGAATTGCATCGATGGCCCCCTTCTCCACCTCCCTTGGACACCTTCAGTGACGTGGACCTCTCACTGTTAGATAGCTCTGTCTAGTAGGAAGCTTTTGGTCACTTTGATGGTTTACCCTTTTGTCCTAAGACTAATTCTTTGCTCCGTTTGGAATTGGTCCAGTCATTCTTCCCCAGGAAAGATTTTCAGAGGCAACGACTTTACTACGCAAATCTTTCCTTCTGGCTAACCAGACCCAGGTCTTTCAACTGTCTTTCCCGTGACACAGTTTTGAGTCTCCTCCCTTCCTGATCACCTTTTTCTTGTTGCCACAATAAGTAACACAATACTCCAGTTGTCTGTAGTCTCAGAGAATAAGTTATTTGGGACGGACAAGTTTTCCAGAGGGCTAAGGAGCTACCTCTTGAGCACCACACTTTTAAAAAGCATGATAGAAAGCATGCAGGATGCGGGTCCCTTTTAGCAAGCATATATCTCTACCAGTTCTCTTTCTGACATTTCTCATCACCTCCGACATCGTCTCACGATACTTATCCCCACACACCTCCCTGAACCTCTTTGCACAACGTCTTCCAACAAGACTGGACTTTCTGTGCCATCAGTGAAAGAATGAGGACCAACGAGAGGAAGGTGCAAGAGGTCAGATTACACATGGACATGAGAAGAACCTTCTAATGGCTGAGTAGTTCCACGAAGGGAAGAGGGGGCACCAGCTGGGAGTGAGCTCTCGGCCTCAAAGGTGTCAAGCAGAAGCACTTGGCGGGGGTGTTTTTGGGGTGGCTCCACTTGTACATCTGCTAAGGATTAGACTAGGTGCCTCAGAGTCTCCTCCAGCCCTGTGATTTTGTGGTTGTGGGCAAAGATTCCATGATGGGATTTTATGTGAATGAGGGCTCCTGAGTGTCCTTGTGACGGTTGTGAGAGAGGGAACAGAAAGCCAGTTCCTTCAGCCAAAGAGCTGTGGGGCTGGTGGCTGAGCGTGTCTCAGCAGTAGTCTGTGGCTGAGTTGAGCCCCTCGAGAAGAGGAACCAGCATGCAGAGTGTGGTGATAGGCGAGAGGAAGGAGGGCATGACTCTGTCTCCTGTGTTTGGAGGACTTAAGGGACACAAGGTTTGAGTGTCCATGGGTCAGTCCCCCCCCACCCCCCTCAGGAGAGCAGTTGGTCCTCCAATTGGTCTGGGAGTGTCTGCAGTTCTGAAAAGGGTAGGAGTAGAGTCTGGGACATTGTCCTGGAACCATTTGCCAAATTCCTGGACACCAGAGTGGCCACTGGGCTTACTGTAAATGTTGGGATGTCAGTGTTTTCTCAGAATGCTGGAATCTCAGGTCTGGGAGAGACCTTGGCATCATTCCAGTCCAGCCCCTCAGGGGCTGGCACACCCTCCCAAGCCATCATCCAGCCTCTGCCAAACACCCCAGTGTTTGATTAAAGGAGATGATGGATGGAAATGATTGGCCGCTGGCAGGTAGATAAATGTCTCCCCTCTCTCCCGTTCCTCCCTTTGCATGTTAGGAAGGGAGACAACTCACTCTACCTTGGGGTGGTTTTGCCATGAAATCTGTCTAGCTGGGTGCTTGGTGCCCTCATAGGACATTTTCTTATTAATCCCATGTTATTTGGGGAATCAGGTGTTATTTATTATGGTTGTTTATGATCAACACTACTATTAATAGCAACCTTGTGCCAGGCACTAGGTTGAGTACTTTATAAACTAAATACAAAGGTCAGGCTTATGAAAACTCCAAATCTCACTGGGTCACAGCTGGAAGGTCCCCATATGTCATTTTCATCCAGTCTTCATGTTCCAGGGTAAAAATCCAAGCTCAGATATTAAGCTACCGACCCTAGCTCTGTCATGGATGGATCAAAGTCAGCTCCCTAAAAGAGGCTGTGGTCACAAGGATTCCTGTCCGCCTGGTCTTCCTAAGGTTTCCAGGAAACCAGTCCTACAGGAATGCAGTTAGAGGCAGTGGCTTCCCCCAGGGTCACACAGAGACCCTCCTCAGAACCGCCCCGCCCATGCTGTGTCAGGAGGCTGGGCCAAAGAGGTATGTTCTGCAAAGTCCAGGGGAAATAGAGGGCCTTCTCTGGTCACTGTGGATGGCAGAGAGGCAGTGACAGTCTCAGGTCAGGTTCCTCAGAAGCAGAGGCTGAGAAAGGGTATTAGGTATCACGGTTTATAGAGGGAAAAATCTGCAAGGGAGGGAGATGGAAGCAGGATAGGGAGGGGAAAGGAAAAAACACAGATGTGGTTTAGGGTAGGGCTACCAGATAAAATACAGAGCGTCCAGTTACATTTGAATTTTAGATAAACAGCAAGCAATTTTTTACTACAGGGATTTCTAAATATTGCATGGGATGTACTTATACTAAAAATGTGTGCTTTGTTGATCTGAAATGCGAATTTAACTGGATATCCTGTATTTTTATGTCCTAAATCTGGCGACCCAGTCTAGGCCAACCAATCAGCTCTGTCTGCCCCAAACTGAGAGACTACCTGGGACGTGAGATTTTCAGTGCCCTAAACTGTGGTCTCAGGTAAAGCCTAGCCTTGGCCTAATCCTTTCGGAGGGGGTGGAAGTGGGACTGACACTCTGGAGCCTAAAGCACTTGGTCAAGGTGTCCCCTTGAGAGAAGGGCAAGGCCCTTTCAGATCCCTGTTTTACTTAGTCATCCTTGTGCTGGCGGTAGTTGCGGGGGGCGGGGGGCAGTGTGGGGTGACCCCCTGGAGAGGCAGCTCCTGTTTCCTGAGGGCAATTCTCCTAAGAAAGGGGGCAGCTGTGAGTCCGTAACAGGCAAGCAGGTCACACTCGTAGCATCTGAGGGGGGGTGTGCATAGGCCCTGCAAAGGGGGCCAGGGTGGGCACCACAGCGTCTCCTCCACCGTCTACAGGCCAACAGCCCAGAGGCTCTACTCCACCCCTTCAGGAGATCCCGTTGATCAATGGGGCAGCTCCTCTGTTCTGGGCTGGATGTATGGGAAATTTCAGTGCGGACTAGCTGGGATGTGCTGCTGCCATGTTCCCCAAGCTCTGTGAGAACCCAGAGGAGGGGCTTTCGTTATTATTCCTAACTGGGAGAAGGACCAGAACAGATTTTACATAAGGAGTACTATCTGTACCCGGCCTTGAAAGCTGGTGGGAATTTGGCCAGGGTGGGGAGGCGAGGTGGTGGTTGGAGGTGGAGGGGCATGTGTGGCCATGGCATAAAGGTCAAAGTCGTGGAGGTTGAGGTGTAGAGATACAGGACGCAAAGAGGACTCTCACCAAGTCCTCCAAGAACTGGTTACATGGGGCTTTAATTTCTTTTCCGCAAACTGGTCCCTAAGCCGGGGGAGCACAAGGCCTTGCCAAGGTTGTAGATTCTAGGGCAGCTTTTGCCTGAACGACAAAGCATCTGGTTCATGCAAAGGGCTGAAGGACTTATTTTCAGACCCAAGCTAATGCTTTGGAAAGTGCTGGCGGCCCTGCTGACTTGGGGATGCCCGGGCACCTGGGGAACGTCCCAGCTCCTGGCAGGGGAGGCCCCGCCACCCGGCCCTGGCCCAGATCCATGGGAAGACAAGCTTCCTTCTCACCTTTCCAGTATATCCTGAAACCAGAAGCCCCATGACACTGACTCCTCTGTCCCTGCTCTGGGATTTCAGCTCTGGCTGAGGCAGGATACCCACACTGCTGAGAAGCCTGAGAAGCTTCTGGGACAAAGGTGCAGGGAGGGTCAGCTGGGGAGAGCGATGGGACCCATCCCAGATCAGTGTCCCCATTTCTGGGCTGAACTCGGCCTAGCATTGTAGAGCTCAGTATCTGAGCCTTCCAGTGGCCCTGTGATTTTTTTGTCAGCCCTTTGCAGAGGGAAGCAGGGCTATTAAGCCCTTATTTGAACCACTTACTTGCTGTGTGACCTTAAACATGTCACTTGGCCTTGCTGAGTCCTCCTTCACATCTTTACTAATGACAAAAACATCAGCACTAGCAACTAACATTCTTGTAGCTTTTGCCAGCTTTTGCAATAGCAGAGTCACATAAATTCTCTGATTTAATCTTCTTAGCAAATTGTGAAGTGGGTGAGTGGGCAAAGTGGCATTAGTATCTCCATTTTAAGGAAGAAGAAAGCAAATTAAATATAAGCAATGTAACTTGTCCTACTGTTATAGCCACAAGGCTCCTGGGATTAGGGCTCTGACTCTAGGACACCAAATAGACAATAATCTCTTATCAGAGTCTCCAGGAAATGTCGGAGACAAGTCAGCAATTTAAAAGTCTTGATGATAGGGACCCAGGGGGCCCATTGGTTTCCATGAGTTTTCTGACACCTACAGAAGCTGGGCTAAGGAGGGCAGGGTGTCCTACAATTCTGTTTCTGCTGTAGTCTGATGTGAGTTCAAATCTCAGCACCCTTTGCTCTTAGAAATACAATAAAAATATGTCACTCTGAAGCCACAATCCAAATTGTTGGCAGAAATAAAATAAGATTTGACAACGTGGGGTTTCTCTTGGGACCCTTTAGGGAGGTCCCGGGAGCCTGGGGGCTGGTGTGCTTTTTAGATTCCAATGTGACTGTATCTCAGATCTGTTACTGCTCAGAATCTAAAGAAGCAGAGACCAAGTAAGTGCTGAGGCTTCGGAAGTTGGAAAGGTCTCCTCTAGTTCGGGTACGGGGCTGAGGAGGGGAGCAAAACCAGGGAAAGAAAATAGTAAAAACAGCGTTAATGAACACTGTTTATTTTTTCAGGGAGGTGAGAAGGAAGCAGTAGGGAAGGTGTGAGATTTGGGGCCAGCATGCAGTTTGTAGCCAGACACGTAGATTTCAGTCCCAGCATAGCCACTTACAAGCTAAGTGAATCTAGGCCAGTCACTCATCTCTCTAAATCTCACCTGTAATCTGGGTGTGGCAGGACTACCCCCTAGTGCAATTGTCAGGGTCCAGGTTTCCACAGTGCCTGTAGAGGGCTTGACCACATTGGGGACTTAATATGTGCTAATTCCACTGATTTCCCCACCCCTTCCCTTAAGTGGATCACTCACCTAGAAAGTATGAAACCCTCTTTCATCAAAATATACAAAAACTCTGTCTTAGAGAAGTCTGACAAAATTAACTTTTAAGCTGAAAAAAGGCTCTGCACGAACGATGAACCAATTGGCTTCTTTTCTTGTGACCTTGCTAGCCATGCTGCCCCAAGCACACGCGCGTGCGCACACATGCACGCACAGAATTGGAATGCCATGGAGAAGGAAGGCCAGCCTGTGACAGTCCCAGCATCCTGCCCAGACTGTGGAGGCAGAACAGGCCCTTCCGGAGCCCCTTGGGATTGGGGTCTGTCCTTGCCCCCTGCCACAGACTGAGAACAGTCCACAGGCCTAGTGTCCACTGCCCACTCTGCCCTGTGAGGATGGCGCCTGGCATCCCCAGAAAAACTATGGAGACACAGCCTGCCAAAGACCTCTCATCCTGGTTTCCTCCTGGGAAAAGAAAGGAAGGAAACTGGAGAAAGAAAGATGAAATGAAAGCAAAATGATGGAAGGAAGAGGGAAGGTAAGAGACCTGGTACAAGTGTGAAATCAAAATAATAGACTCAGGCTGGTGAGATGCATGTGAACAGAGTGTGACGTGGGCATCCCCCACAAATAGACCTTCTGTTAAAAATAGCCTTTGTCTAAATGTGGAAAGAGTGTAAATATAGTAGCGGTTTCAGCTTACTACGAGCCGCCCCAGCTCCAAGTAACAGAGGCTTATTATAGGTTGCGTGCGTCAGCAGCAGGGGAGGAGGGAGGGCAGACAGACAAGCCCTGGGCTGTGGGTACAGTATCCACCGGCCGGCCAGGGTTCAGCCAGCCTCTGGTGAAGTGGGATGGCTGGATTGCCCTGAAATGCTCTCACAGAGCTCCGATGGGCAGAAAACGCTAGCCAAGCTGGGGAGGGAAGGAAAGAAGGAATCACGGTGCTGAAAAGGAACTGGGGAGGACTGTCTTAGAAATGCCGTTCATTCTCATCTGGAGTTTCACCAGGCAGTGTGTCCAGGAGGCTGCTTGCTCCTGGACACCGCAGGAAGTTTTCAAAGGAACCCCCTGGGATGACCAGGCTGTGGACAAACCAGTTTCCTCAGCCCTGAGTGCAGGGGACAAAACCCCTAGAAACCTGTGGAAAGTGCCAGAAAGGAGTTTGATTCAAGTCTTTAAGAAAAAAAAAAAAAGACTGGGTTTTTATCTCCATGTCTTGGGCATCACTTAGTAGGCATGTGGAGCATGGTGGTTGGATGACTGACTGTACAGCTGTGTGTGACTGAAGGTGCTGCTTTCCTGGGGTAGAACCAAGGGAAAGAGAACTGTTCTGTGGGAAGCTCATTGCTCTTCATTCTCTTGATTCAGGTGCCGAGGGGTGATTGCCCGTGTGGATGCTAAGACCTGCTCCTGGCTGCCTGTCTCATCTAACCTCTTAGGGGACCCTCATTATCCTCTTGATCTATCACTCTTTAACCCAGGTCATCTCTCCTCCCTGCTCAGCACATGTTTGTGCATATATCACATATACACACAGCCCAGCGTGCACACGCACACACACACACACACACTCACACACACACACACACACACACACACACACACACACACACACACACACACACACAGAGTTAGCAGTCTGAGACCCATTTCCAGCAAGAGCCCTTACACCCCTTGCTTCCTCTGGCGTCTTACTCCCTCTGTGTCCCTCTGTTTGCTCTGCTTTAGCCCTCTGGTGCTTCTTTTCATCCCTAACCTTGAGCTTGCCCCTTGGATGGAAGACACACCTGGCTCCTCCAGGTGGATCTTCAACTTCTTCTTCTCAGACACCATTGGGGCTTGCTCTCTGGCTCTGCCCCCTCTGGTTCTGCCAGCCTGGGTGACTACCCCACTGATTTAGCTCTTGCTCAGGACTGATGCCCTTATCATCTCTCACCTACACACTGGTACTGGTCCTACGCTTCCAGATTCTCCCCAATATCACCCAAACTGCCCTGAAAACCACCTTTCCAAGATGCAGGCCCAAGGGTGTCACTGCCCCACGCAAAATGCTGGCCATGGCTCCCCATGGCCTATTGGACAAAGTCCACATCTTGGAAGGCGCTTACTTGACCCCCCCTCCATCTGCTTTTCCAGCGGTGCCTCCTGGTACTCTGCACCAAGCCGTCCACCCAAAGACTCTGGAGATGAGCTCTTGTCCACTGGGCACATCCCCCACTCGTGCCACCAGTCTGTTTCCTTAGGCTGAAATGATTCTCCTCCAAATCTTTGCACATGAAAATTCTACCCACTTCAAGGCTACAGCTCCAAAAGGCTGTACACCTCTTCTGGGAAGCCTTCCTGTATCTCTCCTCCTACAGCCACCACCTCCTTTTTCACTTCTACCCCAAATCTTAAGTCACTTTTATATACTTGGAAAATGAATCAAGAGGCCTTATCCCATGTCTGGGTGAGGTGCCCTCCCATGTGCTCCAACAGAGCCTGTATGTTCCTTTCCCAGAACATTTATCACTCTGTGTTGGTTGTCTTTTTAACTGTTGGTCTCCCCCACTGGATTATGACACTCTAAGGGCAGGGTCTGGGAGGCCTTGTTCATGCCATATCCCCGGTGCCTAGCATGGTGCTTGGTTCCTTGCACCAATTGAAATGGGCCTCCAGGGCTCTCTACTTCTGCTATGGTCTAAATACTTGTGTCCCCCAAATTCATATGTTGAAAGCCTAATCCCCAGTGTGACGGTCTTTGGAGATAGAGCTTTTGGGAGGTAATTAGGTCATGAAGGTAAAGCCCACATGATGGGATTAGTGCCCTTATCAGAAGAGACAGGACAGAGCTTCCTCTCTCTGCTTTCACTCTCTGACACATGAGAACAAGCAAACCAAGGAAGAAGATAGCAAACCAGGAAGAGGGCTTTCACCAGAATCCAACCATGCTGGCACCCTGATCTTGGACTATCATCCTCCAGAACTGTAAGAAATAATTATCTGTTGTTTAAGCCACTCAGTCTATGGTATTGGTTACGGCAACCCAAGTTGACAAAGACAACTTTACCTTTTACAGAGGCCCCTACTGCTTCCGAGCTCCTCTGCTATTTTCCACTGACCCTGCCACTGGCCCCTCATACAGGTATGAGGACCACCCAGATACAATCCTGAGATGATGGGCCTGGAGTCAGAAGAACTGGGTTGGAGTCTCAGCTCCACCTCTTAGCTGTCTGCCATTGGGCAAGTCACTGTACCTCTCTGACCAGTTTCCTTAACTGTGAAAAGGGGTAATAACACCACTCACTGCATGGGGTTGCTGTGAGGACTGAGAGACAGTGTGGGGCTGTAAGCATCTGACAGACTGTGCAGTGCTCTCCAAACACTGGGGCTTTCGTTACAGCCCTCACCCACTTACGGCTGTGCTTTGGAAACCTGTTCAGATCTAGCCATGTTGACTCTAGCCGCCATTTGGGCTCATAAGGATGTCCTAGAAAGGACTTTTGCCACCTCTCTGCGTTAACAGCTCAAAATCTCCAGACACTTCTGATTGCCAGGACCCTTTTGAGCACACGATGGTTTTCTCCCTCAAAATCCTTAAAAAGAAAAAAGGCTTGAATGGCAATCAGGACTGGCAGAAGTTGGACTGTCATTGTGAACGGAGGAAGGAGGCTGCAAAAGGAGATGGGAAGAAAGTGGATATGCTGATAGCCAGGCTGGTGCTCTTCCAGGTAAGTCTACCTGCCCTGGCCCCAGGCGGCCCTCCTGGGGTTGGCTGGTCCTGCAGGCTCCCAGGATACAGCAGAACTAACAAATAGCATAGCGTGCAATACCAAGCACTCGGCAAATTATGGCTTCTATGCAGAGCGTTAAAGCGGTGGAAAAGAGCCGGGCTGTAGATCCAGCAAAGCCCAGCTTCAGTCTCTGTTCTGCCCCCTTACAAACAGAGTAACTCAACCAAGTCTCCTAAACTCTTACAGCCTCAGTTCTTCATCTGTAAAATGAGGATCACTTTGATAAGAACCAAATTCAAATGTGATTGTTTATGGAAATCTCAAGCAGAGTACCTGTGCTCAATAAATGGTAATTGCGACTGATTTTAAATTGATTTCTCCAGACTAGTATTTCATACTGCCAGGAAACAAGCAAAGACAAATTCAGAAAACTAAAGTGTTGGAGTTGATTGTGTTTTTTTTTAAAATACCTCTCAATCAGGACAAAAAAACCTCCACAAAGCACTCTGAAAAACTTGCCATGGAAGCAAGGATTTGGAGGAAGGACAAGAAAAGGGACTCCTGTAGGATTGTGCTAGAAGAATCAGAGCCTCAAATTGCTTAGAATCTCTAAAATTTGTGCTGTAGCTTATTATATAGAAATTCTTACAGCTAGAATGCAATATATGTTTCCAGATGGCATACACTAATAGAATTATATAGGGGGTGTGCTTCTGGAAGTGTGTCCCTTCATCAGCCACCAACCTATAATCAATCTATACCTCTCCATGTATATTTGCCTCCTGTGTCTTAACTTTTCTTATATATGCACACATATGTGGTTTCATGTAATAAATGGTCATATGAGTGGGTGGGGGTGTGGTGAAGAGGACAAGAGCTCAGATCTTGAAGGAAAATATTCCTGATTCAATCCTTGGCTCCGCTTTGTATTATCGGAATGGCATGTTGGGGAAAACATATAAGTTTACCTACCTTATCTCCCTCAAAGATAGTTGTAAACATGAGGGATACTGTGGTAAAATGCTTAGCATAGTTCTAATGGTATCACTGTATAAATTCACACACACATACAAATAAATACTTATCCACATATGCAGATATACTCATTCATATATGTGTGCACTGACAAATAGCATGTGTACCCACACACGTGTGCATTTAAATATAGATAGAGACACAGGGCATGTGCAGCTTTCCTATATAAGGAATCTAATCAAGAATGTTGTTTCTCCCAGAGTTGGGGTCCAGAGACATCTTTGAGTCCTAGTTCCTATAATGTTCTGGATGAGGGACTGTGGGTGTGGGATAAAAGGCTCCTGGAGTGGAAGTGTGAGGCTGAGACCAAGGACCTGCTGCGGGTGCCCAAGTGCAATATCAGGATGGGGTGGGTGTGGCGGCCATGAGACATGCCTTGCAGACAGGGAGCCAAACTGATCAAGGGCCCCAGCTGCTGTGCACTTGTATTTGTGTTGAGGCCACACTTCCTATGGGCTGCTCCCACCCAGTCAGCCACTGAGTGAGTCCCGGGTGCTAGCACTCATAGTCTCCAGGAGACAGGGGCTTCTCTGATAGTTGACTGTGGTTTGAAGACTCCCTCACGGCCTTCCTCAGCGCATAGGTGGTCTAGGATGCTTCCGGCCAACCTTCCTCCCCACCCTCCTGAATTTAGGTCAGACTTGCATTCTGGTGTGATGGCTCTCCCAGCTGGCCTCTCCCAGCTCCCTCCCCCTTTTCTCTCAAGTGCTTCCCCACGTAAAATCCTTACGTTTAATCCTGTCTTGGCGTGTGCTTCTAACACCACAGGGGAGTGTGGAATCCCAGGTCACAGAGGAGCCGAGGATTCAGAAGTCCCAGGAACCCAGAGGAGGGAGCAGACTTGCATCCCTGATCACACATGCTATACCTCATTAACCTGCACACCCACATTGCCAGGCAGTACTTATTATCGTCCCTGTGAGGTGAGGAGACTGAGGTCTGGGAAGCTCTGTCGCTTGCCCGGGCTCATAGGATCAGAAAGTAGCAGAGCCTGGTCAGGAACCCAGGTTTCCTGAACCCCAAATCTCTACTCTCTTTGATCTGTGCTGCCCTTTGAGCACCTTACCAAGAGCTTCCACAAGCATCATATCGTATCCTCAGTTTCCCCTGTGATGAGGCAGGGTGAGTTCACCACCCCCATTTCACAAATGAGAAGCTGAGACTCAGAGAGGTGAGGTCAATCACCCAAGGTCACTTGGTTAGCAATTAGAACCCAAGTCTCCTGCCAAGTCCCAGCCCAGGGCCATGCCTTTTTTGTCCCTCCTCCAAGGGACTTGTCCCAGTCCCAAGCCACTTTAGTCCCTGCAAAAATCTTGGAGTTGCCTGTTCTGCCTGCCATTCCCCACAAATTCACATTTCCTCTCCCTTCCTGGGAGCAAAAGCCCCAGGGTGACTGAGAGCCTGGCTGTACCAAGTACACAGCAGCCTGCGGTCCGGCCTGGGGATGCGGGGAGAAGCTCTGCTCCCCACATTGGAAACCTGCCCACCGAGCCCCCTTCCTTCTTGCGTGAAAGTGCTCTAGAGTTTCTGTGCTCACAATGCATCTCTTTGGAAGTCTGCCCTCTGAGGGTTGCCATGGTGACTATTTTGGTACTGCATGCTAGAAAAAGCCGAGGCACCTGCTGGTCACACCACCAAAACTTGTCTCTCTGAAAAATCAGCAGATGGCATTTGTCAGAAATTCCTACTTCTTGATTAATTTGGGAAAAAGAAGAGTGTGTGGCAATGCTGATATCCTTTAACCTGGATTGGCTATGTCGGTGTTTTGGGGAAGATGTGAAATCGCTGTGCACAAACCCCACGAGGTTCCTTTGAAGTGATGGGTTGCTTAGTTTTCCCAGAGAGGCTAAGAAGTTTGGTGATTTGAATTTTAGTAGATGAAAACAAGGGGAAGATCATGATGTCACTTCTCTATTAAGAGGGGTTAGGATGTTAGGGCCAGTTCTGCAAAGGTTCATATCTCACCCCTAGTAACTTCCACAAATTCTCAAACATGCCTCAGATTGGATCCGACTTTTAATTAACATGAACGGGAAAAGAAAATCATGATTTTTTTGATTTGAAACCCAGCTTTGCCACCCATTAACTGTGTGACCTTAGGGAAGTCAGCCATCCAAAGCTCAGATTCTCCACCTATAAGACAGTGATGATAATAGTATTTATTTCACAAGTTTGTAATGAGGATTAAATGAGATAGTTATTATTATTATCATCATTATTATTAACTAGAATTCAATTTAGGCATGGAGGGATTGACCAATCCATATGCTCATATAGATTTTACATATAACTCTGTTCATGAAAATGAATTAATTTCACTGTCTCAATCTAAGCAATGATATTTTAGTTAGGACAACATAACCCCCCCAAAAAAAACTTCTGGGTGCACATTGTACACTGTGTCTCTAATTTAACTGTTATCTCATTCTGCTTTTTTAGGGACTTGTTCCCCCAGCTCTCACATCCTTGTTTTCACATGCCCTTTTCACAGTTTGCAATACTCTTTGTTCCCAATGTAACTTAGCAAACTTTTAATGTAGGTGTGAGCTGGTTCCCTAAGCATACATTGACTACCACCTCTTAATTTGGGGCTCTTTGTAAGAGCCTTCTGCAGGACGGGTTATGTAGTTTTCCACCCTTTTTCACCTATTGGTTCTCTGTGGAGAATGAGCCTCCAGTTCCTCATTGGCAATTTGATTCTATAATGAGGCCTGGTAAATTACAGATGGCAAAACCTGGGTGACTACTCTCCCCTCCTGTGGCCATGACAGACATTGCTAATCAATTATAGCACTTTTCCCACTGAGCCCTGAAGGACCTGGGAACCTTCCTGAATACAGTGCTCAAGGCAGCCATGCTAATTCACTAGAGTTAACACAGGAAAGGAAAGGAAATCTGTTTGTCATTCCTGGCACTGGGGAAAGAACCCTGGAATGGAAAGCAGAAAAGGTAATGCTAATCCCAGTTCTGCCTTTAACTAACTCTGTGAACTTAGATTCCTCATTTCCTTCTCTGAGGCTCAGTTTCCATATTTGAAATGAAAGAAACAAAGAAAGAAGGAAAAAGGAAGTTTTTAATTCCTTCAAGTTCTAAAATTCTCCATACTTTCATCATCCACCTCCCCACCTCCCACTACAAACACACATTCTCCCATCAGGTGGGCTCCCAGCACCCAATGCAAGCTCTGATCTGTTCTTTTCTTGGGACTTGTCCAAATGATCAGATTTTATCAAACATCCTGGGGTGGCTGAGTGCTAAATAAAACATTCTCAGATGCTTAGAATTACCAAATTATAGCATTTCTGAGCTGAAAATCACCTTAGAGCACACTGAGCTGAATCCTCCATACTAAAGACGAGGAACTAGAACAAGTGAGTTCAGTGACTTCCCTGAGGTCACTCAGCAAGTTAACAAGTTGATCTGGTCCCCGTTTGGGGATCCATCAGGTATGAGACCAGGCCAGTCCTCGGTCATGTGACCTGGGCTCTACCAATTGGATGTACCCATGGAAGAATCCAGTTCAGAAGTATAGCAGGAAGCCTTGGGAGTGTCAGAGCCTGAGGTTTTGGTGTTCAGTGTTCAGCGTGTTTGGTGAAAGCCATGGTGTTTATGCCCAGGCATGTTGCCAGTGGGGCCTTTGAAGGTGTACTCTCACTTTGTGGTTTGGGCATTTTCCTGGCTGGCTCCCTTTATGCTGCACTCTTTGGCTGTCCTGGAGATTCTGTGAACTATCTAATATTCTTTAATAAATTCTCTTTCCATTAAAATGAGCAAAGTGGGTTCTGTTGTTTATACCAAGAGTCCTGACTGGCACACCAACCCTTGAAAGGAAAGGAAATTCTAAATATAAATGCCACTTCACAGACACTTGTTAATCCTCTCTCTTCTCCTCCGCCCTCCTGCCTTTCTTCTGTCATGCCTGTCAAACTCATCATCACTGAAGCATTGTGGGACCTGTGAAAAGAGATATGTTGGATCTAAATTCCCACAAAATGACACTGAGTGTTTGAAAACGCTTACAAAGAGGCATTGCTCCTCAATGGGGAGGGGTAGGCATCTCAAGGACTTGTGAAGGCTGCCGGGGGTGAGGGCGTGAGGGTTAAGGAGGGTGCAGATGTTCCTTTAACACCTCTTCTCCCATCTGCCCCATTCTAGACTTTAAAATATTAGTAAGAATAATGGAGGATAATTTTCGTTGGTTCATGTATGAATTTGAATAGGAGTTGGTTCCCAGGTTGGTTGTCCTGCTCTATTCCTAGGTCCCTCCTTGGAAAGACTTGTGCTATGTAGCAAGAGGTACCTACAGATTCATTTGCTTGGAAGGACCTTCCATGCGATGACAAAACAATTACAGATGATCCAAAAACAAACAAAGAGGGACAGGAGGGGAAATAAAGACCAGCATAGCAAAGGAGAGGCTGAAAACAGCTAGAGTGAATTCTCCTTACCCAAACTCCACAAATAGCAATTGTTCATACAACTCTTTTGACCATGAATCCCGACAGGCAGAGGGTGGTAGTGGGTGGAGTATGGACTCAGACCTGCCTGGCACCCATTAGATGTGTGACCTTGGGCCTTTTGGGCAGATTCTCTAATCTCTCTGAGCCTCGGTTCCCTTATTTTATATATTGTATATATTATATAGTACGGTCTTCACTCTGTTCTCATTATTTGTGATAGTTTGTCCTATAGAGTGACTGGGAATGTTGCATTAACAAATATTTGAACTGCTATTCTGAGGGGAAACACATAACCTTCTTTTCTGTGTGTTTTTGTTTAAAGACACCTTGTGTAATATTATTGTTGATTCATTGACATTGAACTCCTGGCCAGCAGCACTGGAATTCATGCCTGAATGAAGCTCATCTAACACATACTTTCTCTACAAGTCACATCACAATCTCCTTGTGTACTACTATGCTTGGAGACATTTTAAACATCAAAATCTCTAAGAAAAAGAGCACAAAGTGTGAAAATAGATGGCAAAAAGGAGCTTGTTTGCAGTATGAGAGCTGAAACATGAAGGCAGTGTGTCACCTTGTTCGACCTCAGCCGGGAACGTGTGCGATGGGCAGCTCAAATTTTTTACTGCTCTGCCCACTTCCGCAAATGACTGTGAAGTGCTGCAAGTGTTGATTTTGGGGTTACAGATCAATTTTAACAAGTAGGTGAATTTGCACATATGGAATCTGTGAATAATGAGGATTGACTCTATATACATTTATATATTGCTACCTTACCTCACTTAGTTTTTGTCAGGACCAAATGCATGGGAGAATCCATCACAAACCATAAGGCATTGTAGAAATGAATCTAATGGTTATATAACACATGTGCTGGTGGATGCCAGCTCATTCTCTCTGGCATCAGCTCAGGATTCACCTTCTCCAGGAAGTCTTGTACCAAGGCAAGGACTTAACTGTAAATACAAACTAGAACAGGTTCCTTACCTGCCTGGGTGGGGTGGAAGGAAAAGGTCAAGAGGGCGACTCGCTTACTTCATTCTACTTCTCACCTTGTCTGGGAAGCTAGATGCAAGGGCACACACTGCCAAGCGGCAAAGTCAGGATTTGCATCCAGGATTTCTGACTCCAGGGTTTGCAGTCTTAACCTCTAGAATATACTCATACCAAAGTTTGTCACATCATAATTGAAACAAAAGCACATCACTTAAAAGTTCCTGGAGAAAACACATGGACTCTTGAGAATACACCTCTGTACCTCCTCCCATCATTCCAGTTAGAGAAACATCGATTTACTGGAGTTCCTCCGAAGTGTGCTGAAGGTTATAAGCCTTTTTTTCTGCCCCCTTCACACCATCACCCCAGTGGTGACATGGTGGTTCCAAGATGTCACAGATGACAATGGCATGGGATGAAGACTTACTGCTGTGGGATCATGTGACCTGGGAATGAGCTGGCTTCATGGAGGATTAAGGATGGAGATTCGACCTAGGAACTGGCTGAACTGGCTAAGCATGAGCAAAGAATACCAAAGAGGCTTCTGAGATGGGGACACTGCCTGATGGCCTCACCCCAGTCCAATTTCCCCTCTGCTGCTTGAGAGTTTATGGGGATATGGTTTCCCTGCACAAAGGCAATATTTCCTACAACTAGTAACCTGAGGAACTCATTCGTTCCACAAACATTTACTGAATGCCTGCTGTATACCAGGACTTGTGTAAATGGTTGGGCATACTGACATTAGCATTAGGGTGTAGTCATATCCTATTTACCTTAGGAGAGATAGTCAGACCAGTGGTTAAGAATGTGTATTCTGTGCCTTAGTTTCCTCATAGGTGAAACGGAGAAAATCCTAGTACTTACGTTACACAGTGGATATGAAATTAAATAGGCTAATACACGTAAAGTTTTAGACCAGTGCCTATCATGTAATAAGCCCTCATTATTAGCTGTTATTAATTTAAGGGGCCTATGCGAAAGAAAGAGAGTGAGAAGGAAAAGTGTTGTGCTGGCAACTATTCAAGTGCGTATGCTTTCTTTCAAAGTGCATATGCTTCTGAGGACATGCAAGGTGGGATTTTGAGGTATCATATTGATTAGGTATGGATTTCACCTTATGAATTTACTTTAGAAACCAACCCTACATTAGAGTAACCCCCACTACAGTAGTAGTAGTAGTAGTAGTAGTAGTAGTAGTAGTAGTAGTAGTAGTAGCGGCAGCAGCAGCAGCAAATATTTGCTGAGCACATATGTACGGATCAGGCCACAGTGCTAAGCGCTTTGCCTGTGGTATTTAATCTAATTCACACAATAATGGGTTCTATTGTTTAGGTTCGAAGAAACTGAAGTATAAGGCAGTAAAGCAATGTGTCCATAGTTACAGCTGACACATGGCCAGGTGAGGAGGTGAACTCAGTTTCTACAGGTGCAAATGCTGTGTCTTAGCCAATAAGCTTTACTGTCTCTGAGGGAACTCACAGCCTAGTGGTGCTGCTGGCAATTTTAAAGAAATAATCCCAATAGGTGGGAAAAGTGCTGGAAGAGGTGACATGATAATTAAGCTTTTCACCAACCTGTTCTCTCTCCATCACTCTCTTGTTGGTGCCTAGATGGCAGGGACCAGATCTCATCCATTTTGGTTCTCCTTGCACCAGCAAAGTGCTCAGTAAATATTTGCAGGTTTGGTTTGATTTGAATGAGATACAACGACTCTTTCAGATGGTGCTCGATGAGTGAGCTAATGATTTCTCTAGTGTGGATTACAAGCCCTAAGGGTATGTTATTGTTTCTGAAGTTGGAGCCAGAAATGACAGTCTCTGGTTAAGGATGTATAAATGTTGAAAATAGGAATGATGTTTATTGCAAGCAAATTTGCTAAATGTGGGTCCCTTTGGTTTCTGGGTCATTTACAACTGGCTACCTTAGACTCTTTTATGTTCCAAAAAAGCTCCTGGCTGTTCTGTTTCCCCACGTCATGAACTGAAAATGCAAAATAAGAAGGCAGAACATATCTTTGCAATGAAAACCCCACGGGCTACATTTCATCTGTAAAAGCTGCTATGTGCCAACCTGACACTTCCCCCAGTCCCATGCTCCTTTTGCCTCTGCTTCGGGCACACCCAGAGGAAGGGAGATCACTACCATTCATTCCATCTTTGGGAAGTTCTGAGCCTCACGCAGGGTCCTCTTACTAAGTGCAAGCTGCCTGCCTAGAGCTTTCTCCCACTTGCCCTGCCTCCCCAACCCAGGCCCCATCAGCTTCCTTTACCTCAAGACAATTCTTTTTTTTTTTTTTTTTTTTTTATATTTATTTATTTGTTTGGTTATGCCAGGTCTTAGTTGCAGCATGCGGGATCTAGTTCCCTGACCAGGGATTGAACCCGGGCCCCCTGCATTGGGAGCGCAGAGTCTTAACCGCTGGACCACCAGGGAAGTCCTTCAAGACAATTCTTTAGAGATTAGATATTACCACTGCCATATTCACGGTTCCTTTGAGCATCCTTCATAGAGTATTGTTTCCAGTCCCCTCACAACCTGGTCAGCTTAAATGGATGTCAGCGTGAGGTCCAGAACTGAACATGGTGCTCTGGATACAGTTTAACTAGCCCTGTAAATGTGGACCATGCTCTTTAAAACATCTTTCTTGTTTCTGCAGTGACACCTGACCTTTCATGCAGCTTGAATGTACAGCGAACTGGATTCCATAGTTCTTTCTCTTGTTATTGCTGTCAAGACCGATGGCCAGTGCCCCATAATAAGGAGGCATCAGTCCCAGGGCCCTGAAGGCTGGTGGGAAATTGCCATGAGTGGGGAAATGAGAGGTTGCCTCTTCTCCTTACACAAGTCCCTGGATGTACAGAGCGCATTCAGGTGATGAGGACCAAACCCCAGAACAGGCAGAGGAAGAAGGCCTTGGCGCAGGGTGAGGAGATTTGGGTTGGAAGCACACTATTCCACTTGCCATGAAGTGGAGGTGTCAGCACCTCTGCTCACTGGGAGGAGACATGTCAAAGACAAAGTGGCACGTAGCCTAAGTATTCTGGGTGACCTCTAGTCCCATCTCGTTAGGTCATACAGACCAGAAATATCAGTCCGACATCCAGAAAGCAATATCAACCTTTTTACATTTTCCCTGAGGTCTCTTTTAAGTAGGCAAAATGAAGAGATTTCATTGAGTGAATTACAGCAAAATTTTTCTTTGCTTGTGTATCTCCCCAAAGCTGGCCATGCTTTGTTAGCTGCACCATTTCCCCAGCTGGAAGTTCCTTTCCTTCCCCTTCTCTCCTCCCAAACCTATAAACCAAACTCTCTCATGAGGAGGAGAACTACCGGAAGAAAACCTAGCTCTTTTTTTTTTTTTAATTCTTTAATTAATTTATTTATTTTTGGTTGGGTTGGGTCTTCGTTGCTGCGCGTGGGCTTTCTCTAGTTGCGTCGAGTAGGGGCTACTCTTCGTTGCGGTGCGCGGGCTTCTCATTACAGTGGCTTCTCTTGTTGCAGAGCACGGCTCTAGGCGAGCGGGCTTCAGTAGTTGTGGCTCGTGGGCTCTAGAGTGCAGGCTCAGTTGCTGTGGTGCAGGGGCTTACTTGCTCCGCGGCATGTGGGATCTTCCTGGACCAGGGCTCGAACCCGTGTCCCCTGCATTGGCAGGCAGATTCTTAAACACTGCACCACCAGGGAAGTCCAAAAACCTAACTCTTGATTCTCTCTTTTCTTGCTCCTGCCTTTAACTGTGTTGTTTACATTTACTCCATTCTTTCAAGAGATGCTTAAAAGTGTTCAAAGGCATATAAAATACATGTTTTGGTGGGAAAAGACTGTGCTTGCAAAGCAGTGTTTACTCACCTAAGTGAGTTAGCACTTCTGTCTCCTCCCACCCCTCAATTCACACTGCAGGAGACTGTAAGGGCTTGGGGCACTGGGGGATGGGAAGGGGGGGTGGAATAAACACAACAAAGCCTGGGTTCAAATTCAGCTCAGCCACTTGCTACTTATGTGATCCTGGGCAAGTCATTTAATTTCTCTGGGTCTCAGTTTTATCATTTGCAAAATGGGATGACAGCTACCAAGGAACGATTAAATGGAATAATGAATGTGAGGCATTTAGTATGTGGCTGGAAATGACATACCTCTTCCATAGCAAGTCACATTCAGCCAACAACATTAGGCTGGGGCCTAGGAGATATGCTCACAAGTCTCAGACTGAATTTGTTTCCTGGAAAAATCCATGGTATAGTAGGGGAGATAAGTCAGGCAGAGTAACACCACTAATAGAAAGCAGAGTATGCTGAGAGGATAGGACAGGACTGTGAGAGAGGCGAGGATAGGCAGAGCCCAGAAGTCTCCCTGGAAAGGTGAGGTTTGAATGGTCCCTGCTGAATGGCCAGATTTGACCACAAAGGAAAACAGAGGAAAGGAGAGTATGGTTCTTGTACAGGGAGAGAGAACTGCAACACAGAATGAGTAGGTGGTAGGGCTGGAAAGTGGATGGAAGGTGGGAATTAGTCTGATTAAGGTCTGACTTTCTTATTCCAAAATTGGAGCTACAAACAGGTCTTCTAAATGGACTTTGGCACAGACTCACAGAGTATGAGCAAAAACCAGTCCAGAGAGCTTTAGTGCCAAGACCAAGTGGGAAGAAAGAGAAGTACTGCAAGTCAGAGAGGGCTCACTGGTTCTCACTCCAGGCAGATTTGGTGCCAGTGACTCCAATGGAGGATGGAGATATTCCGACAGCCTGTGGTCCCCGAGGAGACTGGGTCCTTCTGCATCTCCTCACTTACCCAGTAACAGGATCAATGTGAGTATCATTGCCTCAGGTTGTCCCAGAGGGATGAACTTCAGCTCTTCTCTTTTATGGGGCCAGCTGGGTGTAGCTCTAATTTTTATTGAGAGTCATCTGTCATTCAGGCCTGGACTGTTCAGGCAAGAGTGACCGTCAGTTCTTTAAAAATGTATAGCTAAAAGCCTGTCACACTTTTAACACTGCAAACATAGCACTGGCTCCTGTATATAAACTGCTGGTGGCATCCATAATCTTTATATTTAAAGTCTACCTGCTTCACCCACTTTAGGATACTGCTTATAGACTCGAGTTTACTCAGAAAGAACTTTCCCCAGGACTCTTACCAAGATGTATGAATGCCAGGTTCAGGCTGTTGGAGGGTCTCTCTATAGGTTCAAGAGAAGGTATGTGAGATGGGGGTAGGGAATAGGAGGCCCAGGAAGGAGAAGGGAGCAGTGGCAGAAAGACCACTCGGGGGAGGCCTGGGGGATATCATAAATACCCAGAGGAATGTCTGGGGAGCGGGCCACGTAGGGGGCAGAGGAAAGGACAGACTCAAGAAATAAAGCCCAGGGCTTCCTTGGTGGCACAGTGGTTAAGAATTTGCCTGCCAATGCAGGGGGCATGGGTTCAAGCCCTGGTCCAGGAAGATCCCACATGCCATGGAGCAACTAAGACTGTGTGCCACAACTACTGAGCCTGCACTCTAGAGCCCGCGAGCCACAACTACTGAGCCCATGCACCACAACTACTGAAGCCCATGCACCTAGAGCCCGTGCTCAGCAACAAGAGAAGCCACTGTAACGAGAAGCCTGCGCACCGCAAAGAAGAGTAGCCCACACTTGCCGCAACTAGAGAAAGCCCACGCGCAGCAATGAAGACCCAACGCAGCCAAAACTAAATAAATAAATTTTAAAAAAAAGAAAAGAAAAAAGAAATAAAGCCCAGGACAGACTACGACTCTAAAGTGGTGAGACAGGCGCCAACCACAGGGAAAGTTCTTAGGAAGGATGTAAGGCTCCTCTTCCACGGAAGTAAGATGAGAGAGTTCCCTTCTAGGCGATTCTATTTTCTCTGTACAGGAGATCATTCTCTCTGGGGGTAAGATGCTGGGGTGGAGGTGGGGAGTGGGAAAGGGATGGATGGTACCTGAGGGCCCCAGAGGAAGAGCCTAGGGTAGAGGATGAAGACCTCAGGGGCAGGAGCAGGAATTAGGGCCTCTTGCAGGACTGGCTCTCTCTGTTCACACCCTCCACTCCCCTAGGTCTCCCTATAGAAACAAAGTGCTAAGTACAGATGAGCAGCTAAACTACAGGAGAAGAGCCTGGGTTGCTCTGGGGTCTTCAGAAGGCATAAGTGATTGAAGTGATCACTGCCTCCTGAAAACTGGAAGGTCAGCCTCAGGAGGTGGTTGGAAAATGATGGATATGAAATGACCAGAGAAGGAGCAGACATATATATATATACATATATTGCATGTCAACTCACGATTTCCTTCCTTTACCCCATTTTTTTTTAAAGGCATTTCCAACTTTAGAATGCGTGAGCTGGAAATGATCATGTAGTCAAATCTTCTATTTTGCCACAGGGAAAAGAGGCAAGTACATTACAGAATGATGGGTGCTCCAACAGAAAGAGCAGGGTCATATGGGAGCACTTGTGAAGGACACTTACTCCCTGCCGGGGGTGACCTCCCAGGGAGGCTCTCCCGCTCAGACACAGGAAGGGGACCCAGGAGTTCCGACGACTTCGTGGATCAGCATCAGCCACTGCCCACGTGGTCTGCCTAAGCCAGCGAGCTACTCCCTCTCCCTCCTTCACCCCTGGGCCCTGGATCCCTGCTGGGGTTCTCCCATGGGCACAGCGCACAGACACACACCTACGCTGGCTTTGAGCCCTGGCCGCCCCTGGGAATGGTCTTACAGGGTGGCAAGCTCTTAGAATACTTGACTGGGACTAGAATTTCATTGTGGAAAATCTCCTCAGGCTCCAACCGCTGACTCATCCCTTGAGCCTTGTCCAGGAAATCAGTTTCCAAGATTGCACAAACTCACATGCAGAAGAGCTATCAATATGTTCGCATTTGTATCTATGTCAATCTCCTTTCCTTATTCCTTGATATAATGAGTTATCTAATTATGGTGACATCTGTTGAGGAGGAATCGAGCTTCCCTCTCCCCGAACAGAACCGGGTACAGGGCTCTTTTGGGGAGATGGCCTGCTGCAGGGTTTATGGGAGACGGGTGAAACCCCCACTAAGAATCAGCCACGGCTGCCACGTGGCTCTTGTTATCATCAGCAGCCAGCTGCTCCCCGTCACGAGCACCACCTCGGACACGGGCAGACCCACAGACTGAGCTACAGGCTCACTGCCCAGAGGTCTCTGTATTTCCAGCCCAGGCTGATTGAGAAGTCAAGAGAGAAGGCAGGAGAACATGTGCTGGTTGCTTCACCTTTGTCTAATTTTAATCCAGAAATGAGTTTATATTGGTTAACCACCATAGGACCTGGAAGTTAAGGTATCTGCAATTTCTCTCTCATATCAGCATTCCTCAGAGCCAGAGTTTAAGGCATGGTCAACATTCATTTATTCAACAAGTATTTGTTGAGCATCTAGGTATTGGGTACTGGGTACGGGGGTTCCTGAGATAAATAAGCACAATCTGTGGAGAATTTAACATCCAGTGACACAAATGATAGCCACACAGGCAGATGGTGCCCAAGACTTGAAGAGGGTGCTGAGAGAGACTTAGAAGATGGGGCCATCCGGTCCAGGGCTCCCTTTTTGCCATAGCCTCTAGGCATCTTTAGAAACCACAGCGTCTTCACCTTTCACGCTGAACCCCAGAATACTCAAAGTGGCACAGCCCAATATACCAACCCACAGTCAGGAGGGTCAATGGCTTCCCGGTGAACTTGGATTCATTTTGCTGGTGCTTCTCATTGTTCATTTTCCCAGGAGAATTCTGAGCAGCTTTGATTTTTGTTTTCAAGCTTCCTGTGTCTTTGGGGTAAATGTGGCTGTGGTACCTATTTCTGACAGAATTTCTCTTCTTGATGTGTTAGTCCTAATTAAAGTGAGGGAACATAGGCTCCATCTCTAACACAAGCCCTCGCTATATTTGATAAGATCTTTCTTTAGGCCCTAGTACCAAGTGTCATTTGGAAGTATTTTTTCAATTAAAAAAATTCTTCCACTGACTTTTCTAGGAAATTCCTAATGGTGCAGTAATCAACAAACAAAAGTTTTAAGAACCTAGTGATCCCAATAATAGAACTTTAGGGCTATAGAGGACTTTCAAGATCATTTAATCAAATCTCTTCATTTTGCAGATGAAAAAAAATCAAGGCACAGAGTTGAGTTTTGAGAATACATGATGCAGGGCTTACCCTGTGCCCCTTCTGTACTCAGATTCTTAGGTTCCTGTCATTACGCACATAGTTGTTTTTTCCTTTAAAGATCAAAGTATCCTTGAATACAAATAATAACTTTGTTTACAGTTAGAATAGTTAAATTCCATTCTAAAGCTTACATTCTTTCATTCATTTGACCATTTATTGATCCACTCTACAAATACTTATTGAGCACGAACTATGTAAATGCATCTTGCTACTCACTGAGGAAGATGCAAAAATGGATAAGTCATAGTCCTTGTGCTCAAAAGGCTCAAATCTATTATAGGAATTAAAACATGGACACAAATAATTTAAATAGCAATAATAATAATAACAATAACAGCCATTGCTTATACAAAGTTTACTATATTCCAGGCCCTGTTCTAAGCCTATCACATATGTTAACTCATTAAATCCTTACAGTGACCTTAGGAGAAAGGTATTATTATTATTATTATCCCCATTTTGTCAATGAGAAAATAGAGCCCTATGAAGGTTAAGGGACTTGCCCACGGCCACAGAACTGGCAAGTGGTAGAGCTGTGGTTCGAATCCAGACAGTCTGGTGCTAAGATAAAAAGTGATTGTTGCAGTTAGAGGGGAACATTTGAAGAGGTGTGAAAGCTCCGAGGAGGAAAGGTTCCTTCCAGGTAGGAAAATTGGAGAAGGCTTCATGGAGGAAGTGGCATCTGAGTAGGGTTGCCAGATTTATCAACTAAACGTACTGTGCTGACTTGTGACCCTCAGTGTGGAAGTGGACCCGGGGCAATGTGACAACATGTACAAAAGAGGGATATTCTTAGAAGCAGTAGTCCAACTGGTCTCTCTACCCTGAAGATTCTCCCATTCCTTCCAATCTCTCTGCCCATTTCATCTAGAAAGAGAGAAATGGTCCTGTCACTCTCTACTTAAAACCTTTTAATTTACAATAGCCAGGACATGGAAGCAACCTAAGTGTCCATGACAGATGAATGGATAAAGAAGATGTGGCACACATATACAATGGTATATTACTCAGCCATAAAAAGAAACAGAATTGAGTTATTTGTAGTGAGGTAGATGGACCTAGAGTCTGTCATACAGAGTGAAGTAAGTCAGAAAGAGAAAAACAAATACCATATGCTAACACATATATATGGAATCTAAAAAAAAAAAAGTGGTTCTGATGAACCTAGGGGCAGGACAGGAATAAAGACGCAGACGTAGACAATGGACTTAAGGACACAGGGAGGGGGAAGGGTAAGCTGGGACGAAGTGAGAGAGTGGCATGGACATATACACACTACCAAATGTAAAATAGATAGCTAGTGGGAAGCAGCCGCATAGCACAGGGAGATCAGCTCGGTGCTTTGTGACCACCTAGAGGGGTGGGATAGGGAGGGTGGGAGGGAGATGCAAGAGGGAGGGGATATGGGAATATATGTATACGTATAGCTGATTCACTGTTATACAGCAGAAACTAACACAACATTGTAAAGCAATTATACTCCAATAAAAATGTTAAAAAACAAAAACAAAAACAACCTTTTAGTGGCTCCCCAGTGCTCTCAGGATTCAGTTCTGATTCCTTCACCTGAGATTTACCCTCTCATTCATTCACATCCATTTGCTCATTCACTCCATTTCTCAACTTTATTGCATATGAACTTCCATCGCCATAACAACCTCAAAATACTTCAGTGGTTTCCCATTGCCCAGATGGTACCACTTCTCCAGACTGGCTTTCAAGGCTGTCCACAGTCCGGATCCTCATATCCAAATCCCTTTCGCCAAAGAAACAAGCTACTCTGACTGGGTTCTTCAGATTTCAGGAGGAGCACATTCTGCTCACAGCCAGCTCCACACCTTGGCCCATCTCATCCCAGAAAATCAGAATCATCCTTCCATTTGTCTGCACCTGTTCCCTCCAGCCTAACCCAAGCTGACCTCCCCTCCCCCATAACTCTTTCAGCCTTTGCCACTCATTCAATCACGCCCTGACTGCTCTGCTTTTCCAACAACACAGTGCTGTCCCCAGCTCTGTTCCCTACAGAGCTGCAGCAGGGCCCTTTATTCCATGGGGGCGTCTGGAGTGTCATCCCTAGGCCTTTGCTCACAGAGGTGATTATTTTACTTCGATGTGTTTTTGTTGGCAGTGGTCTGATGCATCACACATCCAATTCAATGTGCGATGTGCATCATACATACTCCCCTTCCGAGAGGAGTAAACAGTGAGATGCGCGAGTGGCTGTCATTTGTCTCAAAATGTCTGCATTCTGAGAATTGCAGACTGCAGATAAGATCTGTCAATCAAGTCATGAACATTGTTAAAACTGGCAAAGACCCTTTTCAAACTTTTTTTTTAAAGAAGAAAATCCAAACTCCTTAGTCAGGCCCTTAAAGTCAAAGTCTCCCAAGAGTTCATTAATCAACCAATAAATCAATGAATTAATTCAATAAATATTTATGGACTGCCTACCACACGCCAGGCACTTTGGTATATGCTGCAGAAGGTACTGAACAAAAATGACAAAATCCTTGCTCTCCTGGAGCTTGCATTTTAATAGAGAAGTAGAGAACAAATGCCTAAACTAAGGGTCTGCAGTCAGTGGTCACAGATCAAATCCAGCTTGCCACCTGTTATTGCACATAAAGTTTTATTGGAACATAGCCATGCTCTTTTATTTATGTACCGTCTATGGCTGCTTTCACACGACGATGGCAGAGTTGAGCAGTTGTGATGGAGACCGTATGGCCTGCAAAGCCTAAAATATTTACCATCTGGCCCCTTTATAGAAAAAGTTTGCCAACTTATGACCTAGAAAAATAAGTATATCATATGTCAGGTGACGATTCATTTCATGAAGAAAAATGAACAGGTGTGAAGATAGAAATGATAGAAAGGCGGGTCTCTGGATGCGTGCTCTTAATAACGTGACCATTGAGGACAGATCTGAATAGCGGAGGGAGCAAGCCACAAGAGACAGATAACTGAGGAAGGGATCTAGAGAGGAAATAGCAAGTGCAAAGGTCATGCCACAAAAAGTCAAGAAGGCTGTGGGGTTGATGCTGAGTGAGTGAGGAGAAAAGAAATAGAGATGGAATTGGGGAGACGGTGAGGGGCCAGATCACAATGGACTGGACCTTGGTTTTATCCTAAGTGAGGTGTGAAGCCTTTGCAGGTTTGGGGCAGAAAATGGTCTGATTGTGTTTTGAAGGATCTCTTTGTCTGCTGTGTAGGGAGAAGAATGTTGGGTCAAAGGTAGAAGCAGAGAGGCCGGTTAAGAAGCTTCCACACCAGTCCAGGTAAGAGAGGCTAGTGTCTTGGACCAGGTCAGTCGCCGTGCAGTGATGAGCGGTGGTCTGATTCAGGGTACATTTTGAAGGTAGAGGCACTAGGATTCCCTGATGGGTTAGCTGTAGAGTAATAGAGACTCCACGGTTTTGGCCTGAGCATCTTAAAGAGTGGAACTGGCATTTATGAGATGGGGAGAGAGGGCAGATTGGGGAAGTGAGTGAGTGAGCATCAGGATTTCTTCTCTGAGTGTTTATTAAATGGTGACGTGGGATAGGCAGCTTCACCCCGACTGCCCTCCTTCACTCACTTCCTATGGCCTGCAGGGCCCTGTGTGGTCAGGTCCTGTTGACCCTTCCAACTTACTTCCTGCCTCTCTCCTTCTCAGCCCTACTGTCCAGCTATGCAGGTCGTCTGCTCTTGAGCAGGTGGCACACCTTCTTGCCTGATGGCCCTCCCAGCGTGGCTTCCTGGATGCCCATTCCCCACCCTTTCCAGTTGGCTGCATCTCCTCCTTCAGGCTGCAACTTCAACGTGACCTCCCGAGAAGAGATCTTGCTGACCACCCTACCTAAAGTGGTCCCCCTTCCATTATTCTCTACCTCAGCTCCCATATCTTACATAGTGCTTTTCCCTGTTTTAATGATTTTATCTGTTTGTTTACTTGTCTTTTGTCTGCCCTTCTGGCCCCTCTTGCATCCCACAAAACTGAAAACCATAGACTATGTGTCTGTCTTGTTCAGTGTTGTGTCCCCAGAGCCTAGCATAGTCTCAGCCACATACCTTTTAACTTTTTCTTTTTCAGCTATAAAACTCTTTCCTCATGCTGAAATCCCATGCAGGAGTGTGGTATACTCATTCATTTATTCATTACACAGATAAAATAGGGTGACTCTGGTTGAGTTGGCACTGAGGGGCCCCATATTGTGGCCCTTACACTGAGAACTGTTGTTCTCGTCAAACTGGATACCTCCCATGCTCCAGTTATCAGAGTGTCAGAATGTCCAAGGGCTTCCATTTCCTGGGGCCGTTAAATGCCAAAAGGAAAAAAAAAGGAATACCAACATAAGATTGGCAACATTTCATTTTGCTAAATAAGGATAGGAAAAAAATAAACAGCTACTCTATTAGTCAGATTGGGCTGCAGGAACAGCACCCCAAGTCTCAGAGCCACAGTTTACTGTTCACTCATACTACATGCCCAGTGAGGTTGGCAGGGTTGCGGTGGCTGGGGGAGCCAGGTTGACAGAGGCTGCATCTTGACACGTTTCTTTCCATAGTCTCTGAGGCAGGGAAGTGGAATTGTCTGACTCTCACAAATTCTGCCTGAAAGTGACACATTCTTTCTGCTTACATTTCATTGGTGAAAACAAGTCACTTGTCCAGACCTAACTGAAATGGGGACTGGGAAGATTAATCCTCCCCTGTGCCTGTGAGGTGAGAGTCAGAATAGTTATGACCAGCACCCGTGACTCCTCCAGCTACCGATGACTATGACAATCATTTTATAAAAAGAATGGCACTTTGGCACCCAAAACATAAGAAGGACATCATATCAGAATAAAAGCAAAACTTCAAGTTGAATAAATTAGCTTTATTCAAAACTTGCTCTTTGCCCTTATTTTTCTCACCTTTGCTGTTGGTGGAAGGAAAACAGTCACAGATCAGTGTGGTCCGCAGGCCAGTTCTGGTTAGCCAATGCCCTAATCCACTCGGTGGTCCCACCTCCTCACCTGCATATGGCTTCCTTTACCTGAAAGCTTGTCCTCTGCTTGGTCTCCCTGTATCCCAATTTCTCCATCTTTCAAGGACCAGCTGGAAGCCATCCCCAAGCAGGATGTGTTCCCTTCAGCATCACTGTGCCCTTGCCTCTTGGGGCTCTGAGACTTTTCTGTTTTTCTGTGCATCATGTTGAGGGGTTCAGACTACAGATGAACAGAGAAGCTACAGTCTGTTCCCATCCCTACTTGTTCATAGAAAAAGTGAAAACGATAAAGGCAAAGGTTCATCAATTAGAGTCCCTTATGTGGAAGGAGAGGAGATATTCAGAGGGAACAGATTGCCCAGGCACTATCTGAAAACCCTCAGAACTACAGTTTCCCCAGACAAATGTATCGACTGGGAAGCACAGATGACAGGAGACAGCAGAGTAAGCCTCAGGTACCTGGGCGCCTGTGTGCTTTGGACCACCTAGACTTCTTCTCAGGTGTTCCTGGCCTCTGATTTTCGAGGGGAGATTGGGAAAACTTTGTTTCTCCTTTCCTCGGCGCTTTTCTCCCTACACAAACTTTGGGCCATTTCTGTTTCCTTGTAGGGGATCCATTTGAACTTCAACAAGACAGAGGGAGGGAAGAGTACCTGTACATGTTTCTGATGTTACCATGGCTCTAAAAAAATGAACTTGGATCTACTTGGTCAAAGTAGAGCTGAGATTTGAATAAATCAATTATGCAAAGAGTTTTGTTAAACAGGCCCAGTTTGGCCAATGCACATTTACCAAAGCTTAAAATAATAATAATAATAGCCTAAGTTGTCCAGCACCCTATAATTAGTTTGAAAAGTGCTTTCATATGTACGTTCTCACTTGATCCTCATCGAGACTATGCAGGGGTGGATTATTATAAAGCTCAGCGAGGTTAGGTGGCTTATTCAAGGTCACACAGCTAATATATCACTTCAGGTGTTTTGGGTGGCAAATACTGGAAAACTGGCTTAAACAAGAAAAGGGATTTATTCTCTAATATGATCATAAGTCTAGGGTAAAGCAGGCTTCAAGTTTGGTTGTAACAGCAGCTCAAGTATATCATTAAGGACCTGCACTCTCTCTACATCTCTGCTATACTTGGGTTGGCTTTGTCCTCAGGCTGGCAACAAGACAGCTGGTAACAAGACAGCCACAGGAGTACCAGACTTGTCATCCAGACATGATAGTAGCAGGAGAAGAGAGAGAACATAGCTTCTTCGGTCTTTCTGGATAGTTGGAAAACTTCATTAGGCGCAAGCTCCCTACTCCTGCCCCCAGTGATGCCTTCCATCTCACGAGTCATTTCTGAACCACTTATTTGGATGAGAAAAGTGGTTATGCTCAGACTACTTGGGCCTGGCCTGGGAACTGGAAGGGGTCAACTTCGTTGGAGGTATATAACTACACGGGTTGTGTCCACTTTAGCCTGTAAGAGACAGAATTAGCATTGAATTCTGTTGTTCCCACTATACCACAGATGTGACCCTGCTCCTGAGGGATTACCATATTATAAAATAACAGCAACACGATAGATATTTTTGCAGTAGTAGATTCTCTTAGTATTTTCAAAATAAGAATTGAAATACATTTTAAAAATATCGTTCCTATTCTTCCTCTACCTCTGCCCCAAGTCAGCATCTGAGCCCAGGGCTGGGGTACAGAGTGGTCCCAGTGGATTCCGGCCAGCATGGCATTGCTTGCCTATGACAAATGAACAGTTCAAGTTCCAGAGAAGATGCCTGAAACTTGGAGTTCAGAGGGAGGATGGCGGTTCCTGCCCCAGGCCCAGCCAGCACTGATGAGGACCAGGAGGGAGAAGCAGGGCCACATGGAAGAGTCTACCTCCAGCAGTCTTGAGGAAGTGGTGGAGGGCTTTCAGGAACATCTCCTAGATGCCTTGGTCCATCCCAACCTGCCATAATACCAAGGTTTCTCATGGTAGATATTTGTTGAACACCTACATTTTTTTGTGTGTGTGCTTTAGATACATTTTCTCGTTTGCTACCTACTATATCCCTGTGGGGTGGGAAATACCACTTCCATTCTACAGATGAGGAACCAAAATCTCAGAGAGATTAAGTTACTTTGGGGGGTGGGTGTCATAGTTAGTATGGTAGGCTGAATAATAATCCCTCAAATTATCCACATCCTAATCCCCAAAACCTGTGAATAAGTTACTTTACATGGCAAAAGGCACTTTGCAGATGGACCTTAAGATAAGGACCTTGAGATGGGGAAGTCATCCTGGATTATCTGGAAGGGCCCAATGTAATCACAAGAGTCCTTTAAGAGGGAGACAGAAGGGTCTGAGTCAGAGAAGGAGATGTGACCATGGAAGCAGATGTCAGAGTGATACCATTGCTGGAAGGAGGCCATGAGACAAGGAATGCAGGCAGCCTTGAGAAGCTGGCAAAGGTAAGGAACAGCTTCTCCCCTAGAGTCTCCAGAGGGACACAGTCCTGCTGATAGCTTGATTTTAGTCCCATAAGGCCCATCTTGGACTTCCGACCCCCAGAACTGTAAAATAATAAATCTGTGTTGTTTTAAGTCATTCAGTTGGTGGTAATTTGTTACAGCAGCAAGTGGAAACTAATACCTGTTAGCAAGGAGAGAAGTGAGGCTTTGAGTGCAGGCCTCTCTGGCTTTGACGTCAATTATGCCTCCAGCCAGGAGGCCTGGGTGCTAGGCCTGTAACTCACTCTCTGCAGCCCAATTTCCTGCTCCGTAAAATGGCAGGATTGTGGGATTGGATTGTCCTGGTTGATTTCAGCTACAGGAGAACACAGTGGGAAGCTCCTGCCATGGCCCAGTGATAATGACCTGAACCACGAATAAGACAGCTGGGTGAGAATGTAGGAGCTGGTTATGAGAAAATAACAGAGATAGGACCTGGTGAGTAACTAGATGTGGCAGGTGTCTTGTGCAATGATGTGGGCTGGGAGGTATCATTCACCTAGATGGGACACACTGGAGGAGGACCCAGGTTTTGGGGAAGATGAGATCAGATTGGGGCCTGTTGAGTGTGATGTTTATGTGAAACTGACCCATGGGGGAGGGGAGGACCATCTGGATCTAGGGGTCAGGAGAGTGGCTTGGGGGACAGCTAGAGATGTGGGCATTGCAGGTGAGCAGGTGGTCGTTGAATCCGTGGATCTGGTGAGCTCAATGAAGGAGAGTGAGGACTGCGAGAAGAGAGGAGAGCCAGTGATGAACCTCCAGGGGAACCAACACAAGAAGCAGCCAGAGGAAGAGGACTCAGAGAAGGAGACTGAGAAGCAGCCAGGCAGCGGGCAAACCAGTGAAGAGAGGGAGGGAGAGGAGGAGGGAGGAAGGGCGAGAGAAGACATGTGACAATATCAAAAGCTGACTTCAGCTTGGGTAAGTGAGATATGTCATTAATTTTGGAAATTCAGAATCCCTTGGTGACCTTTGGGAGCGTTGTTTCCATGGAGAGGTGGGTAAAAGCCAGATTGCACTGGGTTAAGGAAGGAAAGGGAGGAGAGGATACGCAGCTGGCAAGTTATAGGAGACTTGTTCCATCTTGCTGGGAGAAAGGGCCTAGATGCGATACAAAATACACCAAAGACAGCCAGGAAGCTTTCCAAGCAACAATTAGGAGGGGAAAGAATTCCTTAATAAAATAACAGCAGCTACTCAAAAGGCTGACAATAACCCCACATGGTAGTCGAAATAAGAGGTATATAAAAGCTTCCGAGGAAAGTGGCAATATGAGGGGTGTTGGGGATCAGCTGTATGGCCACCATCCCCCCAAGGCTGCCCTGCACACAGCCTGTCTGTCCTAAGGGCCGAGAGCCCTGGCGAGTAACTTTCAGATCATGTCTTCCACCAGCCTCAGTTTCTAGCTGTCAGTGCCAGGCAGTCCTCTTACCTTCACTTTGGTCAGATGCTGGCTCCTTGATTTCCTAACCTTTCTGCATTATCTGGGTTTGGGGAGATTTCTCGACTGCAGCTACTCCAGCATCCACAGGAAGTAGACTGTGGGCTCAAGGTTGGGGAGCAGATACTGCTGACACCCTGGCTCAGCCCTTCACATCCACAGCCTAAGTTCTACTTGCCAGCACCTGCAGATCATTGCATGCGGGCTTTCTCAGGGCACTAGAGCCTGCCCGCTATGCATGTGTGAAGATGAATGAATTAATTCCACTGTCCCCCACTCCCCAGACTAACGCTCAGCGAAGACTGTAGGGAGCCGGTGTACCCGCACCCCAACTCTGTCACCTGTTGGGCAGGAGAACTGTGAGGCGAGGCTCTGCATTGTCACCCACAGTGCCAGCAAGACCGAGCTCCAGGTGTCCACAGTGGTAAGTAACTTGATAATACCCTTTATTGCTTTCCTTTCCTTGCCTGTCTTACTTTCCCTGTTTCTTGGGATTACCTCCCAAATAAATGCCTTGCACTGGAATCCTTTTCTCAGGGTCTGCTGCTGGGGCAACCTAAACGAAGTGAGAGCGATTGTCTGAACCAATGTATGTGAAGCTCCTTGCACGTCAGTAGAGACTGGTTCCTGACAGCTGTGACACTGGGCAGCCAGTCTTTGCCAGTTAATCACATCTTCAATATCACCAGCATCCAGACCTACTATGTCCCAGCTCTGGGCTAAGCACTTTACAAACATTTTCTTATTTGTTCAAGAGGCCCTGTGTGGTAGATGGGATAGTGGCCCCCCCAAAGATGTCCATATCCTAATCCCTGTAACCTGTGAATATGTTACCTTATATGGAAAGAGAGACTTTGTAGATATGATTAAGGACCTTGAGGTGAGAAGATTATCCTGGACTATCATCTGGGTCCTTATAAGAGGAAGTCAGAGTAGAGAGAAGGAAATGTGACAATGGAAGCAGATGTTGGAGTGATATGAGGAAGGAACCATGAACCAAGGAATTGCAGGTGGCCTTTAGAAGCTGGAAAAGGCAAGGAAAAAGCTTTTCCCTTAAAGCCTCCAGAAGGAAAGCAGCCCTGTCAACAGGTTGAATCTAGAACTTCTGACCTCTAGAATTGTAATAAATCTGTATTGTTTTAAGCCACTAAGTTTGTGGTAATTTGTTACAGCAGCCATAGGAAACTAATACACTCGATGTAGAGGTTAAGTATAGAGATTCTGGAGCCAGAATGCCCAAATTCAAAGCCTCATTCTATCACTTAGTAGCTGTGTGACCTTGAGCAAGTTATCTAACCCCTCTTTGCCTGCATGTCCTCATCAGTAAAATGAGGATCGTAATAACACCTGACTCAGGGTTGTTGTGAGGCTTAAATGAGTTAATACAGGCTTATTTTACATGCTCAGAGAACTCACATGACTTGCCCAAGGCCACAGAGTTAGGAAGAGTCAGAGCCCTCAGTTCCATCTGCCCAGTTGCAGATGGAGTGCAACTGTCCCAACAAGAACTTGGTCTTCAGTCCCCTTACCCACCCCCCTTCTGACCTGCTCTGCTCAGCTACTCTCCTTTCTGTAGCTGATCACCAGCTCAGACTGAAGGTGGCTAGAAAATACTATAATTTGCATCAGATGCATACAGGGCCACCTCACATTACCCTTGCAACAACTCCAGTTGTGAGGAGCGGCAGTTGGGCTGGACAGGGAGTAGCATTCCCAATTTGGGGATGAAGAAACTGAGGTTGAGAGAGGTTAGAGGACTTGCCCAAGTCAATGGGCCCTTGAGAGGCAGAGCTGAGGGAGGAGGTGGATCTCCTGGCTCCTGATTCTGAGCCTTTCCTGCTGCCTGTCGAATCCTTCTAAAGGCTCCTGCTAATTTCCTGCTGTTCAAATCCCAGCCAGCAAGAACTGCCATTGATTTCATGCTCATTTAAGAGAATGTGATACAATTTGTGTGGAAACACAAAAGACCCCGAATAGCTAAAGCAATCTTGAGAAAGAAAAAACGGAGCTGGAGGAATCAGGCTCCCTGACTTCAAACTATACTACAAAGCTACAGTAATCAAGACAGTATGATACCGGCACAAAAACAGAAATATAGATCAATGAAACAGGATAGGAAGCCCAGAGATAAACCCATGCACATATGGTCACCTTATCTTTGATAAAGGAGGCAAGAATATACAATGGAGAAAAGACAGCCTCTTCAATAAGTGGTGCTGGGAAAACTGGACAGCTACATGGAAAAGAATGAAATTAGAACACTCCCTGACACCATACACAAAAATAAACTCAAAATGAATTAAAGACCTAAATGTAAGGCCAGACACTATAAAATTCTTAGAGGAAAACATAGGCAGAACACTCTATGACATACATCACAGCAAGATCCTTTTTGACCCACCACCTAGAGAAATGGAAATAAAAACAAAAATAAACAAATGGGACCTAATGAAACTTAAAAGCTTTTGCACAGCAAAGGAAACCATAAACAAGATGAAAAGACAACCCTCAGAATGGCAGAAAATATTTGCAAATGAAGTAACTGACAAAGGATTAACCTCCAAAATTTACAAGCAGCTCATGCAACTCAATATCAAAAAAACAAACAACCCAATCCAAAAATGCAGAGAAGACCTAAATAGACATTTCTCCAAAGAAGATATACAGATTGCCAACAAACACATGAAAGAATGCTCAGCATCACTAATCATTAGAGAAATGCAAATCAAAACTACAATGAGGTATCACCTCACATCGGTCAGAATGACCATCATCAAAAAATGATGGTCATTTATACAAACAATAAATGCTGGAGAGCGTGTGGAGAAAAGGGAACCCTCTTGCACTGTTGGTGGGAATGTAAACTGATATAGCCGCTATGGAGAACAGTATGGAGGTTCCTTAAAAAACTAAAAATAGAATTACCATACGACCCAGCAATCCCACTACTGGGCATATACCCTGAGAAAACCATAATTCAAAAAGAGTCATGTACCACAATGTTCATTGCAGTTCTATTTACAATAGCCAGGACATAGAAGCAACCTAAGTGTCCATCAACAGATGAATGGATAAAGAAGATGTGGCACATATATACAATGGAATATTACTCAGCCATAAAAAGAAACAAAATTAAGTTATTTGTAGTGAGGTGGATGGACTTGGAGTCTGTCATACAGAGTGAACTAAGTCAGAAAGAGAAAAACAAATACTGTATGCTAACACATATATATGGAATCTAAAAAAAAAAAAGTGTTCTGAAGAACCTAGGGGCAGGACAGGAATAAAGATGCAGACGAAGAGAATGGACTTGAGGACACGGGGAGGGGGAAGGGAAGCTGGGACCAAGTGAAAGAGTGGCATGGACTTATAAATACTACCAAATGTAAAATAGATAGCTAGTGGGAAGCAGCCACATAGCACAGGGAGAGCATAGCACAGGGAGATCAGTTCAGTTCTTTGTGACCATCTAGAGGGGTGGGATAGGGAGGGTGGGAGGGAGACGCAAGAGGGAGGAGATGTGGGGATATACGTATATGTATAGCTGATTCACTTTGTTATAAAGCAGAAACTAACACACCATTGTAAAGCAATTATACTCCAATAAAGATGTTAAAAAAAAAAGAATGTGATATAAATCCTGCATAGGTAAGTCAGTAGCATGTACACATTTTATTTCCCTTAATATTGCTTTAATTGAGTATCACTTGGGTAAATAGTTTGATTAGCAAATGTTTATGCTTTGTGGATTTAACAAAGGTAGACTTTTCCAGTGGCTGGAAAATACTGAGTGATGTGATTATTCTGATTTTTCCGATGAACCCAATGGAAACCCAGGGTCGCTTGTCAGGGTTCAGTGTCCTACGCTGAACCCCGCACGGGGAGCCTGTGTCATTGACATTCCCAGTGACACTGAACAAATTCCTTCCCCTCTCTGGGCCCCAGCAACTCGATCTGGAAAATGAGGGGGTTGGACTAGATAATCCCTTAGGGTCTTCATGGCTGGAGGTTTTGACGACCGACCTCCTCCCCCCCCCACCAAGCCAAGGTTCCTAGGAACATAGAGATTCTCTCCCAGCCTACGTGCTAGGTCTCTGCCCTGAGTCCCAGTGCAGGAGGAGGGTCAGCCAGTGGCATCGGGAGCTGAGCCCTGCGCCCCTTCAGCATCCTGGCTGCTTTTGTTTGCTCTCTGCCGTCATGGGGAGGTTGCCCTGGCCCAGCCTCAGCTCTTCCAGCCCCGAGGGGAGGTTGCCATGAGCGGCTGGACCTCTTCTTGGCAATGCAGAGACCAGATGGGAGCGCCTGTTTCCTGGGTCCCTGTTTCTGCCTGTTTGAGAGGTTTGACCGAGCTTTGACCGAGGGGGCACCGTGCATGGCTGAGGGCTAAACATGGCTCCATGATCAACTAACCTCATAATGAATCCATCCATTGACTTTTTTTTTTTTTTTTACATTGTAAAGATGACCTATTCCTTCCTTTTAAAATTGGACACTTTCAACTTATTTCATATTGTCAGTGATCGCCCAAGGTGCAGCATTCTTTGAAGTGTGAGGGTTTTTTTCATGTTCCTGAGGGTGTCTTAGAGCTCAAATATTCGCAGGCCTCAGCAGCTTGGGGATATAAGTGAAGTTCTGGTGACATGAATGACCAAGTCTTGGTGGCCATTAGCCCTGACCTGGATCTGAAATCAGGGAGATCTGAGTTCAGATTCTGTCTCTGCTTGCTCTCCAGCTACTTGAATTTGAGCAAATTGTTAAGCTCTATGAGTACTACATGAAATACCAGAGTGACTTGCAAAAGCTGCTCAATAAATATTACTTTCCTTCCCTTGGTCACTATCTTGCTCAAGGCCCACAGGGGAACTGGATATCTTCCCAACTCTGAGACCCCAAAACTTTATAAAACCTTATAGAGCTAAAGGAGGTGTTATTTGAGTTTGATCTGGAAAAAATGCATAGAGTTTGGAAGTATGGAAATGGGGAAAGGATATTCTACAAAGAAAGAATATAGTGAACAAAGGCCCGGAAGCGATAATGTATACTGTGGTAGGGGAAAATGAATCAGTTACATTTGGGCCCTACTGGGTCAGGCAGTTTAGACAGAGCTTTGTTTTTCTTCTTTCTTTTCTTTTTCCTTTTTTCCTATGTTTGCTTCTTTACTTCTTAACTGTCTGCGAGAGGTTAAAGCAATCTGAATTAAGTTAGTTAAATTGACTTTTATTATTGAATTATAATCATTTGTGCAATTATGAAACCAGGTGTTCCTGATTGAGATCAATTATTCCTTCACCTGATCACTATAGAGCTAATAAGGACTTAGAATTGCTGTTCAAGTGTACTTCCAGCCGGGTTGAAGCCTTCTGGAAAGGCATTTATTAAGCCAAAGAGTGGTGGAAAAAAAATCCAGGGGAGAACAAGGACAGAGATAAAAATCCTTTAGGAAAAGGCCTAGAAAAGCTGATTTGATCATTAAGTAGCCTTGATGGGTGGCTGGCTGTTGACAAGGAATCTTTGAGGTGTTCCTACAGGAACTTTGATGGGCGGGGGACGGGTGGTGAGGCAGAGTGGGGGTGGGGTAGGCAGGGGGTGAGGCAGGAAATGGGGACACAGACACTGTGTAAACTGCAGGTTAGAGACCCATTTATGTTGTGTTCCTCTGCTGAGGTGGAGTTGCCCTCTGTCCCTCCTGAGGCTTCAGTCCTGACTCCAGTAAAGCTAAGAAGACGCCACAGCATCCCCTTCCACTGTGTGAGGAGTGTGTGGAGTGGACGTACAGTCTCCGCTCCAGGAGGTTTTGGATTCCAAGAGTTCTAGGTTCCTGCACATCTGGTCCCTATGAGACCTCTGTGAGGAGGTCAGAGCAGTAGCTATTAGTTCCATCTAACAAGTGGGGACCCTGAAGCTCGGTCAACAGATTTGCCTACACTCACAGAATTAGTGACTAAGATGGGGCTGGGACCAAGCCCTTCAGATGCCAAGACCACCAAATAAGGACCACAACCTTATTGCAACATGTCCCACTCCGTAGGCAAGTAGAGTGAATTGGTCATCTCTACAGTGGTTTGCAAGCCAAGATACATGTTAAAATCACCTGGGGAGATTAAAAACATACCTGTTGCTTGGGCCAGTTCTCTAGATTCAGTTAAGTAAGAGTTTCTGGAGTTGGGCAGGGGTCCCATTGTGTTTTAAAAGCCCCTGAGGTAATTCTAATGTGAGCCTGGGCTGTGAACCACTGATCTAATGGGTGGCTAGTTAGCTAAGTGTAGCCTGGAAGGCCTTGGGGAATTGAGCAGTTGTATAAGGCCCTATGGGTTGCAAATGACAGACACCTAATTCAGCTAAATAGGTTTGGTTATTTGCAGGGGGATTTACTAGAAGGCTCATTTAATCAAGAGGCGCATAGGGAATAAAGTGGGATCTCAAAGACAAATGGTATGTGGGAGTAGAAGACTGCCTAATCTCACCTCACCCATCTCCACGCCCCCTTTCCCTCATGCCAAGTTCTGTGTTGCCACTTCATTCTCTCCCTTCTCAGGCTGTTTCTTCCCCAGTACAAGGGACCTGGTCACTGTAGACTCTAGACATCTCCAGTGTTGGAGAAGATCTGCGACTTCTTTCTCCCCCATCCTTGGGCAGGTGCCCACTCCAGGCCAATCGCTTTGGTCACATGGCTGTGTCACTAAGATGCTGGCAGTCCCCATTCAAACCACATGGCTAGGGTGGGGGAAGGGGTTATTTTCCAGAAGAAGGAGGGGGTACTGTTCTAGAAAGATCTACAAGAGAGTTTCCCTAGCCATCATCTGTGACCTTCATATAGGATTCCTACAGCTGGATTGCTCACTCGAAAGCAAATCCTTCAGTAGTTGACCTGAACGTCCTGCCCTGGTCTGGAACCTCGCACCACCAAGGAGCAAAAATCAACAGCTTTGAAAGCAGGACAACCCTGGACCCAATCATTTCATGAACGCTGAGCAGCAGGACCTGCAAGGCAGAGGAGCTAGATGCTGAGGCAGTGCGGACACCATTTCTGCCCCCCACCCCACGCCAAGTCTGCTAAAGACTCACAGCCTTGGATTTGGACAAGACTCTGTATTAGCCAAAGATCTTTGGGCTGCAACTGACAGAAGCCCAACTCAAACTGGTATACACACATAAGAAAAGGAATCGCTAGTCTCACATGACGGTAAAATTCAAGGTATTTGCTTTCAGGGGTGACTGGATTCAGAGCCCAGACACTGTCCTGAAGACTCAGTCTTACCCTCTCCCTCTCTCAGCTCTGTTCTCCTTTGTGGGCTCCCCTCAGGCAGGTTCTCCCCTCACAGAGGTAAGATGGTCATCAGCCTCTCAGCTACCCCTAAGGAAAGACCAGCATCTTTTCCTCCAATAGGATTATAACAAAAACTCCAGGGCTGAGTGTCACTGGAATAGTGTGGGTCCTGACCTGAACCTAGACCTGTGGTCAGAGGATAAAATTGCACGGACTAGAGTAGAAGAGGGGAAAGCTTTGCGGGGGTGTGGAATGGGTGCCAGGACAACAGATCTCCTTTAAAGACCCCGAAGCTCATATAGTCCAACATGCCACCACCCAACTACCCAAACACAGTATTCTGTGAAGGCTTCCCTGACAAACAGCCTGACTGTGGTTAACACTCTCTCTTTGTCCATCTCTCATTTTGTACACAGGAAATACACAAAAATCACTCCTGGAGTGAAACTGCTGAGAGACTGGGTATGAATCTGTTATCTTGGTACCCTAGCACAGGGCTGCAACAGGGCTTATCAGAGTTCTGCTGAATCACAGGACTCCCAAGAGCCATCAAGCTGAGTAGGTGGAATTCTGAAGCTGGGCCCATATCCCTAGTGTGGAGTGCCAGATCTGCTCCAGATTCACTGTGTCCCTCAGAAAAATCCCTTCTCAAATTTGGGCTTTGTCCACCCAATCTTGCCCACCTATCTGTCAGGATTACTCTGAGGTGTGCCTTAAAACACGTGGGAGCAAGGTGTAATTGTCAACTAGTATCGTTATGTTACTTGCCCATAGAATAACCAAGGTCCACTTTCAGAAAGTACAGCATTATGAAAGCAGTTTAAAGGTGAAAAACTCATGCAATGATGGGACTGCCGTACAGCATTAAAAAACAGTCTAGAGAAAAATGACCTTATTATGAAACATGTGCTTTGAAGAAAACAATGCAGTGGGGGATGTGGGAGAGCAGAGCTAGAAGCCAGAAGTTCGTGGAACGAAACCAGAGAGCATGGCCGTGCTGGAGAGGAATCGTGAGCACAGGCGGCTGCTGAGGTATTAGCTGGAAAAACCTTTAGGTGTGGTCTTTCCAGGCCTGGCCACGAAGGGATGCTGCTTTGGAAGGCCTTTCTCAGGCCTTCTGCTCCATTTCCAGTCTTCAAGACGAGGGCCAAGGAGTCGGGTGAGCTTTGCAGGCAGATTACAACCAGACCCAGTTCTGTCTGTTGACACCATGGCTGCTCCCTTCCCCGACACCGAAGGCCGTCTGGCTTTCTTCACTCTGTCATCTTGGGCTGTAAGTAACCCACTTAAATCACCATTGGACAGGGAGAGGCTCACAGCCTGCTTTGCAGCTCTCCTTCCATCCAAGCCATTAGTATGTTTAATAGCTCTGGCCCCATGCTGATTTCTGACATGCAGTAATTAATTCCTTTCCACTCAGAGATATAGCCATTCACAGGTCTTGATTCAAAAATGTCTCTGCTCTGTTCCATTTGAAAAACACTTAAAATGTTGAGTAGGAAAACCGTTTGGCCTTTTGTGAAAAGCCACTGATCTCTATCCCATCCTTAAATGAAAATAAATTCCAGACGTGTTAATGATCTAAATGTAACATATGAAGCCATAAAAATACTCTAAGGTGAACATTTATATAATCTTAGAGTGGGAGAGTTCTTTCTAAGCAGGCAACCATAGGCAGAAACTATAAAGATGGAGGTTCATAAGTTTGTTCACATCAAAAATTTAAACCTGGGGGCTCCCCTGGTGGCGCAGTGGTTAAGAGTCCGCTTGCCAATGCAGGGGACACAGGTTCGAGCCCTGGTCCGGGAGGATCCCACATGCCGCGGAGCAACTAAGCCTGTGCGCCACAACTACTGAGCCTGCGCTCCAGAGCCCGTGAACCACAACTCCTGAAGGCCGGCGCCTAGAGCCCATGCTCTGCAACAAGAGAAGCCACCGCAATGAGAAGCCCGCACACCGCAATTAAGAGTAGCCCCCGCTCTCCGCAGCTACAGAAAGCCCGCACGCAGCAGTGAAGACCCAACACAGCCAAAAATAAATAAGTAAAATAAATAATGATTAAAAAAATTAAAAAAAAAACAAAAAAAAACCCAAAACAAAACAAACAAGGAATAAAAAAACAATCAAGTACAAATTAAAAAAAAAAATTTAAACCTCTGTATGGCCTAAATTATAAAATGAAATTGAATTAGAATAAAAGAAGATGACAAATTGGGGGAAACTATCTGCAATATACTGTGGCTGCTACCTATAATAATGATGATGCTAACATTCATTTCTACATGCCAGTGTGTTAATATATACACAATACTAACAGTTTAATTCACAAAGGAAAAAAACTAAATGGTAAAGAAACATAAGGGAAAATACTGTACTATGCCATCTTATGTGAGGGACTTGAGTATCTGCAGATTTTGGTATCCTTGGGGGTCCTGGAACCAATCGCCCATGGATAGCAAGGGACGGCTGTATTCTATCTTATTTATAATCAAATTAAAACAGCAATAAAAGGCTGCTTGTGAAATTAATCAAGACAATAAAACAATAATACCTAAATGTTAGTTAGGGTGCAGGAAAATGCTCACCTTCACACATTGCTGTTGACAGTCTAAATTAGTATAAACTTTCTGCAGGGGAAATTTGTCAAAATCAGAAGCATGAATCCATTTCCACATCAAGGATTCTATCTTGGAGAAATAATTAAGGATACGTACAAAGATATAACTATAAGATGCTATTTTAATAGTGAAGATTGGAATTAATTCAAATGCCCAATGATTGAAGGTTTGCTAAGTAAGTTATCATACATCCATACTATGCAAACATTAAAAATTATGTTGTAGGTATGTATTTACAAATATGGAAAGAGGTTCACTATCTCTTGTTAGTAAATAAAAATAGGTTATAAAAACATATGCTCAGCATACAAAATCTCATTTTTTCCAAAAAAATTATGGAAAAAAAGTCTGGATAAAATATACCAAATATTAACAGTGGTAAAGTTATCTCTGGATAGTAAAATTAGAGGAGCTTTCAATTTGTTTTTTGTTTACAGATAATCTCTAATTTTTCTATAATGAATACATATTATTATAAAATAGGAATGACAAAAATGCGTATCTTATCTTGCATGATTAGTGTGGGGATTAAATGATGTAGAAAGTGGTTTAGGTGCCCCTCATATGGTAACTGTGATTTCCAAAGAGAGAGCCCCAAGAAGGAGATGATCAGAGAAGTTGGGGAGGATGAACCAAAGGAAAAACAAACTTGAATAAGCTCATGGCATGCAGAGAAATTAGGGTGAAGGAGTCATAAAACGTGAGAGTGGACAGAAAATATGGCCACAGACCTACCTTTGAAGAGTTTGATAGAGTAGAACAAGGAGAGAGGATAAACAGAACCAAGAAGGGAAGAGGATCAAGAGAAGGACCCTAGTGTTTTCTCCTTTTTTGAAAATTTATTTATTTATTTATTTTTGGCTGCATTGGGTCTTCATTGCTGTGCACGGGCTTTCTTTAGTTGCAGCGAGCAGGGGCTACTCTACGTTGCGGTGTGTGGGCTTCTCATTGCGGTGGCTTCTCTTGTTGTGAAGCATGGGCTCTAGGTGTGCGGGCTTCAGTAGTTGTGGCACGTGGGCTCAGTAGTTGTGGCTCGTGGGCTCAGTAGTTGTGGCTCATGGGCTCTAGAGCGCAGGCTCATTAGCTGTGGTACAAGGGCCTTGTTGCTCCGCGGCATGTGGTATCTTCCCAGACCAGGGATCGAACCCGTGTCCCTTGTATTGGCAGGCGGATTCTTAACCACTGCACCACCAGGGAAGTCCCTCCTTTTATTTTTGAAGATTATGAAGTTCTGAGAATGTTTGAAAGTGGGGAGGGCTTGTGAAGCTTCATGCAGAAATGTGCAAATAATCAGTCTGGATCACAGTCCATAAACTTCTCCTGGGTCCATGGCCCCTGATGTGTCCCCTAGATAGGCTCCCTCTGTTTCATCTGGAGTTTCTACTGATGATCCCTACCTCTCTACAAGTATCACACAGTTGTGGTGTTATTTACCCCAAGGCAGTGGGTGATCTAGCAACCTTGGGGAGGATTCTCAATCCCACACAAGGAAAAGTCAAGTTAGAAGGAATTCCAAGGGCCCTGGCCAATTGGAGGATGTCCCATCTTAGAAAAATATCTTATAGTATCTGCACCTGAAAGAGACTTGAGGATGACCTGGCTAATGCTTAGTCAATACTACTCTCCCCTTTTCAGTGGAGAGATAGCCAGTTGTCTAGCCTGTTCACACACTTCCAGTGACAGGTAGCTTACTGCCCCAAGCCAGTCCTCCACAAATGGATGAGCTCCAGAAATCATGATAAAAACTTATGTCTAGAATTTCTAAGGTCCTTTTTCAAATCTGTCATGAACTTTTTATAGTTCATATTTTCTATTCACTGCAGACACTTTCAAGCTTGTTTTTCAAATTTTTTATGATCCCTTTCACACATAGCTGTTATGAATATAAATTATTGTTTTATAGACTACATCTAATAATTCCACCATGTAAAGTCTCTGTAGTTCTGTTTCTATTGTCTGTTGTTTCTGCTGGTTCTCTCTTGTGGAGGTGAATTTCCTTTTGTGACTTCTTATCTTGGACTATTTACTGAAAATTGTATTAGAAAAGCTATTGTCAGGAATAGTTTGAGGCCTAGAATGAAAGTACATTTCTCCTGAGAGGATTCATGTTTGCTTCTAACAAGAGTCTTATTAAAGTATATATACTGAATAAACAGTTAGTCTGGGGTGAGACTCAGGAATCCATATTTTTAATAAGCTCCCTGGTGCCACTGATATCCTGGATCCATGGACCACACTTTGAGAAGCAAGGGACTGGAACAGGACCCAAAGGTTTAGAACCAGGGTGTAATTCTTGGAACTGTGTCCCTTCTGGTCCCAGCTTATTGTGGGAAGGGTCTCCTAGGAGATGCCTCACCGTGTGTGGCCTGTGCTTTGCTTTCTGTCCCTCTCACCTCTTGAGACTGCCAGAACAAAGCTTTAATTTTGAGGGAGTAGTGTGTTCAGATCAAAAGCAGTTACAGTGCTTGCTTATCTTACTAGGTTTTCATTTTCCGTTTATTTTTAATCCAGTAATTCTTTATTTTCCTGCCATCTCTTTGATGCTTTTAAGAAGTTTTTTTTTAAATGTACATTTTTAGTTGCTTTCAGTGGGAGGATTGGTCTAAATAACCTACTCTACTGTTCCTAGAAACAAGAAGGTCTATTACGCCAAGCACTTCACATCTTCACACTCATGAACTCAATTCTCTTGAAATAGTAATATCCAAAGAACCTCCTTGCATTATCTCCTTTGTCAACATAAGGCTTTGTAGGCATCTATGATTATCTGTTTAGAATAAATTTGTAAAGTTCTCCCCTGTCCCTCCCTTGTCCTCCTTTTAAGGCTCCATGCAGAGCTCCTTCCTTCAGCAGGCCTTTCCTTGCTGCTCTGGCTTGCCTGGCTACTCCTCTGTGGACAGTCTTCTTGCCAGCGTGTCCCAACACTTCAGAATGGGGCTGCTAAAAGGAAATATTAAGATCCACTTCTCATTCCCCAGACGAGGACATTGAAGCCCCAAGAAGGGAAACAACTTGCCCAGGATCTCACAAAGAATTATTGCTGCTCTTAAGACTAGAACCCAAATCCTCCTCAACCAGCCTGGCAGTGTTTCCACAATCATATGCGAGTCCTTCATTATGTTGAGCCAAGCTTGCCTCTCAACAACTTCCATGTAGTAATTAATCAAGAAATGGCAAGATGTGTGTCTTCTAAATCTGGGAAAAACACCAAAAGAACTCAGTACATTTTTATGTAATTTTTATCTGCCTAGTTCTGAGGATAAAGGTCTCCATCCCTGAACAGCTGAAGAGGAAGGAAGCAGTCAACAGACACTCTTGGAGAAATAACAGTTCACAGGGTTTTATTTTAACTGTCCCCTTTTATTTAATTTCTATCTGTGAGACCTCTGAAATCTGAAGAGCCCAGAAAAAGCCATAGAATACACCCACTGTCCTCCTGGAAGGATTCCAGTAAAAACAGCTTCTAATTAAATAAACGAGCTCTGCCATGTTTGCTTCAGATAACAGAATAACGCTTCCATGACAAGCATGTTTGACTGCAGTCAGTTTATTACTTGTTAAATAATCATTGAGCCTTGCTGTTCCTATCCATCTTACAACCTTTCACTAACTGAACACAGAAGAATTGTAAAACAAATAAACAAACAAACAAACTAATCATAATAAGAAAAAAATGGCAATGCTTAGGGAAACTGGAATGTCTGTAATGAAATCCATTAAGAAAGGAAGCAAAATGACTAATTCAGGAACTGGGTAGTAACTCATTCAATCTAATTTCTTAAACTCCTGAACTCCTGGCCCCCAAACACTTCCCGGACCATATGTCCTCCTGAGCACCACCCCATGCAGACACACACACACACACACACACACACACACACACACACACACACACACACACACACACACATCCCTATGCCCCTGCTGTCATTGTCTTCTCAGTGGTTTCAGACATGGCACACACTTCCATGCCTCTGTGCCTTAGAGCACATTAGGCTCCAGGCTGCAACACTGATTGCTGTTTCCCCACCTATCAAAATCCTTTCCAGCCTTCAGGGCCTAACACCAGCTTCCCTGAAGATTTCTCAGGGATGACGTTCCCTCCCTACTTGTGGGGGATCCCTTTTCGGAGAGGCCATGGAGATCCAGCCTCTCTGGAAGGGGCTCTGGCTCCTAAAGTGTGACTAGAGTCACGTGGACCCTCCTCCCATACTTATAATTTTTTTTTTTTTAGCATAAGTATGTCCCATGGAATAGTTGGGGTATCCTTAGGATACTAAAAAGATTCTTCATTATTTATCTGAGATTCAGATTTAGCTGGGTGCCCTGTGTTTTACCTGGCAACCCTACTCAGGTGGCATGCCTGTGGCAGTGGTTCCTACTGGAGGACATTTGCAGGTCTCACTGGTCTGGGCATAGCCCAGGCTATATGCAGCTTGGTGAATGATGGCTCACCTCTGCCTTGATCTCTGCCATTTAGTAAAACAAATGAGTATAAATTGTACATAAAATTGAGTCTCCTCGAACATGTGTGTGACTTTCAAACTACTGTAGAAATTTTTAAAAATAACAGCATTAGTAATAATAATAATTATATCTATACTGCCAGGCACACTTTCAAGTGTTTTACAGATGCATGTTCATCTTCATAACAACCTTATGAGGTAGGCAACATTATTGTCTCTGTTATACAGTTGGTCCTCCATGTCTGTGGGTTCTGTATCCACAGATATGGAGGGCTGACAGCTACACCATTTTATATAAGGAACTTGAGCATCGGTGGATTTTGGTATCCTGGAACCAAATCCCCCATGGATACTGAGAAAAGACTGTACAAATGAAGAAACTGAGGCACTGAATACTTAAATAATTTGCCCAGCGTACAGGCAGGTGGCTTGTAGTCGGTAAGTGGCAGAGCTGGGATTGAATTCCCACGGTCTGGTTTCAGAGCCTGCCTTCTCAACCACTCTCTTCTACTGCATCTTTGATAGCCAGCACTAACACACTACTCACAGCCCCTCACAGCGGATTGTAACATACCAGTGTGCTGTGACCTTACACTTGCGAGCAGCGGCCTATAGAATCAATTCCAAATTCATTTCCTGGGAGTCATGACTTTTTGTAAGCTGATGCAGCTTACTTTTACACACCCAACTCCAGATATTCCCCTTCCCCATGTATGCTCCAGTGAACCTCCCTGTGGGAGGAGAGGCCCTTCCGTCTAGTGCTAGCATTTCACGTGGTCTCTGGAAGGAATGAATAGAAACTCAGAAATCTTGCCTTTTACTGCTCCTGCTTTGGCACACACTCTGTGACACATAGCAATACATTCTTTCTCTCAACCCATTCTTTCTTCTCCAAAAGGAAAATTCCTACTCATTGTTCAAGATTTAACTCAAATGTCACCTCCTCTGTGAAGGTTCCCCTGATTTTCCCTGGTTGTGTTAGTCCTCCCTCCTTCTGTGCTCCTTTGGTACTTGGGTCAGGCTTAATCCCTGGTCTCTGGATTCCCAAATCAGATCTCTCCTTCTGCTGACTCGACTCTATCTCAATGAAATGTTTCTCTGGAACAGAGCTTCTCCACCTTGACTGAGGCTCTGAATCAGCCAGGGAGCTTGGTAATATACAAATACTGGGTTCCTACTCCCCAGAATTCTGATTTGGCATGTTGGTTGTAGGATCCAGACACCAATATTAAAAAAGAAATCCACAGATAGTTCTGAGCCACAGTGATGAGCCATGGTTCAGAGCCAGGATTCTGAGTAGAAGTGACACTCTACATAAGCGTGCCGAAGTTGAGCTCCATCCTTGATACCTAGTGAATACACTCCTCTCTGCTGGCTGTGCCCTTAAGGGTGGTTATGACTGAGAGCCTGAAAGAGCTTTGGGGAGAGCCCTTAAGGTCACTTCCAATCCAACTTTCTATTATTCTGATGACATTTTTGACATGAGATTCAATTTCATGCACCCAAAGGAGCACCCGCTACTACAGCGATATCAGGAAAAGGGAAAGGTGCCTATTTTAGAAGTTGTTTAGAGGAGAAAGACTTTAGAATTCTCTAGTATAAACCCAGGTGCGGAAACTAAGGCTCAGAAAAGTGAAGGAAGCTGCCCAAGTTTCCGGTTTTCCTGCCCCTATCCCTTGTGCCCTCACATACCTTGTCCACCTCACCCAATGCCAAGTCCCTAGGGTGGCATTCACCTTCATTTGAAAGTGAAAAGAAAAAGGGCTTGACCCACGCACACAGTTTATATCCAAGCAAAGAAATTACACTCTGGTTATCCAGTAAAACATAATTTTAAATGACACCCAGCCTCATAAAAGACAAACACACACACACACACACACGCACACACACCAAGAAACATCACACAATTCAACAAAACCCTCTACCGTAGTATTATTCAAACCAGTGTAAAGCAGCTGCATTTTTAAAAAATTAAAATTGAATTCTGAGGCATATCCAAGAGATAAAAGTCAAAAAAAGCCAATATATCATGATTGAGTATGCATGACCACAACCCGTAATCTCTGCCATTCTCTGCAGTGTAAACAAACCTGCTGATTGTTGATGGTATTGCTGAAAACATCACTAATCAAACCTTAAATACCAAATACATTTAAGCAAATAACACTCCAGTTACACTCATTCTAGCTAATCGTGAAGGAAATCCAAATTGGAGACCAGTTTGAAAATGGCCAGAGCTATCCTGTAGCTGTGCATTAATTGACCAACATCCTAGAGGCAGTGCTTTCTCTTAAGTACAGAAGGCCTGAAACACAAAAGGAAATAAGGAAGAAGTCCAGGAGGCAAGCGCTAATGCAATTTCAAACTGGAATTACATCAGCAGCTTTAAACAGATGGCAGAATGGGAATAAATGTGTTAGCTCCTTTCTCTTACTTGGGCTTTCATTGTTTATATCATTAAAAATAAGGAGAGTTTAAAATAACATATATCGTCATGTAGCGACTCACAGAGACACGCAAAACTAGTTTGAAGGAAAGACTGAATTTGGTCATACTCCTGGTTGTTTTGAAAATAACTGGGTGAATTCAAATAAGTAACCCACTGGCTATTTACAAAAGAGGTTAAAACCTTTAAAGGCATACTGATTATGATCGAGCTGGTCACCAAAAACTCCGGATAATCCAGAGATCAGTTTAAGAACATTTCGCCTGTGTGTGAGAAGGTGTTGGTGGGATATGGAATCTTATACTCCCAAAGTTCAATAGACTTAACTGATTATCTAGTCCACGGATAGCAAAGAAATGCATGAGTGTCAGCATTTTCTTTTCCCAGACCTCAACAGATAGCACGAACCTATTCTGGAATCATTCCTGCTACCAGAGGTTTAGTCTTAGAATTCTTCTCCAGACAGCCCATGCTGCTTGCTCACAACAGACTGGGTATTTGGGAGCCTTTTCCCCTTCCCTGATCTCATCCAACTCATTTATTTTTCAGATGAAGAGACGGAGGCCCAAGGAGAATAAAGTGTCCAGTAATACCGATCATAATGTTTTGCTCTATAAATGTTTGCTAAATGCTCGATAAATATTTATTTACTGTGTGCCTGGCACTGTGCTAAGCACCTTGCGTGAGTCGTCCCATGTGACCGCACGACAATCTTATAGAGGCAATTTTTGTTCCTGTTTTGAAAATGAGGAATCCGAGTCAGGTCAAATACCGCTCTCCCTGTCGGGATGTTGGATTAGGCGCACATGAAATCCCTTTCTCGTCTTTGAATTCATAGGAAAGCTAATACAATACTTGAAATGCTTAAAATACACTGGAAATAAAGGGAATACCTTTGTGGGTCAGGAGGAAAGAGAAAACCTATTTATCTATTTAGTAATATTTAGGAATTGAAGTGGGGCCATGGACATGAGCTCCCCCCAAATAACTGGGAGCTCTAAAGTATGTCAGAGCTTGCATTCTAAGCTACATACCTCCACCTCTATCAAAAAGTTTCCTATGAAGTTAGGAAAGTGCCACAGAGGGGAGTGAATCTGTGCTGCACTGAGACCTACCAGCCACCATTTTGCGAGGTGTGGACACACAACCCGCCTCAGAGGACCTGGGTTCACATCCCCATTCTTGCGAATGTAGCTTTCATTCTCTAGGGATAAAAAAAAGTTTCCTTGTCTTCAAAACAGAATATTAATGCTTCTACTGTGTACTCACAGCTTCTTAAAAAAAAGTTAGGTAGGCAGCCTCCAAGATGGTCCCCAATGATCCTCAGTGATGAGTATTCATGCCCTGTAATAGTTCCCTTGCACATTGAACAGGGCTGACTTGGTAACCATAGAGCATCAGAATAATTATGGTGTATGCTTGATCTGAGGCTTGATCATAGAAGGTATGATCAAGCCTCAGAAGACATTTTGAGGCCTGTCTTTTCCTTGTTCTCTCTTGTATCACTCCCTCCGGGGGAAGCCAGTGCCGTGCTGTGAGACACTCAAGCAGTGTTATGGAGAGGTCCATCGTGGCAAGGAACTGAGTCCTCATGCCGATAGCCAGCACCAATTTGCCATCCAAATGAGTAAGCCATCTTGAAAGCAGATCTTCCAGAGCAAGTCATGCCTTACGATGACAGTAGCTCTAGCCAATATCTTAATAGCAACCCCATGAGAAACGACAAACTAGAACTACCCAGCTAAGCTTCTTCTGAGTTCCTGACCCAAAGACACTGTGAGATAATAAATGTTTGTTGTTTTAAGCCACTAACTTTTGGGACTAATTTGTTAAGCAGAATTAGAGAACTAATATCGAGGTAAATAAGATAATAACTGTGAAGTGCGATCTCTTTATGTATCTTAGGGAAAATTTTGATATCAACTGAAAATCTGAATTTCAGGTCACTGCATTTCTGCTTTATTTTGTACAAGACACTTGACCTTTCCCCTTGGTTTCTCCTGCAAGTGGGGAGTAGTGGAATTAATCCAGCACTGTAAGTCATTACTAACAGAAGACGTGAAATCTCAAGTCCCAGAAATGAAATGCAAAGGGCTGAAGCCAGCACTGTCTCCCCTACCCGTGGTATATGGAAATTAGGATGTGAGATGGTGTGCTCCAAGATGACACTCCTGAGACCTCATTGCCTATATTAGCATCCAAACTGGTCAGCTTCTTGATAACATTTCACCCTAAGCCTGCTGAATCACCTTGATGACTTTTGCATACACTAATTGAAGGCTTTACTTTAGGAGAGAAAATAATGGATACACATTTTTTCACCTGCTTCAGGTATTACCAAAAAAACTTTATGACATTATGTCAATATTTCACATAATTAGTCATATCAAACAAGCTAATATACGTCTTATTTCTTGTTGGTTTTTATCATTCCTTTCCTTCAAAATCAGACATGGATACATAATTCTTTGTTAGAGCTAACATTTTTGTAAAATTAATTGCTTTCATAGTCATTTGGGAAAAATTTTTTTGAATTATTCTTTTTTAAGGGTTAAGAGCTTTTCAAACCCCTTCATCCTTGGGTCAGAATGAGATTTTTTAAAAATCACATTGGGACCCCAAATATTAGCTGGTTATTTAAATCATGATATTTCTCCAAATTTGTATGTGTGTGTTTATCCAAATATCTCAGTGTGAATTGTACAGATGGATTTGTTGGACCTTTTTTAAAAAAAGAATTATCTTGTGGCATGAAAACATTTTCTAGGTGATATATTACTTGGGAACTTGTCCTAAGGCTAAGAAACCAGTAGTGTTACAGTTAAAAAATAGTTTTGTATTTTTAGTGTGTCTAAAATAGCAAATCCTAATTATTCTTACTTATTGCCTTAATTATGTACAATTAAAGTTTTTCTTCAGTTTCTTTTTCACATACATATTAATATCGGAGCCTGCCCCCGAAACATTTTCACCCAGGCCCAAATGGGCAGCAGAGAACATCAGCTCAAAGCTTCCTGAAGTTCCAGGGCATTAGGCTCTAGTCTGATTCTGTCCCTGGGTAGCTGTGGGAGCTTATCCAATTACTCGAATTCTTCAGGACTCAGTGTCCTCATCTATAAAATACAGTGCCTGGTGGATGGTCTCTAGAGTCCTTTGGTTCGTCCTTCCAGGCCTAACTTTCTAGGCTTCTAGTGAAGCACTGCAGACTTGTCTGGTGATCGCGACGAAAGTACTCTGCTTCCCGATACAAAACAGATAGACTTACATCACCTCTGACCTGTTAAAGCCCCCAAAAGGCACATTTCACCTCCTTGGTCTTCAAACAGGTGGAGAGTTACCATTCCCATTTTACTACGGAGAGTAGGAACAAAGTATGTAAGGTCTCTAACCATGAGAGATTTGAGGCCTGCCTGGGTAGCTTTCTCTGAATGGGTCAGTATTTAAAACTTAATTTCGTTTTCTGATTAAGCAGTAATAGTAAAAAAGCACAAATGACCAAAAAAGAATAACTAACATCTATGGTGTGCTTGCTCTGTGATGATACAGTTCTAAAACCTTACCTATGTTAAATCATGTCAGTCTTACAGTAAGTTTCTGAACTAGGCACTATTATTCTCTTCATGTTAGAAATGAGGAAACTGAGGCATGGAGAGGTTAACAACTGGCCTGAAGGCATACAGCCCATTGGTGGCAGAGCTGGGATACAAAACTGGGTACCTTGTATCCTCAATCCCTCGCTGTACATATGAAAATATATAAATCTTACAAATGATCAGTAAAATGAAAATAAATGGCATACTATTTTTTAATCCATCAAAGTAGCAAAAAGTTTAAAAATTTTTAAATTAAATAATATCCAAGGTAGAGAAGCGTATGGGGTATTTTCATATACTTCTGGTAAGAGTATAAATTGGTACTGCAATATAAGTGCTTTAAAAAAAAATCTTCCTGGAGTACCACCCACATATATGTGCAAGGTTACACAATATGATACTGTTCTAAAACAGCAAAAAATTAAAGTCACCTGGGTGGTAGGGGAAGCAAAAAAAGTTGCATCAGAATTTCTAGGTATGGGGCCTGGGCACTGGTTTGATTAAAGCCCCTTACATGATTCCAGTGCAGAACCACTGGACTAAATATGCTTCAGTCTCTATTTGATGGAATAGTTTTTTTTTTTTTAAATGAGGTAGATTTATATGTAACTGACAAGGAAAGAAAATTGCAGAATATGTATTGTATGATGCCATCCATGTAGAAACAAAACAATACTTTGTATTTCTATGTGCATACATACGTATGTTTAAATATATTGAAAAAAATCCAGAAAGAGGCATGCCAAAGTGATGTGATTACCTCGGGGAATTTAGGGATGGTGGTCAAAAAGGATTTTAGCTTTAATAGCAATGATTTTAATATCTTACAAGTAGATTAAAAAAATAAATTTTAAGGTATTTATAGATGTTAAAAAAAAATGAGTACATTAAACCATACAAAAATAGAAAAGAAAAAACCGAAATCATAATCCAACCAGCTAGAAAAAGCCATTAAAATTTTTTGGTCTATTCCTTCCTGTCTTTCGTCTATACTTACATATATATTTATTTTAATCTTTTTCTTCCCTTTTTACACAAAATAGGAATTATTACATGATGCATTTTCCCTTAAAAGTTTGCAAAGATTTTCTCCATGGAAGCTACTGAAGCTCATGCACCAATCCCTGACTGTCCTGCCCTTCCATGAGAGTCTGGCTGGGGATGGGGTCTAGGGTGTGGACCAGGGGTGGGGGTGGCAGCTATCATATCACATGGGCCACCACTTATGGGGGTTTGCAGGGTTCCCCCAACCCTGCCACAGGGCCTGGCATTCCTGATAAAGGATTAAAAGTTTTGGTGAATGGAAACTCCCTTTTAGCATATGAGTTTGTTACTTGACTTTCAGACACACTTTCAATCTGTTTGAAAGGAGGGGGTCATCTATAATTGACTTCATCCCAAGAAATGGAACCAAACTATGGAAAAGGAGAGGAATCAGGTCACATGGTTCAAAAGGGAGGCATCTGACAATTCTAACCCTCGAGTGGATTCGACTGTGTCTTCCAGTCTGCATGCCTACATTATGACCCAATTGGTGGTGTTGCAAAGTATCTGTTCTCATGGTTTATTCAACTCTACAGGTTTATGAAGCACTGGCACTGGGTTGGGCACTGGATGGAAACAACACATTAAGGATTTGGTTGCTGGTCTGTGGGCTCTTGCGGTGCAGAAAGGAAGACACGTATAAATGTAGAGCCTCAATTCAAGGCAGGCTATGATGCACTGTAACTAGCAGAGCCCTAACCAATCTGTCAGATATGGGTGTAAAAATGGGGACACTAGGATGAAATTCTGCTATCCCTAAATCCATATTCATGGGGGGAGGCGAAGTAGTTTTCCTACATCTCTTGCATTGGTTCATTCTTGAACCCATAAACTTGAAGTCACAGCCCTACTATGGCTAGAATGCCATCCCTGTGTTGGCATTCCCATTTTGGCTGCCTAGAGAAGTATAGCTGCATTTTAACTCTGATTCAGGGGCAGCTAACATTAAATACACACAGTCTGTTAATACCTGGGAGGTAGTGTGAGCTTGAATCTTTCTGGCTCCACTTCCTTATCTGTAAAATGAGGATCTTTCTTTTTTTACATCTCTCTCGTTTACCTCTTCCCACACACACTTGAGAATCAAATGAGTTAATGGACGTGAAGGCAGCCTCCATATTTTAGACAGCTATAGAAACGTAAGGCCATTATATAGATTTTTATCAGACTGCAGGTTTATCGAATGTTTATATTTCATCCTTGGAGACCCTTGCTTTTATTTGAAATGCAGTATTCATCTCATCGTTTTTTTGTGAGACTAATCTTTTTATCCAATGTCTTTAGTCTGTTTGCTAGAAAGCTGTCTAGGTGACAATGTTGATATTCAAAAGCCAATCTGAAAACACTTTCCATCTAAGAAGTGTCAAAAATCACAAATGTGTGTCTTTTTTAAAAACTGACTTTATCAACTGTTTTACAACCCTGGCGAAAATATTATGTGTTTTGGGTGTATGTCTGCTCTGAATGTTTCTGGCATTCTTCATGGGCTTGAATGTGGTTCCTGATTTATTCCTTTTAAATAACCTGGTGATCCCAGGGGGAATATCACAATCTATAAGTAGCACTATTTACAATGAGATGGATTTTCCTACCTTGCTAATTGCAGTATTAATTTTCATTTACAAGTTGGTAATTCCTAGCATCAATCCTTTCCCTGTTGGTGGGGTAGGGCCATTGTTTTCAGAGAAAGCCCCAGGAACATCTTTTCTACTCTAATCTCCAGTTGTGCTACGCAAAACAGAAAACAAGAGGAAAAAAGGATAAGATAATTTCCTTGATGGTAGACTAAAGCAGGCAGAAATTTCTCAGGTTTCTTAACACGCTTTCCACTCAGAACCACACCGCTCTGGGTTTCATCAGCATCTCAGAATCATTTTCATCATTCTCCCTGCCTCATCCTAACCAAATCTCATTCCCACACCATGTATGAAAGTATTATCATCATTATTGCAAAATTTATATTCCCATTCCACTCCCTCCCTTGCATATTGCATCCCATCGCCAGGTATGAGAAGAAAATCATGAAGTAAAAGCATTTCCCCACATGCTCTGTTTCTCTGCTTTGAACCCTAAGTCCCAGCTGCCAGCAGGAGAACCTCAAGGGCTTTCAGAAATTCAATCAGTTCCCAGATAGGAGCGTAAGATATTAACTTTCACACTGTTTTCCTCTATGATTTGGATTTTCCACTTTTTGAGTAAAGTCTAGTAATTTTGCTTCTAATGGGACAAAGGAGGAGCAAGAAATATGGAGGTGCTTCTAGGGCTAGAGCTCGGGAACTTAGGAATCCCCACAAAAAAGGCTGACCCTTTCTCTTCTTCTTTTATTATTGGTTTCAGGATAATGGAGATCAGCAGATCATCAAGATCTGGAAAGCAGCAGAGACAAGAAGTCAAAGGAGGGTATCTGAAGCTGAGCTGGTCCAGCAAGGACGCAGACCCAGTGGCCATGCTGAGGTGAGTGAGCAGCCTTGGCTAAAGGGCATGAAGCACAGCCAGTCCTTGGAACTTTGGGTTTCTCACAACGCTTCATCTCTGTATCATAGTTTTAGAACAGAGAATCACCTAGTCTTTTTTTTTTCTCTTCTTGATTGGAAACCTGCAGCTTTTAAGAAATAGGAATTGTAAATGTAAACAGAACTAGAAAGTGACCTGTCACAAAGCTGGAACAGGAGGACTGAGGGCCAAGGGATATTTCTGAGAACAGAAAGAAACTAATGAAGGGCTTGGTTTATCTGGATGTGTTGAGAGGAATTTTACAGCTTGGTCTGAGAGCTCAGGGAAAAATTAATAATAGGTACACAGAAAACTAAGCAAATGAAGAAAAAAAGAGGGCTTTATTCACTCTAAGAAAACAATGTACAAGAAAGAAAGTAAAGCTATAGTACACTACATAGTTCTGCTGTATGTAATATTTATAGGATCATGATGTCGTAAACACTGGATGTGAGGAAGAGAGGTAAGTTGAATCTTCCCTAGTAGGAATTTAATAAATGATGGCTAAAATGTAAAAATCAGGAAATAGAACTATACACGTGTTATTTACAAACATGGAGGAGAGAGTGGTATGGACATATATACACTACCAAATGTAAAATAGATAGCTAGCAGGAAGCAGCCGCATAGCACAGGGAGATCAGCTCGGTGCTTTGTGACCACGTAGAGGCATGGGATAGGGAGGGTGGGAGGGAGACGCAAGAGGGAGAAGATATGGGGATATATGTATATGTATAGCTGATTCACTTTGTTATAAAGCAGAAACTAACACACCATTGTAAAGCAATTATACTCCAATAAAGATGTTAAAAAAAAAAAAAATGCCTCGGAGACCTTCAAGATGGCAGAGGAGTAAGACATGGAGATCACCTTCCTCCCCACAAATACATTAAAAAAAAAAAATCACTAAAATAATTCGAAGTGCTCGCTACTTGAGAGCAGCTCTTTGGAGTGGAGCAGGGAACTGCAATTTCTCATGGCAAAGCCAACTGTTCAATTTTAAAGGATGTAGACTTTTTAAAGGATGTTTATGCATTTTAAAGGGAGTCACTAGGACTGTCCATAAATATACAGTGAGCTCTTGAACTTAGATGTGGTCAAACGATGTGCTTTTGTCAATGAAATGCGACCGGAAGTGAAGTTTCCGGAATGAGTTCACGATCTACCGCATTCCCTTCCCTATCTCAGCCTTTGGTATCTTATTAGGACACCAGTTGGAGTTCTTAATAAACTCTGGTAATATGCTCCTTTAGTTATGACTATCAAATCTTGATATCTTAATAATCCATTTATTAGTTTACTAAGTTCCCCTTGGTTATAAATAAAATACTTACTACTATTCCAGGAACACTTCTAAGAGCTTTCCATGCATCAAAAAATGAGCATTCATGGTATTTCCCATCATTGATTGATAAGAAGAAAGTAATTGTATTTTTGGTTCAGTTTATAGCAAGTCAGAAGGACACAAACCTTGCTTTAAGGTAATTTTGTATATCTCTGTCCTAATCCATATGTGCCGATTTTGAAGTTTAACTCATAAAAGCCAGTCTTATTTCCTTTTTTTCAAGTTTTGGAAACTATTCTTTGTCATTTCCAGGTTCTGAACAACATACAAAAACATTCTGCAAACTGTAAAGTGCTGCGCATATGTAGGGGTTTTAGAATGGAGCCTGGAACTAAACCTCCCATCTCCACTTACAAGTAAGGAAACTGAGGCCCAAACAGGAGATGGGACATTTTCAAGGTCATTGAATAGGCAAAAGAATCAGGAGGAGACCCACGCTCTCAGCACTCTGCAGGGCTCTCCTTCCAAACTGCTGAAATCATTCCAGGCCTTTCCTGGCCCATTTCCCACATATTATCAGAAGAGCACATTTCTCCTTTTCCTGATCAGACCTTAACAAATTACCCCAAAATGTAGAGGTTAAAGCAATAAACACTGAACTCACAGTTTCTGTGGGTCAGGAATCCAGTAGTGGCTTAGCTGGGTATTTCTGGCTCAGGGTTTCTCAAGACTGCAGATAAGATGTTGGCCAGGGCTTCAGTCACCTGAAGGCTGACTGGGTTGGAGAATCTGCATCCATGCTCATTCATGTGGCTGGGGGGCTGGAAGCCACCTGGGCCTCTCCATAGAGCTGCTCATGACAAGGCCACTGACCAGAGAGGGAGAGAGAAAGAGGAAGAGACCTGAATGCCAAACTGAAGAGCCTGAACTTTATTTCACATAAAATGAGGAGTTACTGATAACCGATGAGAATTGCTGAGACTTTTCCAAAGCCTTTTTGGGACTCATCATTGATGTCCAATTGCTGTTTAATTATCTGGGCTGAAACCATGCTACGTTGTCTAAAATCCTGTAACTAATAGCTGAAAGAAACTCAAGAAAACAAAACTCAGTAGCAAGAATGCTATGAACACCCTGTTGTGGCACATAAACACCACAAAAAGGGAGGCAGGGAAACTCATACCCAGTACCTCATTAGAACAAAATTCCAGGAAGAGAAGAAAGGTTTACTTCTGGACTTTCCCTTTTACAAAATTCACAGTCACAGGTCCTATGACTTTAGGTCTAGAAAGGAACTTTGAAATGATCTACACTGACGTAAGCTGATGACACCCAGACCTACATCTCCAGCTTCAACCACACCTCTGCTCTTTACACCTGTTTATCAAGCCGTCTGCTGGACCTGGCAGTTGGTTGAACTATGGATACTCTTATTTCAACCTGTCAGGAATTGGATTCATCATTTTCCCACCCCCTTTTGCTTTGGGTGTTTTATTTAATTAAACCATCATCTGCTCAGTCACTCAGGCAGGAGCCAGTAGGCCATCCTCTCTTGAATGTGAGAAGCCATATTCAACTGGGTACCACCTACTGATTCTACATCTAATACACCTCTAGCTTCCTCCCCACTCTCAATGCTCTCGAATTGACTGCTTCTCCCCGCCCCCACCCCCTATCAAAGCTTCCCCTCTCCCCTACCTCCAGTCCTTTAGGAATGTGTTACCTTGTCCAGAATATTCTCTCTGCCTGTCTGGAAAGCTTTTACAGTTTTCTCAAGACCCTGTTCATATGTCAGCTCCTCTCTATGGAATTAGCCTATCCTTCCTCTGGATTCCCTGCACATTATCACTGACTTCTAACATCATTCTAACATGTTCGCCTCTTCCACAAAATAAAGAGCTCTTTTCATTTTATACTTAGGGAAACTCTGGCCCCTAAAGTCTAAGTGATTTACTCAAGTTCAAGTTCATTCAGTTTATCAATAGCAGAGACAGGTCTAGAAGATATTCTAAAAATAGGGCTCATGCCCAAGGACTCCCTGTGATAAAACGTACACTGCTTCCTTGGCTATGGAGCAGTATCTGCTGGGCTGAATGCATGGCTGTCTTTGAGGTTAAAGCTGTATCCCAAAGACCTGTCCTGCACTGGGGGTGGAGAGCCTGCCTGCTAATACTCCAGTCAGTCGGCCTGGGAGTGTCTGCATAGAGGGCCTTGGTGGAGGTGTTTCGGCTTTGCTCACAGGATGGCCTGTGGAGAGGAAGTGCCACTCTGATTTGTGAGTCACCCATTTCCACTCCACAGAGGCCTTGTCAAGTAGGAGGCTGTCAACTTTCATCTCCATCTCTCTTACCCCTGGGGCCAAAAGTCAAATTCAGTTTCTGCTCACTGTTTTGATTTTTAGTGGCTCCTCTGGCACCCCCAGCTCCAGGACCTTTAGCAAGTGGCTTCTTTTGAAAGTTTAAGGTGGAAATCTCTGAGCTGGGCCCGTGCTTCTTCTGACAGGTGTGTAATCGATGGGAAGTCTTTCACTGGAGGCTATCCTTTCCTGAGTCTTGCTAAAAGGCACTTTCAGCGATGGGAAGTGCTCTTAGAGACCTTTTACAATGGACTGAGCTGGGCTAAAATTGTCACCTTTTTCCTCCTGGGTGACCATTCACTATCACCAACCTTTCTGGCAATTGGAGAAGAAAGTGAGGATGCAGACAGAAAAGAAATCACTCCCTTAATACATACAGGACAGAATGTTCTTAGGGACAGGCAGAAAAGCAGTGACTTGGAAGAAAATTATGAAGGGTGGGTGGATGCTGCACCTTTGGGCTTTGGTTCTGCCCCTCGGAGTATCTTCTCTCTCTTGGGGTTCTCTGCTTTTGATTCCTGTGGCCCTTCCCTACCAGCCCCACAGGGAACACAAGCCCTTTCCCTGTTTCTCTTGAACATACTAAAATAGGCTAATACTTTCCAAAGGGGCTTCACTGACACACTAAAGAAAACAAACACGGAAAACATCAACAGCATTGAAAACCGTCCAGCTTACTGAGGATCACATCTTGATCCTAGGAATTCTAGAAGTAAGCATAAAAGAACTTCATCAAGCTTCCCCCAAAACCCTATCCAGTTCTACCCTTAATCTTGTTTCTCCCCCTACGAGTTTCCTGCCCTTCTCAACCATAACGCCTCTAGGTACCATTTTGTTTTCTGGAACCTGGAAGATGGTGTGGAGGACACTTCTGTTCAAATCAAATGATAGCAGGAAGGAGACCAGTCAGGAGATAATGGAAAGCTAAATTAAGGCAGTGGAGGTGAAGCTAGGCAATAGGGTAGAAATGTAAGGAATATTTAGGAATCAGAATAAGTAGAATTTGGGGACCTATTAGGTATAGGGTGAAAGGGGTTGAATCTTCTTTTTCTTGTCTTATAAGATATCTATTAAATTTAAGCTGGAATTCCCTATACTTTTTGAATGTTGGAAATGATATTGCTAAAAAAAGAATTGGAAAGAGGGGAAGCACAGAAAGCACAAGCGGTAGAACAGAACTTTTGTTATTAATGAAGATATATGTAATGGCATGTAGCTTTTTAAAAGTGTGATTTATTAAGGTGTAATTTACATACAATAAAGTTTCCACATATTAGGTGTACAGCTGAGTTTTGACAAATGCATACACCCATATAACTACCACCTCAGTCAATATATAGAACATTTCCACCACCTCAGAATATCCCCTTGTGTCCTGTCCAGTCAATAGCTCCACCTCCATCCCTAGGCAACCATTGATCAGCTTTCTGTGACTAGAAATTAATTGTGCACGTTCTAGAATTTCATATAAATGAAAACACATATAATCTTTTGTGTCCAGCCTTCTTTCATTTAGCGTTGTTTTTGAGATTCATCCCCATGTATCATTTTATTTTATTGCTAAGTAATATTCCACCTTTCAGATATACCACAATTTGTTCATCCATTCACCTACTGATGGACGTTTGGGTTGTTTTCAGTTTTTAGCTATTACAAATAAAGCTGTTCTGAACATTTGTATGCAAGTTTTTGGGTGAACATATATTTCTATTTTCTTGGGGAAATACCTATGAGTGGAATTGCTAGGTCATATGGAAAGTACATGTACATTTAACATTATAGGAAGCTGGCAGCTCATTTGTTAACCAACAGAACACTTCTTATCATTATTCACCATAATTCAAGGATGAAGGAAAAATAAATTTAGCCCAATCCTGCTTGAATTATCATAAAGTTTAAATTAGTGGGATCTGAATTAATGAGATTAAGCCATTATAAAATGTTAAATTAATCCAAAAATGGTTTGGATTTTTAATTCATATGAAAAGAGTGGTTCTAAAAGAGTATGATGTGCACCAAGGGGAGAGAAATTTTGTGAACTTTGTATATTTCCACCCAGAAAAGAACAGCAATACATTGTTATTTTATCAGTGGGATTCAATGATATAAAATAAAATTGTGACGTGCTCTATAAAAATACATAGGGCATTACTGTTTTACTTTAATGGAAGCTATCATGGGACTTGTAGTGTTGTTTTGCTTCTAAAATAACGTGGATCCAGTCTATGCTATGATATCATCCTTCTGAGTTGACTCAGCCAGAAAGCTGGGGCATGTATGTTGCCAGGTAAGCCAGCAACTTGGAAAATTACTGCTCTACTCTTCTTAAGGGTTCCCCTGTGAGTGGGAGCCTTAACATTGTCTCTAGGGGGCTAACATCTCCAGGAGCAGCCTAATCATTGGCTCAGAAACTTCTTTAGAAGCTGACTGACAGCAGCTGCCAATCTAGATAATCACCAGAGAGCCCCAATTAGAGCTCTGACCATCGATCTCACCGCAAGGATTTAGGACTTTAATATGTATCCACAAGTGGAAAAAAAAATTACCCCCTGAGAAAAAAGCAGCATTTTTATAGTATGCACTATATTATACAGCCATATTATACATTATTTATAACTCATAGATGCATTTTTAACCCATGTTCTTAAATGTTGCATTGTTAGTCTAATAAGGTTGGTATTTAAAACCTTTCTTTTTCTAATTCTTCACTTTGGAAAGGGACATAATAAATCTGGAAGAAAATATAAATGAAAGAGTATTTTTAGAATTCACAAAAATAGGAACTATTTTAAAGTAATTTGTACCATTGTCCTTTCTGGGGCCTTCGTTAGCCACCTAAGGAGGAAGCACCCAATGTTTTCACTAATCCTCCAGATGAGGCCAAGTTTAAAACACACGCTCTCTATAAGGATTATGTAAAGATGTTAAAACTTGGCCAGAAAGGTGACAATGTATCTTGATAATTGAGACAATCTTGGAAGTTGGCTGGTCTGTCCAACAGCTATGAACTAATGGTGGGTAATCAAACACAGCAGGTCTGCACAGATACAGGCAAATGCCAAACAGCTTCCTGTATGCACAGAATTCAGCTTAATTAGTCACAGAGGAGAAATAGGCACATTTAAGCTAATCCAAGAAATCATTATTGTTCGAGTTGCATACATACAAACATAAGAATTGTTGCCCTCTTAAAACAAGCAGCTCCTACCTGCAAAGGGAGGGCATAGGAGATAGTCAACTGACCTTTATATAAAGGAACTGTCCAGAGGATGAATTCTCTCCATCATTTCTTTTCGTGGTTATTTCTCAGTAGCTCTTATTTAACCCAGTAGATGATAAATGTATGGTGCATGCTAACTCAAGAGTGACTACTGACAAGAAATATAAATGGACTTTTAAAGTGTTTGGATGGTTTTATGAATGAAGGGCTACAGGTACTGCTGGCAAAGGGTGGTATAGACATGAGTATTAAGGCAGGGCTTTTTACAGCTGTCTCTGGGAGTCTTCACTGGCAACTGGAACAGGATTGGCAAGTTGCCCCAGCATTGCAACTAAGGCTCTGAGTGGTGAGCAAAAGGCACTTTGTGTCCCACTTTCTCAGTCCCAATCTCTCCAAGGAGGCTTTGGGTGGTGGGGTGCAGCCACAGCAACATGGGCTTATTGAGAGTGCTAATTCCACAATCCGCTGTCCCACCCATCCCCATTCCACCCATACCCCTGCCTCACACGGCAAAAGGACCTGGAGGTGAGAGAGGGTCAGCCTTGTGGGAGGCGCTGCATTCACAGAGAGAGGCTATTCCCTTTCCTGAGTAAGGTTAGGGAGGTCCTTCCTGTTCTCAGACCATCTTGAAGTAATGTGCTTCCCCTCTCTAATTATTCACGAAGGTAGGAGATGCCTTCAAGAAGAGGGGCTGGCATCTCATTGCTTTATCACTGCTTAGTCTGTGTAACCTGAATGAGAAAAAGAGAGAGACAGTCTCCCCATCTGTGTAGGTGTAACTGGGGGCTACAGCCCCGACTGCCCCCACAGAGAGGGCAAAGAGGCATCTGCATCAGAGGAACATAGTAGGAAAGCCATCAGCTGGGGTTCAGTTGGAATTTTCTGTCGAATCTTTCAAAAGATCTTTAATGTACAAGGTTGCTGCTTGGGCATGAGTCCCTTTCCAGCTGACATGTTGGAGCCACTACTGTCCTCACCAAAACCATAGAAAATGAGATAAGACTTGCAGACAGCCAGCCCAGAAGGCCACAACTGTACCCAGTTATATAAAGAGACATCTGCCCTTTCCTTCTCCTTCCTCCTTTGCCCGTACCAAAAGTTCTCAGCACTCAGAAGATGGAAGGGAAGGCGTCTGAAGCCACACCCAGCCTCCCTCCACTGTGTCCCGAGCGCTCAGGGCCAAGGCGCTGGCCTGTGTGAGGGCTATTCCTTCTCTGTCCCTGGATGAAAATCTAAGGAAGTCCCTCAGCCTTCCTGGGCACTCTCAGGTAACAAAAAATCCTGATGTTTCCAATCACAAAGATGTTTTCCTTTCAGCCAATAAAATGACCAGTTGACACATAACTGTCAAAACATTGCTTCATTCAGAGTGAAAGCTCTCCACTTCCCCCCAGTCCTGGCCTGCCTCAGGCCTGGGGGCTGTGGTAGATCAGCTTCATTCCTAGTCTTTCCCCACCTGGCTCTTCTACTTCTTAGCCACTCCCTGGGCTGTCTTCTGGCTTCCATGGGGTTGGAAATAAGATGAGGGCAAGTGGAGAGAGGGGTAGAGAGAGAAGAAGTGAGGGGCAGGGAAGGTGTTCCCTAACTTTGTAGATGCAATCAGCCGTGGTGCCCTTTGGGCAGGGTGGAGTCCCATAGCTAATTCTGTCTCCTGAGTGATGCTTTCAAGAGTGACTCAGAGACATCCTCTCTGCGGCCTGTGTGTGGTCCCTTGATGTGAGTGAGGACCACTTCAGCTCCTGAGTATCTGGAGGCCCTTCCTATTGTATCTCCAGGCAGTCTTCCCTGGGGGAATCCAAGATGACACCAGGCTAACTCCTCTTCCCGCTTCCTGCTGTGGCCATATCTGGTCTCTGAAATATCCTCATCCAGCCAGTGCCCCAGGGCTCACTGTTTGCTCCTGACATAGTCTCCACCCTGTGGCCATAGACCCTTTTAGCAGGGTCTTGCCTGTGGATTGTTTGTAGACCAATGGGTAGATTTTTGTCTGACAGAAATGCAAATGACTTTTGTTTGGTGGAACAGATACCTCAGTGGGTTGTGATTTATGGTCCTGTTGGAATACTGACAGGTTTTGTATCTAACCCAGCAATCTTAACATTGCTATAAATACTTCTCAAATGCTCTTCTAAATGGCTCCCTCATTAATTAGCGAGTTGAATAAAATATTTGACGTGTGTTTATTTCATATTTGAAAGAGAGTCATAATTTTATCTCTTTGAAAATTATTCCTTAACAAGATTAAAGTCCAACACTCTCTGCTAAGAAATTCTACTACTACTACTATTTGATGATAGTACTACCTTACATGTCTATAGCGGTTTATAGTGTGCAACTTCCTTTTTGCAATGAGAAGCTTCTTGAGGACAGAGGCTGGCTGTCTTGTGCACCATTGCATTGTATCCCTTCTGCCTGGCATAGTCTCTGGTACAAAATAGGAGCCCAATGATTATTTGCTATGAATCTCATTTGGTATTCATATAACCCTGCAAGGTAGGTAGAGAGATCCTCTTTCTTTCTTTCACAGATGAAATGTATTTGGATGGCTTGCTCAGTGTCACACAGGTAGTGAGTTAAGAAAACTGGGACTCAACCAGACCTTCTTATTGCTAGGGCAGTGCTTTTTGAGGACACTACAATTGTCTCTCATTTTATAAACATGTCCTTAATACTCCCGTACAAATTAGAAATACTTCCTGGCTAAAAGCTTCCTTAAGTGACTGCTTCTGTTAGGATGCTTCTAAAATTTTTAAAACATAATTCAATATATAAAACTTCACAATTTATGGTCATAAACATGAAGTTATCTAAGGTCATGGTAATAATTTCTAGAGAAGTAATTAAATAAATCTGAGGAGGATGATTTCTGATTGAAACACTGGAATCATTTTTGTCCCAGTAGAGCAGTGTATCTTGGTTTACAAAAAATCCAAATGTAAAGAACCTTTGTTTTCCAAGCAAGTCATAATTAACACTGGAAAATCAGAAGCTGACTCCGTCTGCAGCTGGAATTTTCTTTAGTCCATATTCTTGTTTCCTTGGACGCCAGCTGGACTCCCCTCCCCATTGCCAAAAAAAATCAAGCAAAACAGAGCAGTTGTTGGTCCCTTTAAAATATGCTCGAGTCCTCATTACTTTCCATCCACACTGCCAACACGCCATTATAAACCATTATCTGTTCTTATCTAAAGTGCTGCAAAAATCTCCCAGCTCATCTCCCTGTACCTGTTCTTATGCTTCTCTCACATCAACACCACAAGTAAAGTGATTTTTACAAAACACAATTTGATCTTGTTGTACTTTTAAACCCTCTCTGTGGTCTCCCACTGCTCTTAGATAAACCTAACTCCTTAATGTGGGTTTGATGCCCCATGTGATTTGTCCTTGCCTGACTCTCTTTCCAGTTACCTTCACCCTTGCTTACATTGTACCTTCCCCATCTCAGAGCCTTTGCACACGCTAATCCCTCTTCCTAGAAAGTTCTACCTTTGCCTTCATTTTGCTAATTCCTGCTCCCCCATCAGGGCTCAACTTCAGTGTCATTTTCTTGGAGAAGACTCCTGTGCTCCTCCAGCAAGTGCAATCACACATGTAATTGCTTTTTCAGCATCTATCTTCCCCCTCAGACTCTAAGTTTCTTGAAATCTTTCTTGTCTGTAGCCCTAAGTTCAATGCCTAGGACAGTGCCTGACATATACAGTATTTCACCAGTTCTCAGAGGCACTTTTTATTTTCTTCTACTTTTAAACATCTCTGAAATCAGGATGCAACTTTCAATCATTAGTATGTCATAGTTTAAATGGCAGTATTTTTCTTTCTTAGTGTAAGTGGAATAATTGTGCATCATACAACCAATATTATCTTACATTTGAAGAAATATGGTGGTTGCCACATGAATGACTACCTGTAATAAAAAGCCTTCAGTTATTTGGTTTTTTGCCTGAGTACAGAAATTCTACTACTTATGAATGGCTGGGTTCTGAAAGACTGTTTGCAAGTAGCAAAGCAAAATAGCCAGTTGCTGTTTCTCCACTGGTAGTGGGCAGCATCAGTGCATTTTCACTTGACTTCTACCTAGATGTCATGCATGTTGGAAGTTCACTGGGAGAGAAGCATTTTATCCGGGGCAACTCACGCAAGTGCCTGCCTGCTGGTCTGGTGTCTGCTGATGCGACTTCTGTCAACACAACTCCATATCCCAACCACTGCTATCAGCACCTCCCCTGCCAAAGCTGATGTCACATCAGCTGCCCCCATCACTGTCCTCCTTATACTCCAAATAGCTGCTTCTCTCTGCTAGCTGAACAGAACAGCCCTTTGGTGCTCACAAGACACTTCATCCTGTCAAACATTCAGAATCTTCTGCTGGGAGCCCAGCCAAAGCCTCCTGGTAGAGAAGCAGGGAACTATAGAGTGCTTGATCACTCATTACATTCCTGCCTTGATAATTGGTTCAGAGGCCTCAGGCCACCAGAATGGTTGAATCACTTTTCTTTGGAATCCAATTCTAATAAAGAAACAGCTATATATAGGGCCCAGTAACTTCCAGTTTTGCCTTTACATAAAACATTAGCCTGTTTTTTTTCCCCTTCTTGGGAATCAGCTTTTCCTTTGGTGGAGACTGTTCCACCCTGATCATTTACTGAGATAATTCTCTCCTTATCCATGGGCATGTCACAACCCTAGCACAAGTAGACTTAAGTAGAACAGGTTTATTCAATTGACTGTGGCCTTGATAAGTTGTACTCATGATTGACGAGGCTGCTATTTCTGGGTGTCCTCTCCCGTCATCACCCTGCCTGGGGCTTTACAAAATAGCTGGGTTGAATCACACTGACAGAATCTTTTAGTCACTTTCAATTCTGCCAAGGAAACATAGACATGGGCTTTCAACTTCTAAATTAACTTTGATTCCCTCCAGACCCTGATCCCTTTTAGGTCACAAGGCATCTTAAAACTGAGCTGAACACTTTCATTTAAAAGAAAAGGAAGGGGACTTCCCTGGTGGCACAGTGGTTGAGAATCCGCCTGCCAATGCAGGGGACACGGGTTTGATCCCTGGTCCAGGAAGATCCCACATGCTGTGGAACAACTAAGCCCGTGCGCCACAACTACTGAGTCTGTGCGCTGGAGCCCATGAGCCACAACTACAGAGCCCACGTGCCACAACTACTGAGGCTCCCGTGCCTACAGCCCACGCTCCGCAACAAGAGAAGCCACTGCAATGAGAAGCCTGCGCACTGCAGTGAAGAGCCAACGCAGCCAAAAATAAATAAACAAATAAATTTTAAAATAAATAAATAAATGAATTAATTTTAAAAAAGAAAAGGAAGAGAAAAGGAAAACAGATAAGTGAGAAATAATTGAAGCAAATATGACAAAGGATTAAGATCTATCTCAAATAAAATCTTATTCAAAATGTAATATAAATTAAGATCTTAATAAATAATTGAGATCTGTCCAAACTTTCCAAGCCTGAATGGAAGCGAGGACAGAACCATCCAGTTAGAGGTGCCACTGAACTCTGTTTGGCAGAGCTCTCTCCACAAGTGCAACAAATAGTGGCCTTAGGAGGTTGTACTGAGTCAGGAGTCGTGTGTGGATTTGAATCCAGTAAGCCAGAGAAGAACATCTGATGAGGTTGCCCCAACTGAGGGACCAGGAGCAGATGTCAAAAGCTAAAATATTGGGAGGATGTTGGGGGGAAAGATATTGCTGCGTAAATAGACATTGAGATCCTTTAAGAAACCAGTTGAAATTATCTAATGACAAATTTTTAACATCGCTTGTGATGACAGAGTAGAATCTCAAGCACATATCACAAATTTTGAGGAGTTTCTGATCTTCAAATTGAACAACTGGGCATCTGATTGAAGGAAATCTCCAAAGCAAAGGGCACCCCAAATTTCTGAGGGGTTCAAGCTAGAGGCCAGACTGGGCCATGAGAGAGCAGGGATCTCTTCACTTGAAAACAGAAAAATCTTTGAGAATCACCTGTGCTGTCAGCCCAGGGGAAACCTGCGGCACCCAGCACAAAGCCCAAAAGAGCAGGGTTTCTCCCTGATCAGGTGCCTCTCCAAAGTCGTTCTGCTCTTCTCTGATATGGCCAGACATTCCCTGATGTGTAAGACAGGAAGGGTGTCAGACACAGACACTCTACCTATGTGGAATGGATGGAGGCCAAGACAGAAAGAGATCTGGGTGCAGAAAGTTTTGTCAACATAAAGCTCCCCTGGTACAAGATCTCTCCTGACAGCTGCATCCCTGAGCTAGGATTACACGGTCAACCAGCCCTCCAGTTAAAGGCTTAAAGATTAAGTCCATCCACGTAAGACCTAAGAATTCATCCACCTTAATTTTGGGCAAATACAGGACAAAATACTCAGATATAAACACACACGCACACACCACAGAGGGACTATTAAAAAACTTTCTACAACATAGAAGATAAATGTAGCACGCAGAGATACAGAAAGGCCATTCTTAAAATGTATATTTCATTCAGGTCATGGAAGTAAATTTTAGAGAGAGTCTGCCTTATACCCTTGAGGAAATAAGAGCAAAGATTCTAAGAAAGAAGAGATGAAAGTTGAGATGGTAAGACAATACATATGTAATGAAATAGTTAATTAAATAATATATGTAAAGGCAGTGCTACAGTAATTTGATAATTGGCAAAGGCAGTAAAGGACAGAACTAACTTCAGAAAATCAGATCTGTAATGTGGAGGGTAAACTTGGGGCAATCTCTCAGAATGCACAAGAAAAAGTCACAGAGGTTGAAGTGATAAAAGATATAAATGGAAGAGTCAGAAAATGAAGCATCAACATGTGGGCCTGCTGCTTACTAGCTCTAAAACTCTGTTTCTCCTGAGTTTTAGGTGTTTCTACAACTATAAAATGGGGTATACTACTACTCCTTAGGGCCCTGTAAGGATTGAGTGAGATAATGAGTGTAAAGTGCCTAGCATTTAGGAAGCATCAAATAAATGGTACCTGCTATTATTATTACTAGTGCTTCTCCCACTGTGTTTATATTACTATTATTAAATAAATGAACACAAGGACACATGGGAAAAAATCAGTACTGTGGTCTATGTCCCAGGACTATCCACTGGATTTTGTCTATAGATTGATATCTTTTCTCAAGAAGGGCTCATGGCTGCTACATTCCTTGAATCCTTTTTCTGTTTGTTTGTTTTAAAGGATATCTGCCTATTACCTTCATATGTAAATAATAATTTGATGGATATAAAATGTTTGTGTAAAACATTCTCTATAGCTGTGCACACAGTGTACCAGTTTTCTGACATTGAATGTCATGATGGAGAAATCAGAGGCCAGTTGATTTTTTTTACCTGTAATACTTTACATAGAATAAAAATTACAGCGACAACACTCTTTATCATCGCAGTAACTCAATATATGCTTCAAGGTTTTTTTGTTCTGAGTGCTTTGTTTTTTGTTTTTGTTTTCTGGAATGAGTGCTCTGTTTTCCTGCAGGTTCAGCTCTTGGTTTATAGAAGTTTTCTTCTATGATATCTTGCAATGCATGTATGTCTCATGTTCTCTTTTCCAGAAACTCTAATATGCTTATGTTGGTTGGTGTTTCTCTTCCATGTCCATAGTTTTTCTTTCTAACAATTTATAAACATCTTCTTTCCATTTTCCTGAATTTACTCATGCTCTGGTTATTGCAGTTTCAAAGGTAACTTATCTTTCCATAGTAGTGTTACTGTGTGTTCAGTTTCTTTCCTAACATTGTTAGCTCACTTTTTCTCCTTTGGCCATCTTAGAATCTCTTCCTTGAGCTCCTTATCTCTCTGTTGTGCCTTCCCTTTCAACGGGGCTGTGTTCTTTTTAAACTTCTCTGAGGGTTGAAAAAGTATTTATCTGAATTTTTTCTACATTCTGGAGTAATTTTCTCTTATAGCTGGAATGATTATGTCAGATGTGAATTTCTCAGCTGGTTTTCACTTCTTCACTTTCCTCATTCTTTTATTTTCTGTAGTGTCTATGCATAGGACCCATAGTGTGTCTCTTTTATTCACCTGTCCTTTGAGAAGGGGGTAGTTCTACCTAGTCGTCTGTTTGCTCAAAAGTGATGTGTATGGTTGGGGCAGAGGAGTGATCTGGAGCAGCTGACAGCTTTGGTCCAGACACATTGTTTCTAAAGATATTAAGAGAATCTTTTTCTTAATTTTCACTGTTTGCCCATTTCAGCTGAGCAGATAGGAGGTAGGTCTGGCTCACAACAAAATCCCTAACTCACAACTGATGTCCATCTCGTTTACTTTTAGAGAAATCTGGACCATGTTGAGGTCTGCAGGGTTACATATCATCTCTCAGCATCCTTCTTCAAACTGATCCCAAATTCACTGATTTGGCAGATATTCTCTTTCGCCTATGTGTTGGAAGTTGTAGCTCTAACTATATTTGTTGGAGATGCAGTTTTCTTCACTATTTATGTTCTTTGGATTATTTTAATAGGTTACAAACTGGGCACTATAGTAAACAGGCTTTTTACCAGAAGTCCAATGTAGCATTTTTAAGATAAAAATCTAATGACATCACCCCCTTATTCTGCTCCCCATCTACACCTCCAGCCTCTTCCTGCACTTTTTCCTCCTTCACCCTTCTGTATCACCTGACATCATTCACTTGTTCTCCCCTGAAATCTGTCCCCTTGTACCTTGTGTTCTCTCTACCTGGAATGCTCTCTCTCTTCCACTCCCTCTGCGTGGCCAGCTCCTCTTATACTCCAGGCTCAGTTTAAACATCACTTGTGAAAGGACGCTTTTTTGAACACTTTAAGTTTACATCCATACCATTTTCCTGCACTTGGGATGTCAAATCTCCCTTCATATTTGGTTAGCAGTTCCCACAATAACATCTTAATTTCTCTTAATGTTGTTATAATGTGGATTGGACAACAAATAATGAATTCAAATTTACAACTGCAGTTTTCAAGTGAATATTCTCTAATCTAGACTGGATATATTAGCGTCAAAGTACACACACATTGTGAACTGATTTTGAAGTATTGTGTGTTTGTGTCTGTTACGGATATTCGTGCTAGAACACAAATAGTATAATGAAGGTATGTAATAAAAAAGGATGTTCTGGAAATCTGTATCAAAAAGTTCACTGGTGCATAGGTCAGTGCCTGGCACACAGAAGGTGCTCAATAAATGTTTTGTTGAACAAATGAATGATTGGTGTACCCTTGAGGTTTATGTTCCTACACAGTATGGTCCATCTATATCCAAATAAAAGGTAATTCAGAGACAGGAGGTTCTGTTCAGGTGGAAGAGAGAATAGTTCAGGATAAATCAGGGTGTTTATTCAAGTTGTTCTGCCAGCTTGCCTCACTGTTTTCATACTTCCTGTTCATAGGTAACCACTTTGTAAACCTAGATGCAAGATGGAAGTTCTGCAGATTCCTGCAAACAAACTGTGTAAGGCATTCTCAGCATTTCTCCAGGCTGTCAGAGGGCTTAGATCAAGTGTTCTCACACATTGCCAAAGCTCTTCTCAGACATATTTGCTCCAGGCTTTTATCAACTGCCAGGAAATGAGCAGCTGTGAGTTCCAAACCTAACAGGTATGTGGAGCTGTCAGCATGTTCAATTCTGATCAACCGGAGAGGAGAAGTTGTGCTGGGGTCAGCCGTGTCTGATACCCCTCCCCTCTGACCAGCAGGAGTTTGTGAAAGCTCCAGGCTCCTGCTGAACTGGGGAATTGCTGTGGAAGGGGCTCAGCCTGGGGACTTCCGCCAAGAAGTGCCTGGCTCGCCAGCTGCACGTAGCCCCCCCAGTGCCTTGTCATTTGAGATGACATGTGGGATTCCAAGGGCAGGCTTAGCTCCGGTAGCCTCCACTGCCAGCAGTCCACGGACTGTACTAGATTAACTCTAATGTCTGTGTACTATTTAAAATGTGGTTTACTGTGATACTAAATTTGTTTTACCTGGTTTTAAAAAACTAAGAATTTAATTAACTTTTTCTTTCTTTTTCTTTTCGGCTCTTTATGGAATTGAAAGTCAACTGAAGCTCAGGGAAGTTTTTCATTGTTTTGATAGCTCTCAGGTTGTGGCTGGTTAGTTTTTGCATGTGGTGGCTTTTTTCAACTAATTACTTTTTAAATGTGTTAAGACTCCTTTTCAACTTTAATCTGCTTTAGAGTGATATTACCATTTTATCTTTTAAATTTTATTAACTTTTAATTGGGTGGTTTTAAGAGTTTTCAGTGTTGAGATTTCATTCCGTTACCTAGAATCATAGACTTTCAGAGCCGGGAAGGCCCCTGAGATCTTTGCTAAATCTCTTCTTATAAAGGTGAAGAAACTGATGTAAAGATGTTAAGACACTTGCTCAGATTCTCACAGCCAGAGGTGGAGTTGGGGGTGAGAAAAATCAGGTTTCCTAACCCTCAGTTAAAAGGTATTTCCACTACAGCTGCTTATCCTTTTAAGATATTTTCACCAGCTTAGTACCTTACTCTGAGAGTCACTACCACTGCCTTTGATGAAAATACATATGCCAACTTGTATGAAAAAGACAAAGGCAGTGAATTATAACTACAGTTAATGTGATTTTTGTGATTTTTGTCAATTCCTCACCCAAGTCCCAAGAAATGCCAATACCCATGTCAAACAGTCAATCAATGGTTAATTAGTATTAAGTCCTTCTATATGTCAGGCGCAACATCTGCCAAAATGTGGAAGTCTTTGGTTCTCATGATAGGGTCACAGGAGATATGAAGTCCTAGAAAGCATATCAATAATATTGGTAAACCAGATTAGGCAGTGGATATTGGCGGGGTAGTGCTTGGAAGCCAGATATATTTGGATTACACATCATGAGCTAAGAGTAGCAGAAGAAATCTGATGTGCTCTTTCAATCGGTAATACTGATAGGGTGTACTGAATTTAGTAAGCCCTTATATTTTTGTTACAATAATAATAATAATATTTTCATGGCATCTTACAGTTTGCAAAGCTCTTTCACTTTTATAATCTCATTTAATTGTCACAATAAATATTTTAGATAAGTATCTTCCTTTTCAAAAAATGACACTGAGACTCTAAATCTCACAGCATATTATTGGGAGAAATTAGATTTCAACCTAACTTCTTTCTATTCAAAAATCTCATGATCTGTTCATTGCCATTTCTTTCTTCCTCCTGCCTTCAACACACATTCATGGACCATTGTTTACATGCCAGAGACTGTAGTAAGGAACGGTTCCATCAAAAGTGCAAAATTGGTTCAACACAAGGAAAATTATTAGCTTAATCTATCACTTCAATAGACAAAGCAAAAATTAGGTTTTGTGGCTGCGATGAGAGTGGTAAGAAACAGCTCTCTTTCATCCAAGTTCACATTTTACAGATGAGGGAAATCTGGCATGGGGGTGGGAAATAGCTCAAACATTCAGTGAGACAGAAGCAGCTGTAAACTGACTAGCTTGTGTATTTCTAGTAGACAACAGCGCTTCTCAGGAGACACACAAAACCATGTACTTGGTAAAAATCTTTGTGCATTTCTGAAGAGCAAAAATGGGTTATACGCACACACACAACACACACATGCACACACAGATAAAATACATATACAAGCAAGTTAATATCATTCACGATGGAGAAACCACAGAAAGCCATGCCCCCTGAAAGAACAGGATACTATAGTTTTTAATTACATTAGAGATGCTCTATAGAGATGCCCACAAGAGGGAATTCACATAGAAAAGGAAAATAGAAAAATCACCTTCTAAGAATCCAAGGGAATGCACCTAAAATCTAAGTAAGGTAAACAAAGTGGCAGAATGTCAAGTAGATACATAATAACTAATTCCTGAGAACTTGAGATAAATAGCTGTAAACTATCATAAAAGAAAGCTGATTTATAATAGCAACACACATTAAACATTTTATTTATTAATTCAATAAATATTTATTCAGTGCCCACTACTTGCCAAACAATATTCTGGGTACTTGGTTTACAGCAGAGAATGAATAGACAAAGATCTTGGCCTCAGGGAGCTTTTGTTCTAATGGCCGATACAGACAAGGTGTAAGTAAATTGTATCACACCTTTGAAGCTAGTGCTGTGGGAACAATGGTGAGCAGGAGGAAGGGAATCAGGACTCCAAGCAGTAAGCATGGGGTTATACTTTTAAATAAGATAGTCAAGGCCATTGAGAAGGTAACATCTGGGTCAAGACCCGAAGGAGGTGAGTGAATTAGCCATGCAAATATTTGAGAGAATAGTGTTCAAGACAGAGGAATCAGCTAGTGCCAAGGCCATGAAGTAGGGGTCTCTCTGTTGTGTTAGAGAAACAGCACAGCAAGGCGACCAACATAGCTGCTGAATTAACACTGAAGTGGGAGTGGGGGATAATCACGCATAGCCTTGGAGACCCTTGTCTACTGCTCTAAGAACACGGGCTTTTGCTCTGAGTGAAATACAAAGTCACGTGGTTATTTAGCAGAAGAGTGAGACCTGAACTGTATGTATATCACTTAGGTGATGTGTTGCGGCAATGCTATACTTGATTACTGCTCTACCCTTCTCTCTGACCCTGGCTCAAACCTTCATCATCTCTCACCTCAATTACTGTAGATGATAGTGGCTTGGGCCAAGATAAGGACAGTGGAGGTGATAATAAGAGGCTGAGTTCTGGATATATTTTGAAGGTAGAGTCAACAAGATTTCCTGAGGTGGAGTATGAGAAGAAAAGAACAGCACTGAGGATCTCAGCCTTGACCAGCTGGAAGGAGAATTAATAATTAACATAATGTGGGGCATGTGAGAATGACTGAAAGAAAATGCTAAAATCTTTACAGGATGGTTCCAGAACTGGGACTTTATCCTTGTTCTTCTCTGTACTCCATGTCTGGCACACAACAGGCACTCAATAAATGTCCGTTAAATAAACTGATGAATGAATAAATAATAACTACTGGAATCTCCACTCTGAGCTATAGTTTAAACCAGTTCTCAAACTCTCACGTGCAACAGAATCACTGCGTTATGACAGATTTGGGGGCTCATCCCCAGAGTTTTGATCCAGTAGTTCGGGGATGGGACCTAAGAATTGGCATTCATCACACATGATGGGGGAGGCAGCAGCCGCTGGCTCAGGGACCACACTTTGAGAACCACGAGCTTGACTAATGTACTGACGTGCTTGATGGTGGGCACATCCCTGCCAAGCCTGAAGCATGGTGAACTCCTGCCTTTTGTGCATTGTGCTCCCAGCCCCTGTATCAGCTTCCGTGGGCCAAACGGCTTCAACCATTCCTGACCACTCCGGGTGCCCTCATTCCTGCCCCTTGAAACTATCCCTTTTGGTTTCTAGTATAGCCATCTATTGTTGTTTTTTTTTTAATCTAAAAATTATTTTATCTGTTATCTCTTTTTGTTTGAAGCAGCCAGTTTTGCCACTGAGTCTCAGCTACCTCTCACCTCTTGGGGCTGTTTCCTTCTTTTAGTTATGTCTCAACCCAAATGGGAAAATAGTCCCTTTTCCTTGATTTCCTTAAAGCACTGTAATTTCTCATGAGGCAGTTGCGTGAAGTAGATGTTTACTGAGGATTCTAGCATAGCTCAGAAGATAACTTAAAATTTAACAGAAGACACCACATCTCTGTCCCGAAATTTCATAAGCCATTCCCACAGAGACCAAACTGCTTCCCTATCCTCTCCTTATGACTTTCATTCTTCAGTCTTTCTTACCCCACCCCCTTCAGAACCACTCCCCACACGAACACACACCCACACCCACTGTACCCTAAGCTCAAAATCCTTCCCACTTTGCTCTACAGAGCAATTCATCTCTTTCTCTCACCCAGGCCCATTCAGACCATGCCCTGGGGGCTTCCCTTCCTACCAAAGTGATTTATTTTTCCAACAAAGATGACTTTCCCATTTATGGGATTTCAGCACCCAACTTTAAAATGAAAATATTTCTCTCTACCATAACACACACACACAATTAACTTTAATAAGCAAAAAGTCCACACCTCATTATGGTTCTAGTTTGTATTTCTTTGTTCATTTAGGTACTGAGGTCATTCTTAGTGGGGGTTTTTTTGTTTCAACTCGTGTATTTTCCAAGTAAATGTTAACTTCCTATCTATTCTGATAGTTTGCCTTTTAATTTTGGTTATGCCAAAGTGTTTTAATTTTTACATAGTCAATCTGCCAGTCTTTGTTCTTTGTGACTTCTTTAATCCTTTGTAACCTTCCTTGATTTTCCCTGGGAGTTTTTTCTGGAAGTTTTATGGTTTTTGTTTTTACGTTTGTATTTGGCTTTCTTTTATATTTGACCATTTATTATACCTAGAATAATTCACCTGTGATATAAAATAGAGTCTAAATGAATATTTTTTCCCCAACTGCTAATCAACCTTTTTTATAGCCCTATCACCCAGCACAAGCTGTGACACATAGCGTATTCTTACTAAATTTTTTAAAATCAATGAACGCATCTCTGTACTCTGTAGCAAATAACTCTCCTCTTCCCCCACTGACCCTGTTTTACTTGGGGATTTGAGAAGCACAAGTGCTCTCCATCCTGCCACCCACCATCACCACCTATCCACATATATATACTTTGGGAAAAGCAAATTCCTCTTGGAAATGTTAGTCCTTCCCAAGTTGTGAATCTACAGTCGGAGGCAGTCAGAAAAGATTTAAGCATTGTTCAGAGGGCAAGGTCCAAATGCCCTCCTGTGTCTCTGACAACAGAGGCATGAGAATTGGAAAGGAAGAGATAAAACTACCTCTACGTATATGCAGCTGGTCTGGTTCTGTATCTGGAAAATCCAAGAGATTTCAGAAAAAACTACCACAAATAATAGGAGAATGTAGTACAGTAGCACATTATAAAACTCAACATATGAAAATCAATAGCTGTCTTTCCCTGAATCTAATCATAAATAAACTGAATATCAATCAAATTGACAATTTTCATTTTACAAAATAACTGTCTTGTTCTCTTCAAAAATGTCAAGGTCAAGAAAGACAAAAGACAACAACAACAAAAAAAGCCCAAGGAACTGTTCTAGAATAAAGAGATTAAAGAAACACACAACTGAATGCATTGCTGCATTGTGTGATCCTGTACTAGGTCCTAGACTGGAAGGGGGTGGGGTGAGGAGGATGGAAAGGAAGGGGCAAAAAATATAAAGGACATTATTGACTCAAGTAATTAAATATCAGTTGTAGATTAAATAGTAGTATTGTGATGTTAAATTTTCTGAACTTGACAACCAGACTGTTGTTATGAAAAGAAATGTCCTCGTTCTTAGGAAACACTGAATATTTAGTGGTAAAAGATCATGATATCTCCAACTTACTCTCAAAATAATTTCAGGAAAACAAAAACAAAACCATATATATGGGGGGGGGGGGGAGGGAGGCAGAGAGAGACAGAGACAGAACGATAAAGCGAATGGGGCAAAATGTAACGAACAGTGTGTGAATCTGGGGAAAACGTGTATGGAAGTTCCTTGTACTATTGTTTCATGTTTTCTGTAAGTCTGAAATTACATCAAAGTAAAAACATATATATAAAAATAAGAACCTTCATATTTACAAACACAAACTAGTTAGAACATAAAAGGGAAGACAAAGCCTGTTTATACAAACAAGTACCTAGCATAAACCTAATCAGAAATGTCTAAATCTTTATGAGAAAAATGAAAAAAAAAAAAACAAAACACAATCCCCAAAGACACAAAAATATATTTTTGTAAATAGAAAGATGTTCTTGGTTAAAAAGCCTCAAATTCAGAAAAGTCAGTTATCCCTAAGTTAAACTACAAATTTATCATGATCCTAATAAAAATATCATCAGGTGTTTTTTTCCCCCAAACCTTGACAAGTTGATTATACAGTTCATTTCAAAAACAAGCAGGCAAAAGTAATTAGGAAATCTCTGTAAAATAAGAGCAACTGGGGATTGGGGATACCCCTATCAGGTATTAGATATATTTTAAAAGTTTGATAATTAAATTGTGGTATTGGCATATAAATAGGCCAATAGAAGATAATAGAAAATCTAGAAATAGCCCCAGTTTAAAAGAAAATTTATTATATGATAAAACAAATCATAGAGAAAAGATGATCTGGGATAAAGGACAGCCAGATGGAAAAGATAAAATTTGGTCCATTTCTCACATCATATACCAGGATAAATTCCAATTGAATCAGAGTTGTAGATGAAGAAAGAAAGAGAGAGAGAGAGAGAGAGAGAGGAAGGAAGGAAGGAAGGAAGAAAAAAGAGACAAACCATATGCAAGAAGTCATGGATCAATTCTTCTGTAACAGAGGAATGGGAAAAAAGTTTTAACCTATGGTTCAAAATCTAGAGGCCATAAGAAAATGATTGATATACTTGTCCATATAAAACTTGTACAGAGCAAAAACACACCAAAATATAGTAAAAGACAAATGACAAGCTGAAAAAATATGAACTTATATCACAGATACAGGTTAATATTCCTAAATATAAAAAACTATAAATAGAAATAAAAAGAGAAATGACTTATAGGAAAATGAGCAAGACTGGCATGGAAAAAATGCAAATGGTTCCTAACCATATGAAAGATGCTTAATATAACTCGAATTAAAGGAAACAAATGCAAAGGACACTGAAATACCATTCTAAAAGTTTGACTATTGGCAAGATTTAGGAAACAGACATTGTCATACATTGCTGGTGGGAATGTAAAATGATACCACCTCTATTGAGGGAAATTTGTTAATATCTATAAATATTAACATGTATGTGTTTACCCTTTGACCTAAAGGGTAAACACATGACATGTGTCATGTATGTGTTTACCCTTTGACCTAAAATCCCAATTCTAGGACTCTAACCCAAAGACACACTGGAAAAAATAGAAAAAGATATAGGTACAAGGCTACTCACTGCATATTGCCCAAAAATCAATTGAATAAACAATGATATAATTACATAATTGAGACCCCAAAAGGAATGAATATATATGTATATCCCTAATATTATATACGTACATCCCTAAGGTGTACATACTCTTTGTCTTAGCCATTCTATTTCTAGGAATTTATCCTACATGAATAATTTAAAATATATGAAAATCTGACTACTTTATTCATTCTAGTATTATTAATCATATTGAGCAAGTACTTGTCTCACCTCTATCTCAGGGCTTTGACAAGAGTGCAGTAAAATTAAAAGGTCAAAATAAAAAAAAATTCTTTAAAGAAATAATCTAAATGTTCAGAACAGGGGATTGATTAAGTGTGCTTACTGAACACAGAATAACTGGAGAGATCCCTCCTCCAAGAAGTCTTCCCTAATATTCCACATTCACACAGCTCATTGTGAGGACCTCTCCATGGCACTCTTTACCTCATGCCTTGCTTTTGAAGAGTCTGTGTATGTTTCTTCCCTAGGCTCTAAGTTCCTGGATCCAGGGGACCATGTACTGCTTATCCCTGTATCTATTCCACCATGACTCTTACCTTTGCCCCTGAAGACTGACCTGTACCTTATACACACTAGGCCAAAAATGGCAAATAGGTTTTGTTTGCAGCATTAGCCCTAATCGTTTAATAATGTCTTCCTGGAGCACCATGTTGAGAATGATTCTGAGGCTGAGTGCAGGCTTAGTTAAAAACAGTGCTACAATTAATTCTATCTGCTGTACACATGGGAGAGGAGAATAGAGGCACATATGCCATGCCTTGTATAGGAAACTATACGTTGGTCACACTGACCTTGAGTAATAATTATTCTATCAAATACATTGACTCATAATCCCTAGCATGTTTAAAAAACAGACACACTCACATATAACCACAGTATATAGCAGACTATGTTAAAGGCGATTAGGAAAAAATAAAACATACTGCAGTTTTAATTCCAAAGGAAAAGACATTACAACTAGCTAGGGAGACCAGAGTTTTCATGGAAGACGTAGACTAAGTCAAGCTGTGAAAGATGGACAAAATGCTAAAATCTGAACAAGAAGAATTAGCAAGAAGGGCACTCTAGGCAGGGGAACTAGTGTGAACAAATACATGAGATAGAAAGGTCAGTTTGATGGAGTGGCCATCCAGCATTTCCCTTCTTCCTAAAAGGACCCCAGATTTCTTTCAGATTTCCACCCTTCCATCACGCAGCCGCATGTGTCAGGAAGACTGACTGCTCTCCCAGCTCTAAGCATGGCCCTGACTGGTTGAAGAGTAATGCCACTCCTGATGTCAGTGATCAGTCTGGGGAACAGCATGTGTTCTGTTTCTGGCCAATGAGATACGAGGGGGAGTTTTCTAGGAGGGCTAAATAGTCTTCTTATCCCAAGAGAAAACCACAGGAAAGATGGTGTTCCTCTCTCTTCAAGATGTCACCACGTTTGGATATGATGCTTGGAACTGCTGCAGCCAATTGCTTCTGGTCTGAGGTTGAATCCAATACCAAGACTGGCAGAGCAGAGAGGTGGGGTCCTTGATCACATCGCTGAGCTGCTAAGTCAATCATCCCTGTAGCCCACCCAATCTCTGGAATCCCTGTTGTGTGAGAGACTATACTTCCTTTTTCTAGAAGTCAGTTTGGGTTTCTGATCACAGCAGCTGAAAGCATTCTGAGCCCTTAGAAAATGGTGAGCAGCCATGACTGGTTAGAGCAGAAGTTACCTGAAAGGAACTTGAGGGAGAGATGGCTGGGAAAGCAGGCTGGGGGCAGACCTCATAAGACCTTACATGCCAGGCCAAAGAATTTATAAATGTTGGGGAGCTGATGAAAGTTTTGGTAAGTAGTGGGGAGCAGACTCTCAGAACAGATGGGATAAATATTGGTGCAAATACGTGGTGTAGCTAGCAAAAAACCAATTTGATTCAGACTTCCCTCTCCTGAGTGAAATATGAATCTTCTGAGCAGCATCTTAACCAGACTGGGAACAATATGGAAAGGACGTGGGCGTGAGTGATGATCAAGTTCCCGGGCATTGGTCTCAATGGTCACACTCAAACACAAATGCTGCCCTTGGCTGCAGTCTCGCCAACATCATGTGTGAAACCAAACAGTTGGTTTCTCCGCTTTCCTTGGCAATGGCAAAGCCCCAGTTGGAGCCCCATGTTTGTGCTAAACTCCAGGCGGCACAATTCTGATTTATAACTTTTTAAATTATTATAAATGTGATTTCTTTCCATTGTAGGAAAATTGGAAAATACATATAACAAAAAGAAAATTAAGATACTTTTCAACCTATCTCCAAAAGATAAATCACAGATAACATTTTGTTGTATCCCTTCCAGACTTTGTTTCCCTCTATGCATATACATTTAGTAAATGAAAATTATATCATGATGTATATATTGTTTCATCTTTTTTTCACTTAGCAATATATGGTGAATGACTTCTCATGTCAGTAAATATTTTTCTACAAGATTATTTTTAATGGCTCCATGAATTTCATTCTAAGGAAATATCACGATTTACTTGACCAGTGCCCATTATTGAATGTTTATATTATTGCCAATGTTTGCTATTATGTACACAGATGCTGCTGCAATGAACACCCTTATACATAATACACAATCTACACACATTGTTCGGTTATCATTTTAGAATAGAATACTGGAAGTAAAATTGCTAAACAAAGGTAGAATAACGTTAAAAGTTTTTAAAAACTCATTTCAAATTCTCTTAACGAAGTATATAACTAAGTGAAAGTGTCCCCTTCATGTGAGTTCTCCATTCTACATTTTTTCCAAGCTTTTAAAATATCTATTTAATATCTATTTAGACATATGTCTAGATATACAAGTACCTATTTGTATAATTTATCTATTTATATAATAGATATATTTATATACATGTACAAATATGCAAATATATATATATTTAGATAATTTGTTTTTCACAGGAACAATACATCTGTTGTGCTGGTATGAAGATTTCTGAGTACTGCATGTCACATTGTCCCATCGACAATCCCATCTTGCTATTGAAACTGGATGGGGTTATGCTTTCAAAGCAGGGCAAGCAACCCAACTGCTGCCAACAGGGATAGCACTGGGACACAAAAGGTAATTAAAATTATTGCCAAAGGCAGGTGACTTCAAACACTGTTAGTTCACTGCAATTCCACTGTGAATCACTCTTTAAAATCTTTCAGGTTTCTTGTTCTTTCCACCTGAGAATGACTGGGCACCACCTCCACCTTTCTCCTTGTTGCCATGGTACACGTAACATCATATAGTATCGGAAGATTTGGCTGTATCACTGACTTTCTCAGTGCTGTCATCCAACCTCCATGTTACTTGATTACGCAACCTGCGAAACGGGACTGCAGGGTGTGATATAGTGTGACTGAAATGGACAAACAGCATTCTGAGAGGTCAAATTAGAGTGGCAGAGTAAAGCCAAAGCCATTTTCTGGAGTCAGGATGGACAATGCCAAGGGCAGAACCAAGCACAAGAGTCAATGTCAATGCAGTGACGAGTCAGGGAATGGGCGCTGGAGGATTTGCACTGCCAACCAAATCATCCCACTGGGCTGTGGTTCCCTGGCATGAAGCCTCTTTGTGGAGCCAAGCACATACCTCCCTGACTATTCTGTGAACTGTCTTAAAGGCACCACCTGCTAAGGGTAGAACCAACCATCTGCGAGCCAAACTATGACATCACAGTCATTTTGCATAAGACCTAGAAATCAAATCACTGAGATTCACTCTATTCAACCACATTTGTTCATTCATTTAAAAATTCTTACTGAGAGTTTACCATATTGAAGTCCTGAGCCAGGCTCTGAGGATTCAGAGGTGAATAAGGCATAGTCCCTGTCTTAGTGGGACTGAGACACACACAAGACTATTTCAGTAGATTGTGCTGGTCACAGTGATAGGGACCAGAAAAGTTGTTCTGGAATACTTTTGAGCAGCGCATGGAAGATTACATGAAGGAAGTGATGTTCAAGCAAAGAACTCCAAATATGCAGAAGTGAATCAGATGAAGATAGAATGGCACGAGAGTGTTCAGGTAGAGGCAGCAGCTCATGCAAAAGTGAGGGCTTAACAGATTATGTCAGGAACTGCTTGGAATTTGTAGTGATCAAAGCAGAGAAGGCAGGGGAGGTGGTGAGAGCTAGAGCCAGGGAGGTAATCAAGGGCCATGTAGGCCCTTGCCTTTCTGCTTATTTCTGCCAAATAAGCAGAAAGATGGCCAGACTGGCATTTTAGAAAGCTCACTGTGGCAAATGGACTGGAGAAGGCAAGGCTGGAGGCAGGGAGGCCACACCCCTGAAAACTGATGTCAAAATAAATAATTTTCTTTTCCTACTTCTTCTCTGTTCCTTATTCATTAACATTTATGGAGTATCTATCAAGTGTCAGACCTTGTATGAGGCACCAGAGGTAAAAAGAATAGGGTATTTGCCTTGACTGCCCGGGGCAGCTACGTGCTTGTGTGATGGGTTTGTCCAACAGTGCGTGTCATTAGAACTTAAGCACACTGAATTCTCTATGAAATGCACTGCAAAACCTACTGCTTAGCTTTGGTTTCCATAAAGAGGCAGCCCTCCCAGCCGCCTTAATCCAATGAAAGGAGCTCTCCGTCTCTGTGAATGCTAGCCTGGCCATGCAGAAAGTTCCTGGCCATGGACGATGTTCTGTTCCTCGAGCTCGGCCTGGGCTGTTGGGCCCTCACTCCTCCCCTGAGCTGTTTCCATGGGCTGCTGGCCATACTCTGAAAAAATGCACAGGTTGCCAAACTGTCAGCAAAAGCTTTAATGAATGGTTCTAATTACATTCAAGTAGCAGAGCCCACTGCCATTTTAATCAAATCTGGGCCTGGCAAGCTCTTTGGCAGGAATACAAGAGAAAGCCTCATGAAAATCCTGCCAAAACACTAATCACCTTTTATCCGAAATTTGCCTGATGGAGGCCTGGATGTAAAACGCTTGGGGGTGGGGGGGAGAAAAAACCCAACAACAACAACGTTTTGATATTTTAAGGAGCTTATTTTGGGGCTTGCCATAAATTACTCCATGTGGGGAGGGGAGAAAATTCCAAATCATGAGTTGCCAGGTGACTTCCCTTCAGGAACAAATCCTCGTGGAGGCGGAGGGGGCGAGCCCCTCCAGGGTCTGAGACAGGCACGCTTAGCCAGGTCCAAGTGTATCTTGCACACTGACAGAGACATGACCACATGGCCTTGTCCAAGACCTTGTCAGAATCCAGCTCTGGGAGGCAAAAGACCCCCAGCCCTGCTCTGTGTCCTGGCGTCACCTTAAACCTATACCCCGTCACTAACTGGAGTTCTTCCAGCCTGGCCTAGAGTGGTAGTAAATAACTTTTTTTAAAAAAAAAGATGGCTTTCATATTCATTACTGTGATTCTCAAAGGCTAAAGGGAGAGGGCTTCCTCTACTGAACTATTCAAGGCAAGGACGCAGGTAATAGGGGAACTAAAACCCAGACAACTCTGTTCTAGCCAGAGCGAAACAGAAAGGAAAGGTTTGAGACAAACCAGGTTCCTCTCCCCTGGGGCAGAACAAGAGGAGAAAGATTCAAATGGCAGCAAGAGGGAATTTGTTTACAAATAAAAAAGAGCTGCCTGACAATGAGGATAGACAGTGAATAGGGAACCGAGATAAGGGGTAAAATCTCCTTGACTCATTGACTCTGCCCTTGGAATACACTGCGGGTGTTTCTACACACCATCCATCTCTAAAAGCTAGTGCCCTCAGGTAACAAAATGAAGGTCTCTAACATTTAATTCTAATACCTTAAATATCTCAGCCAGTTGTTACCCTTAGCTTGTTGGTTAGATTCAATTTTCCACATATTTTGTATCTTTTCGCCTGGTAATGTGGCCTCCAAGAGCTCTGGGATACAAGGGAGTTTGGGGTACCTGAAAGTATTTGACACATGAATTTGGAAGCTCTGTTTTTATATCTAATCCCTTGACTAGTTATATGACCTGAGCCTCAGGAGTCCAGTTTTTGTCACTCATAAAATGAGGATTAAAATATCTGCTCTGCCTATTGTATAGAATACTTGCAAGAATTAAATAAGATCCTTGCAAGTATATAAACTATCCTATATATTTTATATATATATACTATATATAATTATATATATATTTTATATCCTATATAGCGTATATAAAAATGCATTGCAAACATGAAAGCACTTTACAAATATTTGCTCATTTCTTTATTTTCGTATAAATGTAGCTATAAAAGAGTGACGATCTGAAGTTGAGTCTTGAATATCACTATTCACTGGCCACATGAACCTGCATTTTTGTTTCCTCATCTGTAAAATGGGTGTAGGACTGCCTCAGAGAGTTGTTGAGAGAACTGGATAAGATAATGAATGTGAAAGCACTATGAAAAATGAAATAATAGAGAGAGAGATGATTATGCCAAAACATGCTTACTGTGGGACTTAAATTATACAGATTGGATCCTGGAGATATACCAGGAACAGAAAGTTCAAAGCCTGTAGTTTAATTTGGGGAGAAAAAACATTTCAACAGATACGGGGTTCCAACTGAACGAATGTCTATCCAAGCAATAGTTTCTCTGAATCCATTCTGGTGGTGGAGTCCAGCTCAGGCTACCACATGGCTAGAACACCAGGTTGAGTGTCCAGGCCTCCAGGATTAGTCTTTCTGGAAGATAAAGCATACTCCAACCCATAAAACGTAACTACTCCAGGGCTCAGGTAAGGACATTTGGTAGGTAAATTGTCAACGGATTGACAACATTTTTTAACCCTTATCTGTGAAATAGCTAAAAGTCATAGGATAAACCTTCCTTTTATCTTTGAAAAACTTGGACTTAAAAGAAAATGTCCACAAGATAGAAGTAAAGTCACAAAACCAAAGATGAATACAAAAGTGTGGTGGGGACACTTAAGAATAGTGTCCATAGGCCTGAGCCCAGGAGGTATACAGTGTTCTCCACTAAGGACCTGTAAGGAAGGATGGGAAAGTGAATGGGAAGAGGAACTTGCAAGAACAGAGTTAGGAATGCTAAGATCAAATAAGGTGAGAGATAAAATTTAAAAGAAGAAGGAGAAGAAGAAGAAGAAGAGAGAGAAAAAAAGATTTCAACAAACTCAGAGAAAAAAAAAGGTGTAATCCAACAGTGAGAGCAGCATTTTCCAACATGAGTTCCTGAAAATTAATTTCATGAAATGATATTAAAGGATATAAAAAAGAAAAGAAAAACTGTGGTCAAATATGTTGGATTGTGCAATCGATTAATGAAGTTTCTTTATTGAGGGACTTCCCAGAGAATTTAATGCTAATGTGCACTGAATATCTCTAAGAAGATATAGTGAGTGTATTTCCCAGACTTATTTGACCACAGGATTTTTTTTTTTCCATAAGGCATCTTACAGAAATAGAACCCCATATAAAAGTTTGGCTTAGGAAACACTGGCTTAGAAGATCCAAAAGAGAATATGATTCCAGACCAAAGGAGTCTCTGGAACATTAGAGATTTTGCCATTCTATTAATTCATTTATGTGTTCATCCCAGAAATATTTCTCAGCACCTACTGTGTGCTAGGCCCTATCCCAGGCCCTGGGAACACAGTGGTGAACAAGGCAGATGAGGTCCCTGCTCCAGTGGAGGGTCTATTAACTGAGGATGGAAAGGAGAGTAAAAACATAAACAAGTAAACAAATATATGAACAAGACTATGATAGACTGGATAATGGCCCCTAAGGAAGTCCATATCCTAATCCCTGGAACCGGTGAATGTTACCTTATATGGCAAGAGAGACTTTACAGATTTGATTGAATTAAGAATTTTGAGATGGGGAGATTATCCTGGATTTTCTAGGTGAGCCCTAAATGTAAACACAAGCCTTCTTATAAGAGGGGTTCAGGAATGTCAGATGGGAGATGGTGATGGGACGATAGAAACAGAGGGAGAAAAGGCTATGTGATGCAGGGACCCAAACCAAGGATTCAGGCAGCCTCTGGAAAAGGCAAGGAATGGATTCTCCGCTACAGTCCCTAGAATGAACCAGCCCTGCCAACATTCCACAGACTCATTTAAGACTTCTGACCTCCAGAACTATAAGAGAATAAAAGTTACAGACAGCTCCCAAATTATAACGGTTCGACTTAACAATTTCTCGACTTTATGATGGCGCAAAAGTGATACGAATTCAATAGAAACTGTACTTTGCATTTTGAATTTTGATCTTTTCCCGGCTAGTGATATGCAATATGATACTGTCTCATGATCCTGGGCAGTGGCAGCCCCACCTCCCAGTCAGCCACGTGATCATGAGGGTAAACAACCAATACATTTACCACCATCCTGTACCCAACCATTCTGTTTTCCACTTTCAGTACAGTAGTCAATAAGTTCTATGAGATACTGAATACTTTTTTTTTAAATATAAAATAGGCTCTGTGTTACATGATTTTGCCCAACTGTAGGATAACTGTAAGTGTTCTGAGCATGTTTAAGGTAGGCTAGGCTAAGCTATGATGTTTGGTAGGTTAGGTGTATTAAATGCCTTATTTATTTATTTATTTATTTTGGCTGCACCGGGTCTCTTAGTTGCGGTGTGCAGCATCTAGTTCCCTGACCAGGGATCGAACCCAGGCCCCCTGCATTGGGAGCGTGGAGTCTTACCCACTGGACGACCGGGGAAGTCCGAAATGCCTTTTGACTTAGGATATTTTCAACTTACGATGGATTCTTTGGGACATACCCCCACTGAAAATCAAGGAAGAGCTGTATGTTGTTTTAAGCCACTAAGTTTGTGGTAATTTGTTATGGTAGCAACAGACAGCTAATACAGAGATCATATTAGCTTATGATAAGTTCTGTGAAGAAAATACAAGGGGACCTGATAGTGTGAATAGCTGGGGTGAGAACAGGCTTCTGCTTTCAACTGGGTGGTCAGGGAAAGCCACTCTGAAGGGTGTCAGTTGACAATGTACACAAGATAGCGCAATTCAGCTTCTCTATTGCCGTGTCCCCTCCAGAAAGGAAAAGGGGGCTCACTGGCATTTGACGGTTTGACACTGTTGGTCCAAAGAACAAAGACTCACTCAGGTCACTTTAAGGGATGAACTGTTTATTGAAAGGATACATGTAGAAGCAAAGATACCAAGATTATCACCCTTGGCCAAGTGCCAAGGAAATGGAGGGAAAAGACTCCCAGCCAGACTCCCAGACAGAAGAGGAATTGCATTATTGAGATGGGATGAGAGTTGTTCAGAAATGGAAAGTTGCTCAGAATCCAGAGCAGGACTGACACGGTCACTAGTGGAATAGAGGATCCTTAGCCTAAGCCTCCCCATTTAGCTGACTTTTGTCTCTGTCTTCGGTTTTCTCCATGTGTCTTTCTGCCTTGGCTCCAAATACCAATGGCTTACTATGCTAAACTCTTTCATGAAACTCCCCAAGAGAGAAAATCTGATTGGTCCAATTCTTCACCATCCTCCTTATTTGTCATTGGCCAGCCTAAATATTGGCTGCCTCTCTATGGGTCAAGTGCCCATCCCTGATCCAATCAGCTATGACTGCAGTAGCCAGGTTGCTTGGCCACCAATGCACCAGGAAGTGCCCAGGACCACAGCGGAGAGAAATGGGGGTCAGGCCTACCTGCTTCCTCCTGAAGAGGCTGTGGGTGGGGCTGGAAGTTGGCACAACGACTGTCTCAGTAAATCCAAATTCCTGGAGAAGGAAGCTGTTTCCCTGATATCTTATCTACACAATGTCTTAGTGTTATTCTTAAACAAAGAAAACTATGTAAAATAATAGTACTAAAATTTGTACATGCCTCTTTATCATTTGAGTTATTCAAGCAGCCACTCCCTCAAGATGATATAGAAAGGATTTCTTCACCCTGGTGTCTGACCCGAGAGGTTTTCTTATAAGCGACCTGCATTTCCTGAGCTCCCAGATACATGGAAGGATAATCTGAGTGTGTAGAAGGTAGATGTAAGGGCAGCTGGTCCAGATAACCTCTAGGTTTGTGACGCTGGCTGAAAGGAACAGAGAGCAAGAAGGAACCAGAGGTCAAGAAAAAATTAGAGAGTCCAGTTCCTCTTTCTTCATGAGATCCCAGACATGAACCCAGGTGGGTGTCTTATGGGATCAGGGAGACCAGACAGACGCTCTTCTCCACTCTCATTCCCTTCAGCAGATGGAGACCATGCGGTGACTGTGGGGATAGGAGCGAAGTTCCTAGGAGTTCCTGAATACCATGAAAGATGAGAATGTAGAAGGACTCAATCATTTCAGGGACCCCAAGTATGAAGCTCCCTTTGTAGTTTATCTCTTTTAATCCTTACAATAGATTGGAGTAGTAAGGAGATCTTTATTAGCCCATTTCACTGAAATGGAGGGTTGCAGAGGTGAATATCCATCATGTCCAGAGACTTCCAACCTCTCTGTGAAGCATCATTCCCACCTGGGCAGTTCCCAGAGCAATGGGATTCCAATCCCTACCTCCTTTCTGCCAGCTCCCTTTTCTCCCACCATACACACAGCTTTCCTTGAGCAGACCTCTGGATCTAATAGTCACTACTGTACAGCAGAGAACAAGAGAAAATAATACCCTAGAACACTGACAAGATCTGGCTTGGGACAGATGGCCACCAGGCACCGCTTGGGGAGGAGGAGGAAGAGGGAGCCCAGGCTCCTTCACTTATCAGCAGAGAGCCCTCATGAAAGCCACTTCACCTCCCAGCCTTCACGCCCTCAACTGCAAAATATTTCCATCTGCCCTGCCATGTTACAGAGCTAAGGTAAGGAGTAATACCAAGACAGTTTGTGAAAGTGCTTCAAAAACAATAAAGATAAAAAACAAACAAACAAACAAACAAAACCAATAAAGATTACTGTAGCCAGAAGGAAGGTTGCTTAGCCAGACTAGAATATCTCCCCAGGAAGCTGGATTCTCTTATCTTCTCATTCACTGTCCCAGGAGACTCCTTGCTCTCTCACTTCCAAATCCAGCTGCAATCAGTGGTACTGGAAGGTAGGGGCCTTTGAGCATTTTTATATCCACATTAGCTCAATGACTCCTACCTGAATGAATGTTTGTGCAGTGTTTGACAGTCTATACATATTTTCATGTAAACCATATCATTTATTCCTCACAAAAACCCAATGTTGATCATAACCCTTTCTAGTGAGCACTAACTATGGGCTAAGCACTGCTATTAGCAACTTTCTGTGCATTATCTCATTTACTCATCACAATAACTCCATGAGGCAAATGTATCATTATTATCTCCTTATTCCTCCCTAAATGGGAAAGTTGGAGCACAGAGAGGTTAGGGAACATGCCCAAGGTCACACAGTAAATAAGTGACAGAACTGGGATACACTCCCAGGGTGGCTGGCTCCAGAGACTATGCCCTTTACAACATGTTAAGCTTGTTAACATGTTGCAACATGCTAAGCTTGTAGCATCTATTTCATTTTTATTTACATATGCCATGTCATTCAACCATCACAATAGCTCTACAAGGCGGGTGATTCCATTATAGTGGAAAGGAGCAGTAAAGTGATTTTTATTAATCCGGACAGTAACAGAGCAGGACTCACATCAGGTCTTCTAACCTCAGTCTGGTTCTCTTCCCTCTCTCATAATAAAGGTAAAAACAAGCTCTTTTCAAGGTGCTCTGGAGATAATTGAGATAACAAAGGGCAAGTGGTTTGATTTTCTTTGGAAGAAAGGTTCTTGAGAAACTTAACATTTGATTATTGTTCCTGCATTTTCAGTGAGGAGCAGCAGCGTGGGGGTGATGCCAAATATCAATCAGGCGACGAACAAATCAGTCATCTTCTGGGTAAGTGCGCACATCAAATTAGCATTTTAGGAGTGAGGCGGAGAATGAGATTTCTAATAAGTCTCTCTCCAAAACATATACCAGCTTTCAGAGACATTTCTAACATCTAACATTCATAGGATTTTCACAAGAAAGTTAGTAATCCTAAAACTCTCCTAGGCTAACAGTGTTTTCTCTTAGAAATTGTAACAATAATAATTCTGAAGAAAGCAGTAAAGTTCACTTCCTTATTTTCCAATTTCACATACCCCACAGTGGTCATACGTGGGATGTTGTTGATTTCTAAAGAAAAAGCTTGCTTTAACCTGTGGAATTTTTACAAGGGTGGAAACTTACAAAAGATGACTACTCAGTGAACTCAATAAGCCATCATTCACCACAGACATAAGAAAGCAAGATATGACCTTTCACCTTGAGTATGACCTTTAAAATGACCTAGACACATGGAAGGATAGGTGGTAGCGATAGAGGCCGTCTTTTTCTTGTCGATTCAACTTTTACTCTTCTCTTGAAATTAGGGTAAAATTTTAAAATTATTTTTATAGTGCTTGACATGTTCCATTAATTTTTTCCAGCTTTATTGAGATATAATTTACCTATAGCATTGTATAAGTTTAAGGTGTTGAATGTGATGATTTGACTCACATATATATTGCAAAACGATTACCACAGTAAGGTTACTTAACACACCCTTCACCTCACATAATATAATTTTTGTGTGTGTGGTGAGAACACTTACATATATAATACAATATTGTTAACTATATTCACCCTGAATACTAGATCACCAGAACTTATTAATCTTATAACTGAAAGTTTGTATCCTTTGACTGACCTCTCTCATTTCTCTCTACCTCCTAGCCCCTGGCAACCACCATTCTACTCTCTGTTTCTATGAGTTTGCCTTTTTTTTTTTTTTAGATTCCACATATAAGTGAGATCATACGGTATTTATCTTCTCTGTCTGACTTATCCCACTTAGCATAACATCAACATTTTGTAGTATGGAGCTCTGACACTTACTAGCTCTGTAATTTTAGGCAAGACCATCTCTTTAACCCTTAAGCCTCAGTTACCTTATCTGTAAAATGGGGACAGTAATAATACCAACTGGATCATAGCAACTACCATACATCAGATACTGGTAGAAAGCTGGAGATGCAGCATATAACAAGACAGTCAAGACCCTTAATCCTATGGAGCTTATGTTATAGAGGTACTCAATAAATTGTTTATAATTATATTATTACTGTTATTTACATTTTTTGTTGATTGGAATTTGGTCCTATTTTTCCATATCATATTTTCCTTAGAAAAGATTTTGTCTTTTTCAACAGAAATCTTTTTCTTGCTTAGATAGTGAATTTTTTTTTAACTGTTGTTAAAAGTAATGGGTATGAGTTGCCTTATAGACAAAAAAAAAAGGTGAAATTTTCTATGTAGGCCAGGCCTGGCAATTTCCTGAGGTCGAAGAATACTGGAGAGGTATAAGGTCTTCTTAGAACAATCTCTGAAGAAAGCATGCTTATTACTGAGTGTACAGGGAATGTTTTGAGTAGAAAGGATGCTGGAAGCATCAAGGGGCCCTGTGGCTGTGGCCTCTGAAGAGACCTGGATGGATATGCTTAGGAAGGGCCAGGCCTAGAGGTGCCCTCAGACACGTGTAGCTGAGGAGAACCTCCAGGAACATGACGTATACACGTGCTTGCGGTGACCCTCTCCAGTTGTCTGCTCTGAGAGGGACCCTCAAAAGGTAGACTGACCACTCACCTATGCAGGCTTGCATAGACCCACCCACCTCACAGCTTCTCTTTGGGGCCCAAGCAGACTTCTCTGCTTCTAAGGCATCTGGACAGTTTCATCTGGACGCTCCTACATGGCTCCAGGACCTTCTTCCATAAGTTTGCACATCACCTCAGCCCAATCTTTATTGCTGGAATCAAAGCTTTGAAACAGAGGACACAGGGATGAAGATTTAACTTCTAATTCACCTCTGCATTTATTTATTAACAAAGATATTCCTAATTAATCTTTTTTATAAATGGGTAAACATTCTCACAGTTCATAAAGTTTTTTAAAATGGATAAACATTTTTAGAACTTCAGAACAATAAAATTTTAGAGATGGAGGGATATTCGAGCCAATTAATCCAACCTCCTTTGTTCAGAGCTGAGGAAAAGAGGGTTTGGAGAAGGGAAGGGACACTTCCGAGATCCTGTGACTAATATCTGGGAAATCTGGGACGATGAACCAGGTCCTCTGACTCCTAATCTAGTGCTCCTTCCACCTCTTGATCAATTTACAACCTGGAGCAGGAAATTTGACTATCCTTCTAATCTCCTCCCAACTTGTGCAGCTACAAAAATAGATACAATCTGGAAGCCCAGCCATGCCAAATATTGTGGCAGACTTCCCAGCCTCACTCTCCTCCTCCCCCAGCTGATGAGAAGTTGAAGCTCCATAACACTCTTGCTAGAAATTTGAAAATTATTTCTCCTTTATTCTTTCTTATATCTAAATCCCACTGCCCAACCAGGTTCAAAGACCACTCAGGATCCACTATTCAGAGAGGAGGGATCAGATAGATCATCAGATAAACACAGTCCCCTGTTTTAGATTCTATAAATTTAAAATATATGAAACAATTGTGAATATTTATATTTTAAAAAGACCCAGACTAATGATGAAGAAAAACATGAAGTCTTCAAGGGAAACCTATGTGGCTGCATGAGGTCTTTCTCCAAAGAGGAAAGGCTAAAAAGAAGTTGGACTTATTAAAAGATTAATTTCAAATGGTGGCTGGATCCTAAGAGAGAAGCATCCTAGAAACAAAAGACAAGAGCATTTGAACATAGATGGAAGTTGAATTTGAGAAACTGTTTTCCTTCATGCTGATACTTGGCAGCAAAATGGAAAGAGTACATGGAGATATATGTACAAGGATACTCATTGCAGCATTATTTGTATTAGAAAGAAATGGAAATAATCTATATCTCCTTCCACAAGAGACTGGTTAGAATAAATTACAGTGCCTCTCTACTGAGGAATATCATGAAGCTGTTTAGAAACAGAAGGTTAAGCTATATGTTCTAACATAGAATGGTGTCCAACATACATTAAGATACTACACAGTAAAAAATAAGTCACAGTATTATATAGTATGATCCCATTTGATCTAACAGGAAATGTATACATTTGTATATGAGCAGAAAATTTCTAGAAGAATGTGCAAGAAAATTATTTGCCAGGAAATACTAATAGGAAGAGAGAGAGAATGAGAGGCTTTTATTTGTCATCTTTCATCCTTTTGATGTTAAGGTTTTACCATGAGAATAGATTCCTTCTAATATCTTTTCTATAAACCACAAAAATCTAATATTTTTTAAAACTCACAAAAATCATCCAGAATTGATTTTTTTCTCATAAATTTTAATTTATTAATAACTCTACCACAACATATGAAATAATGAATATAAGAGAAATATCCAGAGCTCTTCACCAAATTCCTCTTTTTCTTCCTTCCTGAAGACTTTAGCCCTTTATCCTCTCCATCCTTGCCATCACCATGTACAACTTAGAAGGCTGACACCATGTAAAATTCCACAATCACATGCTTTGTTGGCCTCTTGCACACACCCCTGATTCATTCTACATCAGCCACCAGCCTTAGACTACTTGTTGGACCTCGTTGTGATACCTAGAGCTAGAACGTGGAACTTCCTTTCTCTGGTCAGAGCCCAGAAAGCTATGATCACAAAGCTATGGCACAGATGCTCCAGCAAGTCCAACCAAATCATCCTTATTCTCCTTTTTGGTAAAAGTACAGATCAGGGAATTTCCTTAGTGGGTGCCAGTGAACTGCAGCAAGGCATTTGCCCAAGTATCTGCAACATACTCGTGGACCTACATAGAGTGAATTGAAGGGGACAGAGCTACAGATTTAACAAAAATGTCCACAAGGTATAGATTACTGATGATGGCAACCTGTATGGAGGCACCTAAATGTCTACAAAGTAGTCCAGATTTGGGCCTTTTCTTTCTTTTGTTGGCGAGGAGGGGTATTTTAAAAAATAATTTGGGGGGTGCTTTTCTTGCTCAACCTATTTATCAATGATTTGGAAGAAGACTGGAAAGCCAGGTTTTCAATATTCACTAGCTTTTCACCTATCACACTAATTTTCCTTTTCCTCCCATTTTGTGAAAGCATTCCAATCTCTGAACTTGATAAGGTATGAACTGGATCATTTCTTTTCTACGTTCACAACTTGCCTTTCTGCATACCTACATACTTTATGATTCCATTTATATGATGTTCTGGAAAAGGTAAAACTATAGAGATAGAGAATAAGGGTTAGGGGTGGGAGGAGGGATTGACTACAAAGCAGCAGCATGAATGAATATTTTTGGAAGATGAAACCCTCTGTGTCATGATTGTGGTGGTGGATACTATGCATTTCAAAACCCACAGAACTATAAACCATAAAAGTATGATTTTTACTGTCTGTAAACTTCAAAATAAATTTTAAAAAACCTTGCTTTGTCATTTTGACATCCTAATATCTATAGCAATATTAATAAATAATGCTAATAATATTAATAATACATATAAAAATGAATGCTAGCTCCTCAGTTCAACAGTGTATTTACCATTGAAAAGGTAAAATTCCTCTGGTTTCGTCAGTGCTGGAGTTGAAATAGCTGATTGGAAATATACATCATGTCATCTTCTGCTCCCTGCCTCCCAGTTTCATCTCCAGCCATTGCTCTTTCCTCTCACTTCACATTCCCACTCATAAATATACCAGCTTGCTTCTTGCTCCTGTGCCTTTGCACAAACTCTTAACTGATAATGCCTTTGCCCTGTCATCTCCCTCCATCAACACTGAAAACCCTTCAGCCTTCAAAACCCAACTCAGCCATCAGCTTCTTGGGAAAGGCTTCCCTGACTCCTGGTACAAATTGTGCTTATTTCTATGACCACCCCCATGATGCTGGACTGTGAATGTGTACCAACGTACCACTCATCCCATTATCACCCCATTAAACTGAGCTCCCGGAGAGTAGATGCTGAGTGTTCTTATTTGCTTCTGAATCCCTAGAATTCAGCACAGTGTTGGGTACATAATCCAGCACTCAATAAATATTTGTAGACCTGAAATAATTTTAAACAACTCATGTTTTTGGGGTGTTTTTTTTTTTCTGATTAGGCAAACTAAATCACTAATTATGTGTTTGAATGAGAGGGCATTTTTCCAAAAAAAAAAAAATTCCCTAACAACATAATCATTTTCCCTTTTCCAACATTTTGTTACCACTTGGGAACAATTTCATATATTAAGAGGATACAGTCAGCAGCAATCCATTTTATAGCATGTTTTACAAGATATTTCCATATCTCATTTTAGTCAATTTCCTTCTCATTTTCAAGTACTGGTGTAAATAAGCTTGCCACACCTTTATGGAGTAATTCCTAATTACTGCCGTCCCTTATACTTAAGAGGACGAGTGCTTTTGACTTCAGCTGGGGCTTATCCTGCACCTGAAAGCAAAGGGAGAGATATGGGTAGGCCACACAGACTCTCTTAAAGGGACTGTGATACATTGCTGCAAGAATCTCAGACTAGTGTTTACAGTAAAACCCATGTGCCTTGCTCAAATACTAAGGGATCTGAAGGGATTGGAGGGAGGGATTTCCAATCCCTGTATTCTGTATTCACCAAAGCTGATCTCATTCCCTGGCTCCGGTAACAGGATAGGTCAAAGACATCTGGCTGTTTCAGGCAGGGATTTTGGCAACGGCTGGGATGAACCCTTGCCTCCAATGAGACTGTAGCAGGCTGGGTCTGCAAGGAGAGCTGCCACCCTTGCTGTCACGCTTGTCTGAGTCAAGGCTAGACAAGAGTCTGCCTGGAGCTGGGGTTGTGGGCAGATTGCTAGAGGTCTGGATAGGGTGCAAGTAATGGCAAGGCCAAGGCTGAGGGCACGGGAACATGGCTCGGGGGCCTTGGCAACACCACTCATGAACACACTATCTGAGAAGAAGACTGGCATAGGAACATGTGCTGTCACATCTCTCATCCTCAATTTCCCTGTCAAAGATGGAGGATTAGAACCAGTGATTTCTAAGGCTCCCTTCTTGACCCTGGTGTAGGTAAAATGGCTTGGTCACAAGCAAGGTCGGCAGGAGCAGAGGGCAAGGCAGCTCAGAATTCATGGTGAGCTGGACTTCATGCTGAGCTAGTGAAGGACACAAAGTAAGAGCAGCCCCCAGGGCTTCTTGGATGGCTCCTGAAGCTCCCTGCTCCAGTAAGCCTCGGGGAAGCTGGCTCCTGAACTGGCCAGGTTTCCCAGGCCAGCTAACAAGCTACCTGCTTAGAGGATATATATTTGCCCAGGGAAAGGCGTTCAGAGGCCCTCGGAGCTGCACACGAGTAATCCACGAAAGAATGCCAGGGGCAAGACAGGCATTTCTCAGCACAGTTGCTAGCTCCAGTCCACGCTGGCCCCAGGCTTGGTAGAGTCTCTCCACCCCCTTTTAAGCTCCGCCCCATCCTCCCCTCCCTCCAGAGTATGCTTCATTAGCGAGCAGCGCACGTGGTAGACATACAGCAACTTTAGAGTCTAAAGCCCTGGATTTGAGCCTCAGCCCTGACTGCTGTGCATTTATGTGACCTTGCGTAGATTCTCTTCCCTACATAAACCTCAATGTTCTCCATGTGTAAAATGGAAATTATATCACCTACCTCGAGAGATATTCCCATGATTCAAATCAGATCACTAAATAGCTGTGCTCTGTAAACGGAAACACCAGATAGACCTAAGCCATTAGCCATGTCCAATTATTTTGGGAAATTGTTGGGGTCTAAATGATGCATTAATAAAACCAGAGCTGGAGAGAAAGCCTCTCTAGGCTCTGTGCAGACTTGCTGTCTCCTATGGGTCATCTGGCGATTCCCCCAACCCTCCCCTCCAGCCTTCCGGGCTTGGCTGTGGGGCCAGCCAGCCACTAACAGGATGGCTTGCTGCTCAGACCAGACAGTCCCCAGGGTTGGAGGCTTGTGCCTGTCAGCCTATCAGTTGGCACACTGACAGACAAGGAATCCGGCCAATAAATGTCTAGGCGGGATGGTACCAATTCTCAAATCTGGCGATTCAGTGCAGTGAATCCAAAGGGGTAACAGGCAATACTAAACGCCAGAGGTCTGGTGGGCCACAAACCTTAGAACTTCAAGGCCATGGAGTATTATGGAAGGGAGGTGGATCTGCTGAAAGAGCATGCCATTCCTTGTGCATAAGACAGTGTGCTGAAACTTTGAGTCCCAGAACACTGGAATACCAAGCTCCACTCTGCTATTTACTGGCTATGTATCCTTGGCCAGAGCACTTAACTTCTCTGAGCCTTGGTTTTCGCATTGTACAATGGGTATTTCAATAATAATATTCCAGTAGCTAATATTTACTAAAGGTATATTATGTGTCAGGCACTGCTGTTTCATGTCCTCCGTGGGTATAACACATGCAACCTGCTTCTCAGGATTCTTCCGAGGCAACTGGCTAAAGTACCTGATAGGCTAATAGGCACTCGACAAAGATGAGCTTCCTCTCTGCACCCCTTATCCTTATGTCCCACAAAACCCTACTGCTCTAGTGCAGCAATTTCTTTATTCTTTGTGAATCCAGCTCCACCACTTAGCAGCTGTGTAGCCTATGTATTGTAGTTACTTAACCACTCTGAACCTCACTTTTTTTAAAATAAGGTAAAACAATGAGCGATGACCTCATAGAGTTGTGGGAATGAAATGAGATGGAGACAAAGTGCTTAATGCAATGGCCACACATAGTAAATTCTCAATGAATATTCGTTGCTTTAATGGTTTTTTATCACCCCTCATATTTGTGTCATGTTTTTCACTATATGAAGCACTTCCACATCTATTAACTCTTCGGATTTATACTCTGTGAGGCAGACAGGGCAAGAATTATTATTCCTATTCAACAAAGAAATGGAGGCTCGGAATTGTGGAGTGACTTACTCGAGGTCACATGGTGAATAAGTAGTGGAGATGAAACTTAAACCCAGATCTTCCTCCTCTAAGCCCAGTGTTTTTCCCCTTTAAGAAGCTGCTGAGAGGCCACTGCCAGAGCCAACCCCTCCAAGTTGGTCCTTTGGCCTGAAAAGGAATCCCATCTGTGTGGCCAGTGGTGGTTGACAGTGGGTGAATGTCGGGGCCCCAAATGAGTCCAGAGTCTCCATGGCTGCTCTATAAATGGAGGCCCATCCCAGGCAACTAGAGGCCCTTGAGGATAATTTCTGGCAGGGACATGGCTCTCAGTGAAAACAATTCCTGCAGAGCTTGGAAGTCCTCAGACATTTCAGGGTCCCACAGAAATTGAATGCAAAATCATATATGCATAAGTGCACCGGGTTTTTTTCTGGGTAGAAGGTCCAATGCTTTTATCAGATTCTCAGAAGTATCCCTGATCCACGGAAGGGAAAGAACAGTTGTTATAAGCTGCCACTTTGACTTCCACGCTGAATTACCCTCTTCCAAGTCCTGTTCCCTGGGGGTGGCTTCTGTGAACCATGACCATGACCAAAAGAAATAGCCACCCTCTGTTGGCCTTGCCTGGCATGGCCTTTATTTTCTTGTTTATATTTACCAAATTTACTTTAGTGAATAGAGAATACCTTTATAGTCACTTGAAACAACAAAGTTTTTTTTTTTAAGTTTTAAGTCCATACTTAACCCAAGAAACAAGAGTTAACATAAGCAGGGTTTACCACTTTGTCTCGGCAAACACAATTTAGATGTGCTGTTCCTAATGAAAACCAAAGCAGAGCAAATAATTAAGTTAAGAACAACAGCAACAATTTAGTAGTTTGCCAATTAGCAATTCACTCCAACATGTATTGAGTAAACGCTGAGCTCACAGAACACTATGCTTAGTGCTCCTAGTTTAATTGGCCTCCCTGCAACACTTAGCATGGCTGGCCTCTGTCATCTACACCACCACCTTCCCTTGGTCTTGGTGACACACACTTCTCTGACTACCCGTGGGTTCCTTGTGCACATTCTTGTGCTGGTTCTTCTTCCTCTGCCTTCTCCATAGATATTGGCTCTACCCACCTGCCCCTTGTTATCTGGCTGGCTGGCTCCCTGATGAGTTCATTGGCTTGCACAACTTTGTTTACCATTTCTATCCTGATGATTCCCAAATCTGTAACCCTAGCCCAGATATCTTGAAAGAATTCTAGATCTATAAAGCCAACCTCCTACTGGACGCCTCCATGTGAAGGTCCCACAGACACAGATATTCAAACTCGACATGTCAGAAGCTGAACTTCTTATACCCAAGGTCAACCCACCTCCAAATCATGATTTTCCTCTTGTGCCTCCTACTAGTGAATCCAAGCAAGACCCAGGGATATCTTTCCTACTGTCACATCCAGTGATCTTATACATGTCAGTTCTTCCTCACCACCTTCATTAACCTTCAAATACCTTGGTTATTCTACTAACTTCGCTCACCTGCATGAGGACAACAGCATTCTAACAGGTCTTTTTGCCTCCATTCTTGCCTGCTTGGAGCGGTTGATATTTAAGCAGCAGCCAGAGTGATTTTCCCAAAATGCAAACTAGATCATGTCAGTCTGTCTACAACTCTTCAATGGCTCACCAGTGCCTTAAGGATAAGGTTCAAACATCTGAGAATGTCTTACAAGCTTCTCTGTCTCCAACACCCACCTCTCTGCCTACTTCTCTAGACTCCATCTACTGCCATCTGTATTAGTTAAGATTGAGGTTCCAGCTGCTAAAACAAAGACACAAATATCACAGTTGCTTTTAAACAAGTTAGGCAATTTTCTCTCTGTTATATAGCAATCCAAGCATAAGCAATTCAGGACTGATATAGGAACCCCGATTTCTTCTATCCCATTGCTCTACTATCCTACTATGCAGCTTCCATCTAAGGTGGTTGATCTTGTTCTTACCATCACTTCCTTTTTCAACCAACACTGAAGGGCTAAAGGGACAAGGGTAGGATCCAGAAGAGGTAATATATTACACCCAACCACATCCCATTGGCCATTATTAAGTTAGTTACCTACACTTGGCTTCAAGGGTAGCTATGACATGTAGTATTTTGCTGAGTAGCCACGTGCTGACTCGTTCTTGTTTTGACTTAAGATTTTGTAACCACTGAGAAGCTTTTCTCTTCCCACAGGATGGTGTCTTCTCCCAAAGAACTTGCTATACTCGATTTTAATTGTTTACCTATCTGTTTTCCCACTGCATCTTGTTCATCTTTGTTTCCTTGATGCCTAGCATAATGCCTCCTGCATAACAGGTTATAAATATTTGTTGGTTGGATTAATGGAAAAAAATTAACTAAAATTAGGACTCAAATTATATATACACAGTAGGAACTTAACTATGGAAAAAACCCCACCAAACCAAACAAATATAAACACCAACATAAAAAGAGTCTTGAATGGAAACATGTCAAAATGTTAACAGAGGTTGCTTATAGGCAACAAGATTATGGTGGTTTCTTTCTGCTTCTAGTAATATTATTTTAATTGGGGGGAAAATAACATTAAAAACAAAGGGGGACATTTTGCTCCTTTTAATTCATATTAAGATCTTTATAAGTCTCACTTAAGAATGATAATTATATTGCTTTTGAGTCATTATTCTTCCAAAACACCAAGGTGCCAACTTGGGATGAATTTTTTTTAGGTTAACATTTAAAGTTAACAATCACCAAGTCCAGCCTGGTCATTTTATAGGTGGGAAAAAAAAAGGTCCAGGGAGAAGAAGAGGCCTCCATGTATATGGTCTTTTTAAAATTATTGTGGTAAGAACACTCAATGTGAGATCTATTCGCGTCACAAAATCTCAAGTGCACACTTTTAAGTATTGCTGACTATAGGCACAATGTTGTACAGCAGAGCTCTAGAACTTATTCATCTTGTGTACTTGAAACTTTACACCCACTGAATAGCAACTCTCCATTTCTCCCTCCCCTTAGCCCCTGGCAACCATCTTTCTACTCTCTGTTTCTATGAGTTTGACTACTTTATATACCTCCTGTAAGTGGAACCATGTAGTAGTTGTTTTTCCATGGCTGGTTAATTTCATTTAGCGCAATGTCCTTCAGTTTCATCCATCTTGTGGCAACTGGCAGGATTTTCTTCTTTAAGACTGAATAATATCTCGTGTGTATATACCACATTTTCTTTATCTGTTTATGCTGGACATTTAGGTTGTTTCCATATCTTGGTTATTGTGAATAGTGCTGCAATGAATATGGGTATGCTAATATCTCTGAGAGATCCTGATTTCAAGTTTTTTGAATATATACCGAGAAGAGAGATTCCTGGATCACACAGTAGCTCTATTTTTAGTTTTTTGAGGGACCTCCATATTATTTTCCATAGCAGTTGCACCATTTTACATTCCCACAACGGTGTACTAGGGTTTCAATTTCTTCACACCCTCACCAGTACTCATTACCTTTTTTGTTGTTGTTGTTGTTAATAACCATCCAAACAGGTATGGGGTGATATCTCATTGTGGTTTTGATTTGCATTTCCTTGATGTTTAGTAATGTTGAACATCTTTTCATGTGCCTGTTGGCCATCTGTAAGCCTTCTTTTGAGAAATGTCTATTCAAGCCCTCTGCCATTTTTTAATCAGTTTTTTGGTTTTGTTTTTTGCTATTGAGCTGTAGGTGTTCCTTATATATTTTGGATATTAACCCCTTATCAGAGATATGGTTTAAAAATATTTTCTCCCATTCTGTAGGTTACCTTTTCCCTCTGTTGATTGTTTCCTTTGCTGTGCCAAAGCTTTTAAGCTTGATGTAATCCCACTTGTTTATTTTTGCTTTTGTTGCCTGTGCTTTTGGTGTCATATCCAAGAAATCATTGTCTAGACCAATATCATGAGCTTTTCCCCTATGTTTTCTTCTAGGAGATTTCTAAAAATTCATGTTTTATATCTACACCTTTAATCCATTTTGAGTTGATTTTTGTGTGTGGTGTAAGATAAGGGACTAATTGCATTTTTTTTGCATACAAATATCCAGTTTCCCTAACACATTTACTGAAGAGACTATTCTTTCCCCATTATGGAAAAAATGGCACCCTTGTTGAAGATCAGTTTACTATATGCGTGTGTGTTTATTTCTGGGCTCTCTATTCTGTTCCATTGGTCTATGTGTCTGTTTTTATGCCAGTACCTTACAGTTTTAATTACCATAGATTTGTGATATATTTTGAAATCAGGAAGTGTGAGGTCTCTAACTTTGTTCTTCTTTCTCAGGATTCCTTTGGCTTTTCAGGGTCTTTGGTGGTTCCACATGAATTTTAGGATTGTTTTTTCTATTTCAAAAAAAAAATGTCATTGGAATTTTGATTGGGATTTCATTGAATCTGTAGATCACTTTGGGTAGTATGGATACTTTAACAGTATTAAGTCTTCCAAACCATGAATACAGAATGTCTGTTCACTTATTTGTGTCTTCTTTAATTTCTTTCATCAATGTTTTATAGTTTTCAGTGTACAAATCGTTCACTTCTTTGGTTAAGTTTATTCCTAAGTATTTTATTCTTTTTGCTGCTATAGTAAATAGGATTGTTTAACTAATTTTTTTTTTTTGGATAATTTGCTGTTAATATGTAGAAATGAAACTGATTTTTATATGTTGATTTTGTATCTTACAAATTTAGTAAATTCACCTATTAGTTTAAGCTGATTAACTTGTGGCTCTGGATGTATCAGGCTTGGTTTTATCCTGTAGGGAATGCCTTTGATTGATATTTTAAAATTTCAATTTTTCTCATTTTCAGTCATGATGAACTGCTAGTCTAGAAACAATGCATCCCACTGTGTGCATGGCTCAATTTGGTGCCTTGGCCAGCTCATTGGAAATAAATGATGAAATGTCCTAGTGGCCTATTACAGATGCCACCCCATCACAGCATCCTGAGACAAGGCCATTTGTCTGCAGCTTTTCTAGGAAGAGGCCTCTGGCCAGATGTATTTCTTTTTTGACATGATTGTGGAGGCCATTTTGTGGTGATTAAAAAAATATATGAGTTTATTCTTCTTTCCACTTCTTTACCCATTGGTTATGCAGGCATATAGAGGGCACAGAGGGGCAAGTCATTTTTTAAAATAGTTGAAAATCGAACAAATTCAAGGAGAACTGGAGGCTTGTCTTTCCATCTCTTTCTTGTATGCCATGCTCTGGGAGCATGGCTTCCTCAGCGTAAGCACACCATGAACATGCCTAGCTCAGCATCTTTTCTCACAGCTTCCTCTGTCCCTTGAATTCTCTCTCCCAACCTCCAAACCCAATGGTTCTGCCTCCTCCAGGAACCCTTCTTGATCTTCCTGGCTCTCTCTGGTTTCACTTGTCTCAGAACTCCCAGCTCATGTTCTATGTACATGTGCCACTTCTTTTGCACTTCCCATATATACCTAAGGTTGTAATAAAATTTTTCATGTGAACCTGCTGTGTTTCTCCAGATGAGGCTTTCCTTGAGGCAAGGGCCATGTCTGATTCATCTCCATTTCTTTAGTGACTTGCATTCACTAAGCACTCAGGAAATTCTGGTTGAATCAATAAGATCAGCCAAGATCCAAGCCTTGAGGGCAGCTTTACTCTGGGATTTGAGTCAAGATTTCTTTTGCAGCTAACCCAGAGCATCCAGCTATTATCCATAGATCTTTTGAAACAAGTCACCGTCTAGACCCTCATATTGAGGGAAAGTAGAAAAAGGAGTGTGGAACCGATGGGGAGGAGTCCTGGGTGCAACTCCAATCTCATTCATCGCTAATTGAATGAGTCATTTCATCTCTTGCAAAAATTGTTTGTTTGTTTTTTCCAACTGTGAAATAGTTGTTATTGCACTTCATAGGTTCTAAGGATTCAATGAAGTAGTATACCCAAAAGAGCTTGCAGGCAAGTTAAAACACAAAATGCTTATTTTGTGCTTGTGTAAACGTTACCTTTTTCCTTCTCTATTTACAGGCATCACTATTTTTCTGTTCTCTTTCCATCCATGTCTGACCTATCCACAACATTACTATTCACAAAATTCACCCTAGCACAAGATGCTCTTGCCTATAGCAAACAGCAGTCTCTACAAGTTCAAATTTTATAACTGCAAACGGAGTCATTCAAAAATACCAGGGTCAGGGCCACGGCTGGCATCTACAATGAGTGTCCAGAAGGAGTGATAAAAATCAAATGACCTCTCTATTGTTATAGAGAGTCAATATGCCCTGGAGGGATTTATCTTAGCAGTAGGAATGTCTAGGTGGTAACAATAAAAGGGGATATGCAAATGGAATTGGTACAAATTATACTGGGTATCCTGTGTGAAGATCCAGTGTTTATCTCCTTTGGTTCACAGTGCTGCCAGCACACCAGCATCCCACATTTCCTTACCTATGGCTAAGTAAATAGGGCCTGGTCATACAAACAGAGCATGGAGCCTTCATCTTTCCACCATTTGATATGTAGAATTTATATAATGTGAGTGTTCATCTTACCTCTTGAATCTAGACATGGGAGAGCTCATATATGAGTCTAAGAGAAATATCCTTGGTACCAAGATGCCAGGAGGGCCAGATCTATGTGGAGCTTTCCTGGGGCTTTTGTATAATGCAATGCACCCAGAGTCCAGAAGAAAATATTGTTGGGTGAGACCTTGAAAGACAAACACCTCTGAACTGGGGGCAAAGGTCACAGTGACAGCTGGTTCTTCCTGTCTCTCCTACAATTACCACGTCTCATGGGTGGAGTGGCATTGAACCTAGAGGGAAACAGGAAATCTTGCTATAGGCTATGGCTTCTCTGCTCTCCTGCCATGTCTTCTTCACTTCTCTCTTCTTAACCACAGTCTGCCAAGTCAACCTTGAACAGCCATGAGCCTTCCATCTTAGAGTCATTGTAACCCCTTCCCCACATTTCTACCCAGTAGCTCACTTACAGATGCTTGTTCTCTGACTGGTTCCTTTCAGACAGATAACTTCTTAGGGTTAGCTACAGATTTTAGACTTGACTTCTCTCCTCTAGCAAATAATGCACTGCAGGCCTAAGGCAAGGGAGGCACCCAGGTTCCTGGGACACTGCCCTTGCTAAGACTTCTGAGTATCCAGGTCCCTGATTTCTGAAAGAGAAAACTGGACACACATATCCTCTGCAATACATTTATAATCCCCTGTGAGATTCTCTCATTGGATCAGAGCTCAGTCTGATACTTTAGAAGAATATACTTTCTTTGTCGCTAAATGAGGAGTGCAGTTGAGAAGAGCCTGGAGTTGGAACTGGCTGTAGGCTCAGCGAGGGTGGACAGTGACATGGCTGCTTAGCAAGTCTCCGGCAACATGGGCAGCCTTGGTAAATGAGAAGAGGTCAAATGAATGGGAGGGAAGCGGGCAGCCCCATTCTAGCCTTTGCTGGTCATTCCATAGCTGGATTACCACACTCCCCATTACAAGTCCCTTCATAGAAGACAGATAACCTGAGTCCACAATGGGAAGAGGAGCAGGGTGGCTAAAGGGTGGGACATATAACAGATCTGAAGAAACCGGGAATCTTTAGCTTGTAGGGAAGAAGGCATGTGAGGCTCTTTAAGAGCTGCCTCCAAATATCTGAAAGGTTGTCATTTGGAAATGAGATCAACCATGTTCTATGTGAAAACTAAAACCAACAGCTGAAGATAAGTTAATCTGGGCTCAGTGTTAAGTATCCATTTCCTAACAAACAGAGCTGGTTATCAGTGGAAAAGACTGCCTTGTGAAGGAAGGAGGCCCCTACCAGTGGGAGTGTTCAAGCACAGATTCGATAAGAAGCCATTAAGAGCATGGTCTATGAGATTCCAACTTTTGGGACTCAAACCTAATGGCATCCAATGGCCTTCTCAATTCCACAAACTTCTGATGCCAAGAGAGAGTATAGAACCTAATTCCAAAGAGCAGCCTTTCCCTCCACCTCCCTTTCTGTTCCCAGCACACTAATTTTCTCTCCTTCGGTGCTGGTAGGAAGCAGGACTCCATGAGAGGTGGTAAGTGAGACAAGGCTCTGCCCAGCCCTCTCAGCATGATTGGCAATTAGCTGGACTCCAGCCTTCCAGGACTCACAAGCTCTCAGCAGGTCGTGATACTCCACTGGTGCTTATTTAGAACCCAGGGAAGGAGGCAGCCACAGGTAGCAGGGGCTTAATTCTGAACCCATGCTAACCAAACATTAACATTTGCATTTAAAAACAGAAGCAGGAAAAAGAGCAATGAAAACTCTACTCAATTAAAGCTGTTTGCAAATGCAAATATGCCTGACACAGAAGAGAAAGGGACTCCTGAGTGGCCACCCCTCTCTGCTGACATTTGTGACCAGACAGAAGAGGGGAGTGTATACATATGCTGGAAGAAGAAACCGGAGTGGGTTCGGGAGTGGAGGACAAGGAGGGACAGAAAGATAATTTTGTTCTATACCTTGAAACCTATAATTTCACTCTGACATGAAAATTAGCTCTGTAGCTAATTAGCTTCCTAATATCATTTGCTGCCATAGAAAGGATAAAAGTTTATGAATTTATGAACCTACCTGAAAAAGAAAAAAGGGCTGCAAGTTTGCAAGAGGGGATTAGCTGACTCAAATCACAGGGGCCATTTCAGGGGATTAGGCCTATCATTGCCTTTGTGCCCTGAAGAGCCCCAAGACGCAGGCCTCATGTTGTGTCTGCACACCATCACCCCCATGGCTGGCTTGGCTTCTCTGAGGAGCCCTCCAGTATTTGGAAAGGGTCTCCTTGTACTGTGCAGGACTCTAAGCTCTGCAGCTCCCGCCACTGGTCCTCATTGTGCCCTCTTGAGCCCCTGAGCACACTTTCCCTCCCGCTGCCCAGGACAAGCCTACTGTGACTTGAAGTAATTTGTGAATCAGGCCATGAATCCACTTGGCAGCTGGCCTGCTTACCCTATCAAACATCCTCCCTTCACCTCTCTGGACTGTTCTAGCCCCCTTGGCCTTCCCTACCAAGATCAATGTGATCCACTTAGGTTTAGAGCCTTCTGGAAGCTTCCAGAACTCAGCCTGGCCTTGGGAAATCTTTTAGTTTTATTTTCTTTAAAATATAATTATAGTATGTCAGCAAGAAGGCAGAATATGAAGTTCTAACCCTCATGACTCCCACAGAAACATTGATTTTAACAACTACTCGTGGATGAGAATACCTTTATTAGAGTCTAAGAGTATAGCAGAGACGTTCCAGCACCTGGGCGGAGCATAAAATCCAAGAATAGGTGCATTGAAGAGTGTCAGAAGAGCAGTTTCCCTTTACCTATGCCAACCTTTCCCCAAGGTGGCCCAGCTCAAGTCCAAGAGAGAACCCCCTGACCCATGATTTCTCCCACAAGGGAAAGTGAGAGCAAAGTGAGTATCCAGCTTCCCCAGCCTTGCAGGACGCTGCCCAAGATGCCCACTTCTGTCTCATCCCACCCAGAACACTGAGGGGATGGACACAGCTGAATCATCTGGGAACAGCTAGAAGCAGAGAAAAGGGGTGAGGGCTCAGAGCGACCAGCATGCATCTCTCAACAACCACCCACAGATTCTACTAACTAGTTTGCAGTCTCCATTAAGAGCCCTAGAACAGAGCAACAAAACTAAAAGTTGGTTTTTTGAAAAGATAAAATTGACAAACCTTTAGTTAGACTAAAAAAAACTGAGAAGACTCAAATAATTAAAACTATAAACGAAAGATGAGACATTAAAACTGATTCCACAGAAACACAAAGGATCATGAGACTACTATGACCAATTGTATACCAATAAATTGGGTAACCTAGAAGAAACAGGTAAATTCCTAGACACATACAACCTACCAAGATTGAATCATGGAGGAAAAGAAAAGCTGAACAGACCAATAACAAGCAAGGAGATTAAATCAGTAATCCAAAACCTCTCAACTAAGAAAAGTCCGGGACCAGACAGCTTCACTGGTGAATTCTACCAAACATTTAAGGAACTAATGCCAATCCTTCCTCAAACTCTTCCAAAAATTTGAAGAGAAGGGAACACTTCCAAACTCATTTTACAATGCCAGCATTATACCAAAGCCAGACAAAAAACATTACAAAAAAAGAAAATTACAGGCCAATATTCCTGGTGAACACTGATGCAAAAATCCTCAACAAGGTAATAGCACACCCATTCAACAACACATCAAAAGGACCATACACCATGATCAAGTGAGATTTATCCCTAGAATAAAGATTAGTTCAATGTATGCAAATCAGTAAATGTAATATACCACATTAACAGAATGAAAGATAAAAATCATATGGTCATCTCAATAGATGCAGAAAAAGCATTTGACAAAGTTCAACATCCTTTCATGATAAAACCTCTCAAGAAATTAGGTACAGAAGGAACGTACCTCAACCTAGTAAAGGCCGTGTATGACAAGCCCATAGCTAACATCAGACACAGTGGTAAAAAGGTGAAAGTTTTTCCTCCAAGATCGGGAACAAGATGAGGATGTCCACTCTTGCCACATCTATTCAACCTAGTCCTGGAAGTCCTAGGCAGAGCAATTAGGCAAGAAAAAGAAATAAAATGCATCCAAATCAAAACGGAAGAAGTAAAATTGTCTGTGTTTGCAGATGACATGCTACTATATATAGAAAATCCTAAAGAGTTCACCAAAAAACTGTTAGGATTAATAAATGAATTCAGTAAAGTTGCAGGATTCAAAATCAATATACAAAAACCAGTTGTATTTCTATATACTAACAACAAATTATCCAAAAAAGAAATTAAGAAAACAATCCTATCTATAATAGCACCCTCTCCCCAAAAATACTTAGGAATAAACTTACCCAAGTAGATGAAAAAATCTATACACTGAAAACTATAAAACATTGATGAAAGATCCAGCAATCCCACTTCTGGGTATATATCCAAAGGAAATGAAATAAGTATCTTGAGACATCTGCACTCCCAAGTTCATTACAGCATTATTCATAGTAGACAAGATATGGAAACAACCTAAGTTCCACTGACAGGTGAATGGATAAAGAAAATGTGATATATATATGTATATATATACAAATGGAATATTATTCAGACATAGAAAAGAAGGAAATCCTGCCATTTGTGACAACATGGATGAACCTGGATGACATTATGCTAAGTGAAATAAACCAGACACAGAAAGACAAATACTGTATGACCTCATTTACATGTGGAATCTAAAAAAGTCAAACTCATAGAAACAGAGAGTATAACAGTAGTTGCCAGGGGCTGGGGGCTGGGGAAAATGGGGAGATGTTGGTCAAAGGATATAAACTTTCAGTTAGAAGATGAATAAATTCTGGGGATCTAATGTACAGAATGGTGTTTATACTTAACAATACTGTATTGTACACTTGAAATTTTCTAAAGAGTAAATCTTAAATGTTACCACCAGAATTAAAAAAAAAAAAAAAAGGTAACTAAGGTAGGTGATGGATGTGTTAAGTAGCTTGATATGGTAATCACTTCACGATGTACATGTATACCAAATAACTTGCTTTAAAAATAAGCAAAGGGCTTGAATAGACATTTTTCCAAAGAAGACATATAAATCACCAACAAGTTCATGAAAAAATGCTCGACATCACTAATTATGGAAATGGAAATGAAAACCACAGTGAGATATCACCTCATACCTATTAGGATGGCTATTAAAAAAAAATAAGATAAATGCTGGCAAGGATGTGGAGAAAAGGGAACCCTGGTCCACTGTTGGTGTGAATGTAAATTGGTGCCACCATTATGGAAAACAGAGCGGAGTTTCCTCAAAATATTAAAAAACAGGACTACCATATGATCCAGCAATTTTACTTTTGGGTATTTATCCAAAGGAATTGAAATCAAGATCTTGGAGAGATGCCTGCACTTCCACATTCACTGCAGCCTTGTTCATGGTAGCCAAGATATGGAAATAACATAAATGCTCACTGATGGATGAATATGTTAAAAAAATGTGATATATACATACAGTGGAATATTATTCAGCCTTTAAAAAGAAGGCAATCCAGCCGTTTGCAAAAACATGGATAGATATGGAGGACATTATCCTAAGTGAAATAAGCCAGACACAGAAAGACAAATACTTTATGATATCACTTATATGTGGAATCTAAAATAGTCAGTCATAGAAGCAGAGTAGAATGGTGGCTGCCAAAGGCTGGGAAGAGGAGGAAATGGGGATGTGAAGGTTAAAGGGTACAAAGTTTCAGTTACACAGGATAAGTAAGTTCTGGAGATATTACTATATAGCATAGAGACTTAGTTAACAATACTCTTTTGTATACTTAAAATTTGCTAAGGGGGTAGATCTTATGTTAAGTGTTCTTACCATAAAATAATAACAATAATAAGAATGGAGGTGGAAGGAAACTTTGGAGAGGATGGATATGTTTACAGCCTTGATGGTTTCATGGGTACAGCTTTTTATATGTCAATCATACCTCAATAAAGTGTTTTTTATAATATGTGTATAATTATAGTCACACTTACTAAGCATATATTATGGACCACATATGTCATGTGCATTATTTCATTTACCCTTCACAGGAACCCTAGGACTTAGATGTTAGATTACTATTTCCACTTAACAGTTGAGAAAACTGAGTCTAAGAGAGGATAATTTACTTGCCAAAGGTTACAGACCTGGTAAATTCTATAGCCAGGATTTTGAACCCCGGCCTGTCATTTATTACCAATATCACTACCTCACACATGCAGGACCTTTCACAGCTTACTGATTATCACTGTCATTAGCTCTGTGAATTCTCTCATTCCCCAGGTGCGGGTGAAGAATGCGAGCCTCACAGAGATTGAGTGGCCTGCCCCTGTCCACAGTTGGCAATCAGCGGTTCTGGGGTTGGAACCCAGACTCTCTGCTCTGCGCTCTCTGTACCACAGCACACTGACATACACCTGCTAAATATTCTGTCCTAAAATTGTTTTCTTTTATTATGACTTCCATAAAACACAACCAAAAAAGGTAAACATGTGAGATTAACACAGAGAAATGTTGAATGACTGCCTGTAATTAAACTTATTTTTAAGACCCCTTTCCATGGGGCCCTAAACATGATGTAATTGCAGTCCAAGGTTTCCTACACACAGATAGATATCAGCTCCCGGCCACGTGTAAACACTAGGCTCTGGGTCCAAATGATCTCCATCTAAGACTCCTGGGGGTGGGAATCATTCAAAGGAGGCCATGAGGCTACAGAACCCTGCCCAGCTCTCCATCCATACAAAGCAATTTCCTGCCCTCCCTCCTATTTCTTGTCCCCCTGCCGGTCCCTCCCACTTTGAGGCTGGATTTGCCCCATGACTACAACTCCCACGCTGACCCCCAACCTAAGTTCTCCCGGGCTGGGGCCCATTAATGATTCCTCTTTGGCCTCCCAACCAGATCTGGACACTGTGCAGCATACTCCCTATAATCTGACCATACTCCTTCCCAGATATCTTGATACCTATAGTCTGGAGTGAACTCAACCCCAGATAAGACGCTTTAAAGAATAATGTCATCCACTTACCTGATAAAGTCCATAATGCATAGAACCCCCACTGAGTAAAAGTGGACCCTTAGTAAAAGCCATTAATTAAGCTGAATTAAAAAAATATCGGGACTTCCCTGGTGGCACAGTGGTTAAGAATCCGCCTGCCAACGCAGGGGACACGGGTTCGAGCCCTGGTTCGGGAAGATCCCACATGCTGCGGAGTAACTAAGCCCGTGCGCCACAACTACAGAGCCTGTGCTCTGGGGCCCACGAGCCGCAACTACTGAGCCTGCGTGCCACAACTACTGAAGCCCGCGAGCCTAGAGACCATGCTCCGCAACAAGAGAAGCCACCACAGTGAGAAGCCTGCGCACCACAACAAAGTGTAGCCCTCGCTTGTCGCAACTAGAGACGCTCACAGCAAAAATGACCCAACACAGCCAAAAATAAATAAATAAAAATAAATAAATTTATAAAAAAGAAAATCTATATCAAGTTAGCACTCTTTCCAAATATCATTGTGAATTAGAGTTCTTTAAATGATTACATTCATTAGTTGTAACAAATTTATTTTGGGATGTCTTAAAGAACAGATTTGAAGATGAATCAACTAATGCTTCCTGATACTGAAACTGCTAAACTTCTCATGGAATATAAAAAGCAAATTTACTTTTAAAACATCCTCTTCCAGGTTATGGGGCTTAGGGGACTGATTGCAAGTGTTACTTGGCTACTTCTATAGAAAGGTTTGTGATATCCAATAATAGTACTCTTAAAGAATAATTAGCATCTTTAGAATAGGATTCATGAATATTACTCATCGCAGCTTGTGGAATTCAACCAAACCACAGCCAAGGGACCAACGCCTGGTTGATATCCAGAAATAGCCAGACCTGGCAGTCTGGTCTGTGGCCTCAACAGTCCAAGCAAGGAGTGGAATAGGACTCAAGGGGGCATGGGAGTAAATACTTCCCACAGCATCCCAAAGATGGTCATCTGGCTCAAGTGACCCTAAAATTCAATTTTTCATTCCCAATAGTGCCCTTAAAAAAACATCAGGCTTAATTATTATAATAAAGAAATCCAGTTTTGAAGCTCTTGTGCCTTATTTAAGAATAATTCCCCACTTTCTGTTTTTATGTGATCTCTATTACACAGTTGAGTTTCACCCATTTTTGGTAATAATTTCTATCTTTCAAAACTTGTGCTGAACCTCTACTTTGCTCACAAATGAATGAGAGTCCCTGATCTCCAGGCAGCCTCTCCTTTTACCTCCCTGCTCTGTTAAACACTGCCATTCCCTTCCTAGTCCCTCCAAAGTGGGTTCCACCTAAAGTAGACTTGCTACCCCATCCTCTAGATGAGTCCCCCACTCATTTCTCTACGTATCTCCCACCGCATCCTCATTTCCTCTGTGGACTTCAGATGCAGCTGACACATCTAAGCCCATTCTGGCAGACTGTCCTCAGAAAGGACTCCTTTGATTCTGCTGTCTCCTTGCTGTATCTGGTATTTAGTCTTAATGATTTTGTTTGCTTGTTTCATCTCATTCTAGTCACTTCCCCCAACTCCTCTTGACAAGCATCATCTTGGTTTCTCCATCAATCACCAAACTCCTTTAGAAATATAATGGAAAGGAGGGTGGAGTGGGAAGGATGGCTTTTGAAAACCTGAATGCAAATGGCATTGTTAACAAGCTGTGTGACCTAAGGAAAATCACATAGCATCTCTGAGCCTCTATTTGCTGGTTTGTAAAAGGGAGATTATCACCCCAATTAACCAGGGTTGGAATACGATGATCATGAAATGATGAAAGGGAAGGAGCTCCATAAATCACAAAGAACTGTCCAGAAGTAAACTGTTATTCTCCTAGCAACATCCCTGCAGCTGTTAGCAGCTGTATAATTCTTCCACCCACAGGACCCAATGTTCTCATCTCTTCTCTTGAAAACTTACTCCAGGGAGGCCTGTCCCAATGACCCCAGTTTTAGTTTCATAGAAGGTGCAGCTGGGTCCTCACCCATTGCAGCAAGGCTCTAAGTTTGCTAGTGGTCTGCCACATAGATAATTTCTTAAAATGTCCCCATGGCACATCTTATTCCTTCTCAGTCCCTGAAGAAAAGCACCTGGTAAGTGGTTAATCCGAGCCATCCTCACCACCTTGCCATTTCACACATGTCTAGGGGCAACAGAATGGTGTTGAAAGGGCACAGGCTTTGAGGTTTGATGGGCCTGGGTTTGAATTCTACCATCAACCCTTACTAGCTGTGTGATCCTGGCAAGTCTCTTAACTCTGTGAGCCTCAGTTTTCTCATCTATAAAATGGAGACAATAATATCTCACATAGGCGCTCAATAGATAGTAATCATTACGATGATGATTTATATTACAGAAATGTGAGGAATTTGTTTAAGGAGCATCTAGTTTTACTGCTTTTACTGGGATTGTTCATACTTCTTAATAATTGGTTAACCAAGTCCCAAGGTTTCCTGAAACTACTGTGCCATTCATAGGCCCAAGGAGGGAAACCCTTCAGCATCCCCCTAGATGACCAATTTTTCTCCTAGGACATCTGCCAAGATAAATCCCATTTCTCATACCATGCTCCATATCGCCAGAAAATGGAAATAAGACAAATATAACTCTTGGATTAATTCCAAACTGAACCACTCACTGTTCCCCAAATAAGCCCCTTATATTCTTGCCCAAATCCTGCTTTGGCAAATCCATCTTCCAAGTCTCACACTCTCTGCTTCCCCTGGTGTTCTTGGATAACATGTCTTATCTCTTTCTCTGTCTTGATACCTCCCAGAGGGCAGAGACCCTGCTACCATCTCATTGGGGAAGTTCAGAGTGGGGCTTAAGGGGAAGAGGAGATGGGGAAGATGGTACCAATGACCTATACAGGAAGTAGAAAGATCAATTACTGAAGTCAGGGAAAATTTGAACCCAAGAGTTACCCTATGTTCAGACAGGATTTTCATGATGGGAAAATGCAGTCTAGTGTAAGAAACCAAATGAGAGAAGAGCTATGGGGACTCTTTACCCTGGAAAAATGCAAAATATCCTCACAGGGCTTTCCACATACAATGTTCTGTAAGGCCATGATTAAAATCCATAAATAATGAGAAGGTAGATGTGAACATAGAATACACATTATTGTTCAATCAGTGCAGAAATTATCATCAATTAGGCCAACTGGAGAGTCTCAGAACTGTAGAGGTGTTCAAACTGTGCTAGAGGTCTCTCCTCCTCTGAATACTTTTAGTGTGTTTAATATTCCTTTTCCCTGCAGGATCCGATGTATTGTAGTTGTCCCCTTCTCGGGCTCCTCAGGGTCGAAGCTGAGTTTGATTCCTGCCTGTCTTCTTGGTGCCCAGCAGAGGGTCAGCCACAGAATCCTCCTCTATAACTGGGTGATGGACCACATCTCCTCACACCTGAGTAAGCCTCAGGGTCAGGGCTTGAGATGCAGAAATTTGATTGATTCTGAGTCCAGTATCTTTAGAAGACAATGCAACCACCATGCTAGCTGAGAGACCACCATGAATATCTGCTGACAGAGACCTGCCCACCTCCTGGCCCCCTCTTCCCTTACCTGTCTAACCCTGGCAGGAATGCCTCCTCAACCCTACCTGTGGGCTCAGCCTGGCCCCTAGCTCTTTACCTCTATCCTGTTCTGAGGTAAAGGGAAGCATGAGGCCTCAGTATAAGCGTAAGCCAACACGGTGACTGAGCCAACTCAGACTTAATCTCCAGGAGACAAGACCTCCAGTCTTTTTACCATCTAGTCAATGCTGTAACAACAATGGATTTGGAGTGCTATTACCTTAAGAAATCACCTGTTTTCATTTTTCCTTGTTCTAGTACAGACATAACTTTTGCATAGCAAAAACCATAGAAAAATTACAAGTTTTATTTTGCTTTTTTTTGCTTCACATTATAAAAATTTGTTTCCATCTTGTTACCTAGTCTCTAGTGGTCTAGTGGCTGCATAATATTTCATCAGGTTGATATACCACAATTTACTTAAAGAGCTCTCTATTTTGGGACAATCAGTTACTTCCAAATTGAAAATAAACAATACTGCAATGAATACCTTTTTCTGAATTTAAATTATTTTCAAGGATAGATTTTTCAGAAATGGAATCAATGAATCAAAGAATAAAAGCTTTCAAAGACAATAAGGAGTTAGTATTTAAAGTTAGTGAGGCATTTTTTTTTTAACATTTTTATTGGAGTATAATTGCTTTACAATGTTGTGTTAGTTTCTGCTGTATAACAAAGTGAATCAGCTATATGTATACATATATCCCCATATCCCCTCCCTCTTGCGTCTCCCTCTCACCCTCCCTATCCCACCCTTCTAGGTGGTCACAAAGCACTGAGCTGATCTCCCTGTGCTATGCAGCTGCTTCCCAGTAGCTATTTTATATTTGGTAGTGTATATATGTTAGTGCTTCTCACTCAGCTTACCCTTCCCCCTCCCCGTGTCCTCAAGTCCATTCTCTACATCTGTGTCTTTATTCTTGTCCTAACCTTAGGTTCTTTAGAACCCTTTTTTTTTTTTTTTTTTAGATTCCATATATATGTGTTAGCATACGGTATTTGATTTTCTCTTTCTGACTTACTTCACTCTGTATGACAGACTCTAGGTCCATCCACTTCACTACAAATAACTCAATTTCATTTCTTTTCATGGCTGAGTAATATTCCATTGTATATATGTGCCACATCTTCTTTATCCATTCATCTGTCAATGGACACTTAGGTTGCTTCCATGTCCTGGCTATTGTAAATAGTGCTGCAATGAACATTGTGGTACATGACTCTTTTTGAATTATGGTTTTCTCAGGGTATATGCCCAGTAGTGGGATTGCTGGGTCATATGGTAGTTCTATTTTTAGTTCTTTAAGGAACCTCCATACTGTTCTCCATAGTGGCTGTGTCAATTTACATTCCCACAAACAGTGCAAGATGGTTCCCTTTTCTCCACACTCTCTCCAGCATTTATTGTTTGAAGACTTTTTGATGATGGCCATTGTGTGAGGTGATACCTCACTGTGGTTCTGATTTGCATTTCTCTAATGATTAGTGATGTTGAGCATCCTTTCCTGTGTTTGTTGGCAATCTGTATAACTTCTTTGGAGAAATGTCTATTTAGGTCTTCTGCCCATTTTTGGATTGGGTTGTGTTTTAGATATTGAGCTGCGCGAGCTGCTTGTATATTTTGGAGATTAATCCTTTGTCAGTTGCTTTGTTTGCAAATATTTTCTCCCATTCTGAGGGCTGCCTTTTCGTCATGTTTATGGTTTCCTTTGGTGTGCAAAAGCTTTTAAGTTTCATTAGGTCCCATTTGTTTATTTTTGTTTTTATTTCCATTTCTCTAGGAGATGGGTCAAAAAGGATCTTGCTGTGATTTATGTCATAGAGTGTTCTGCCTATGTTTTCCTCTAAGAGTTTTATAGTGTCTGGCCTTACATTTAGGTCTTTAATCCATGGAGAGATACACCATGTTCTTGGATTGGAAGAATCAACATTGTGAAAATGACTATACTACCCAAAGCAATCTACAGATGCAATGCAATCCCCATCAAACTACCAATGGCATTTTTCACAGAACAAGAACAAAAAATTTCACAATTTGTATGGAAACACAAAAGACCCTGAATAGCCAAAGCAATCTTGAGAAAGAAAAACAGAGCTAGAGGAATCAGGCTCCCAGACTTCAGACTATACTACAAAGCTACAGTAATCAAGACAGTATGGTACTGGCACAAAAACAGAAATATAGCTCAATGGAAGAGGATAGGAAGCCCAGAGATAAACCCAAGCACATATGGTCACCTTATCTTTGATAAAGGAGGCAAGAATATACAATGGAGAAAAGACGGCCTCTTCAATAAGTGGTGCTGTGCAAACTGGACAGCTACATGTAAAAGAATGAAATTAGGACACTTCCTTACACCATACACAAAAATAGTGGGGTATTTTTAAAGACTTTACTTTACTATAAGCAATATGTAAATAAGTATTTCAGTTTTAGCACAGCATTACCTTTATCACGTATCATGATTATCTAACATTTTTAATAATTTAGAATATATAGTAGTATCTCATTAAAAAATTTTTTGTACTTTAATTACTGGTGAGTTGGAAGGTTTCCTTTATGTTTGTTACTAACCACATTGTAACTTGTATATTTTAACAGCACAAGAATTTTTGCTCTAGTGGTCTAGATGTTTGGGTTCCTGCATTTATAAACTGTTCTCCCTGGCTCTGGCTTTATAACCTATATGCTAATCTTCCTGATACCACTTGATCTGATATTTGTCTACTGTTTAATCAAAGTCTACAGACTTGGGTAGGGACTTATAATCATGGATTAAGACAATGTCACTTGCAGTTAGAAGTTTGTGCTCCAGTATAAACTCTGGTGTTTTTTTTGTTTTTTAAACTATGTGGCATTAACTGATTCACTTTTTCTCTCAGAGCCTCCCTTTTCTCACTTGGAGAAAAGAGTTACACCACTTATCCGCTTACCCCACAGTGTTATATGAGAACTGTGAGTCTTGTAAAAGCAGGGTCAGACAACTTTTTCTGTAAAGGGCCATATGGTAACTATTTTGGGCTTATAGATCATATGGTCTCTGTCACACCTACTGAACTCTGCTATTGTAGCATGAAAGTAGCATAGACAATGATAGTCTATGAATGAGTATGCCTGTGGTCCAGCAAAGCTTTTTTATGAATATTGATATTTAATTTTATATTTGTATAGAAACATATCATTTATATGTAGATATATTTATGTATGTAAATAAATTTACATTTTAATAAGTTACATATAACATATAACATATATTATATATAATAACATTTTACATGTTACATATAGTATACTTACATTTAAATGTTATATAATTACATGTAATTATATATAAATGTATAATTTAATTTTATAAAATTTTCATGTATCACAAAATATTGTTCTTCTTTTTATTTTTTCCAACCATTTGAAAGTGTAAAACGTAAAACCATCCTTTGCTCATGCTCTATACAAAAACAGGCAGCAGGCTGGATTTGGCCCACAGTCTGTAGTTTGCCAACCTCTGCTCTAAAGCCCTATCCAACAGCATGAGATCTCATGGGACAGTCAAAACAAATAGGTAGATAGAACAGGACTTTTTGTTGTGAAAACAAGGGACAAAGAAGGTGGAGTGACTTGCCCAAAGCCACACAGCCCTCCAGAGGCTGAACTGGGATTTCAATCAGATCTGCCTGATTCCAAACCCCCAAGCAATGTCTGCTGTAGCAGCTACCTCCCCAGTCAGTGATTCCAGCCCTGGGCCAACTCTTTCCTGCCAGAACCTATTCCTGATCTCCCCTCCTTCCTTAGCCTGCTCCACACTGCCCCCACCCAAGGCCAGGGACTGCCATGGCAGCATCAGAATTTAAGAGAGAAAGAGCAAACCTAGCTCTTTTGGCTCCTACAAAGAGGCCCTTGATTCTCCAACCACAGAGCCATGTATTTGCAGGAATCAAGCACCAGCTTTCCACATTCATGGAGATGTTTAGTGGTATACAGACAGAGTTCAAATCTGCCTGCCATGCTCTGCACTCACTCGCTCGTCAGGCACCTCAGATTATAAATCTTTTCTCTCATGATGTGTGACCATAATCACATCCTTCTTTTTAGTCTGCTTTTGAGGAGTTCTATACTCTTGGAGGACAAGGCCAGCAACAATAACAAAATCACCTCTGTTGGAAACAAGAAATGGTACTATGACAGGAACAGGGGTAGGCCAGTGGAAAGAGAACACAATTTGTAAAACGATCACCAAAGTTCAAGAGTTGATTCTGCCATGAATTATCTGATCCCCCTGAGGTTTAGTTTCTTAGCTGAAAATGAGGATAATTAGCTTCAAATGAGAACATATATGTAGTGTGCTTTGTAAACTGTTGAGTGCTATACAAACTTTAGTTAACAATACTATTATCAGGCTTTTACTATTCCAAACACTATCTTGAATCATGATTTTCTCAGCCCTATTTGAAATGTGATGTTTGTCATCTTCTACAGAAGCTCCAAGGCAATGTTTTCAGATTTTTTTTCCCCCAAGCCTTACTTGATTTCCTGAATGAATGGGAAACTGAATTCATTATGAATTCTCCTGGCACCAGCACGAATCCAAAGTATACGGGTTTGAAGTGACAAATGATAGGATGTTATTGCAGGGGCTTGTGGGGGCTGGCAGCACAAGTAGAGGAGCGAGCCCCATCTTCCTTGGCAGTGGCATCAACAGCCTCTGCACAGCACCAAGGCTGCCGCCTACACTGAGCTCATCGCAAAGTTTCCTACAGCATCAACTCTCAGCCTGGCTGGGCCCTGAAACCCCAGGGATGTCAGATACACACCTCACCCCAGCTCTCTGGGGACTCAGTCACCTAGACAAGCATCCTTTCCTTAGGTTCTGATCAGTGCCTGTTAACCCTGCCTCACTTGGTCCAATTTATTCATTTTACTTATGGGGAAATTGAGGCTCATATCGTAAAGGTGACCTGCTCCAAGTTATGTAAGCCCTGGTCTTAGCATTAGGAGACTTTGGTGTAAGTTCCTATTCTGCAACCGACTAGCTATGTGACCTTGGTCGACTTATCATTTGTGAAAGGTGATTAATTCTATCATCTAGCATTTCAATAGCACTTTAGGGTTGATCAACTGTATTCACAATGTAATCCCTACAGTAAGGTAGGCATTGTGGTAATCTGCATTTTGTCTAAGAGGAAAGAGAAGCTCAGAGAAACTAAGTGATTTGCAAAGTTACATTACTAATAAGTGGCATCTTCTGGATCCAAATAGCATATTTTCTCCACCAATTCATATGGCTCAAATTACTCAGTAATGAAACAGAATTAAAACTTGCCTTGAAAAACTTACAGGATATATATGAAAGTACGCTGAACTAAAAACTACTCGACCATCAGTTCCCAGCATCTTGAAAATGAGGGCTTATATTAGTTATCTATTGCTGGGAAATAAACCACCCCTAAACGTAGCAGTTTATAACAACATTTATGTTCTCATCCAGTTTCAGAGGGTAAGGAACATGGGAGCAGCTTAGCTGGGAGACTTTGGCAAAGTTGCAGTCATCTCAAGACTTGACTGGGGCTGGAATCCTCTTCCAGGCTGTCTCCTGTGGCTGGTGGCTGGAGGCCTCCATTCCTCCCCATGGGGGTTGGGGAACCATCTCCATAGGCTGCCTGAGTGTCCTCATGATATGGCAGCTGGCTTCCCTCAGACTGAGTGATCCAAGAGCGAGACAGAGTACACCCAACATGGAAACCACAGTCTCATTATAACCTAATTTTAAGAGTGATATATCATCACTTCTGCAGTTTTCTATTCTCTAAGTCCAACCTACACTCAAGGGGAGAGGATTACACCCATACACATGAATATCATGAGATCTGGAGCATGAGGGCCATTTTGGAAACTGGTTACCATAAGATACCTTTATAATTCTAAAATCTTTGTTGACTCTCATGAGATCAAGATCATAATTTTTGTATCACCTGTTTTATTGATAAAATATTAACTACATGAAATTGCTCAGATTTGACTCTTTGTGACTCACAGAAATGGTAATTTCATATGGTTCAGACTAATTTTTAACCTCTAGAAGTTCTCAGATATTTACTAACACTTTTTGATTAAGTTGTACTTTATTAATTATAATAGCATATGTGTTCATTGGGAAAATGTTAATATTTATAGTTGGAGGTATGTTATTTATTTAGTCTTTGGACAATGCTTGGTGGAAAATGGATTCCTGCTTATCCCCCATCTTTCTAGAATTAATTGCATAAACCCACAGGGGTCTAAACCTCAGAAACTTAATCACTGAACAAGCTAGGTATGACAATAACTCTAGTAGATGCCAAGAGTCCTTTTTATTATAGCATACTGCCTTTCAGTAGGTCTTATTATCAGACATAGAAACAGCCCTTCTGTTAAAAGAACAATTCTAATGAATCAGTTCCGATTTGCCAGTGAGGCTTTTGTCATACTTTACAGTCCTGAAGCAATGAACCTACAGGAATAGTGTCCTAAGCTTATTTATGATTTTAGTCCCCCAACTTTTGATAGTCTCTACTTGAAGCTATTAGTCTGTTGCATACTTACGGATCTACATGGTTAATGCTGTTACCGTTAATACTACTCTATACAAAGTAGTTGATGCCAACAGTTCATTTAGGGAGCTGCTGTTCTACATAGTTACTGAGAAACTTCTATGGGCAGAAACTCATCTAGCTCCTGGAGGTACAGTTGTGAATGAGACAGGCAAGATCTTTCCTCTCATGAACTTTATAGTCTAATGGTTCTCAAACCTGGCTTTTTAGAAATATGGATCCTTAGGACCCACGCTAGACTTACTGAATCAGGAAACGTGGGATTGAGGCCAGGAATTTACATTTCCTAATGCCCCACAAGTGACTCTGATGCAGCTGAGTCCATGGCTCAGCACTTGGGAACCACTGGTGCATATTTCAGTTCTCAACTGCTTCACCTCCCATTTAGTCCACAGCCCACAGCAATGGTTGCCACTTAACTACTTCACAGAAATTGCTCTTGCTAACATCACCATGAACTCCTGAGAGACAAGTCCATTAATTATTCTAGACTTCTCTTACTTTCTCCCTATGGCATGATGTTGCTGGCCTCACCCTGCTTCTTAAAATCCCCCTGGCTTTTAACAACATTCTCTTTTTGTTCTCCTCCTACATTCACTCTGGTTGCTCCCTTTCAGTGTCCCGCTGTTGATCCTCTTCCTTTCCCACTGGATAAATGGTGGCATTGCTCAGTATTCCGGCTTCAGTCAACTCTTCTCACTCTCCAAAGTGTTCCTGGGTGATTTCCCCCATAACCCTGGTTTAAGCAGTCTATGTCAATGACTTGAAACCCTGTACACCAGACCTCATTCCCCAGGACTAGTG